>NC_073237.2:130472500-130772500 GCF_029281585.2 Gorilla gorilla gorilla
AACATACAAAACCCAGTAGCATTTATATATATCAACAGCAAACAATCTGAAAAAGAAATCAAGAAAGCAATCTCATTTACACCAGCTACAAAGAGCATATAATACCTTGAAGTAAATTAAACCAAAGAAGTGAAAGATCTCTACAAGGAAACTATAAAATGCTGATGAAAGAAATTGACAGACACACACAAAAATGGGAAGATATCACATACTCATGGATTGGAAGAATTAATATTGTTAAAATGACAATTCTACCCAAAGCAATGTACAGATTTAATAAAGTCCTTCAAATACCAATGACATTCTTCCCAGAAATAGAAAAAACAATCCTAAAATTCATATGAAACCGTAGAAGATCCTGAATAGCCAAAGCAATCCTGAGCAAAGAGAACAAAGCTGGGCCGGGTGTGGTGGCTCACGCCTGTAATCCCAGCACTTTGGGAGGCGGAGGCAGGCGGAATACCTGAGGTCAGGAGTTTGAGACCAGCCTGGCCAACAGTAGAAACCCTGTCTCTACTAAAAATACAAAAATTAGCTGGGCGTGGTGACGCACACCTGTAATCCCGGCTACTCAGGAGGTTGAGGCATGAGAATCGCTTGAACCCAGGAGGCGGAGGTTGCAGTGAGCCAAGATGGCACTAATGCACTCCAGCCTGGGCGACACAGTGAGACTTCGTCTCAAAAAAAAAAAAAAAAAAAAGAACAAAGCTGGAGGCATCACACTACCTGGCTTCAAAACATACTACAAAGTGGCTGGGCACAGTGGCTCACGCCTGTAATCCCAGCACTTTGGGAGGCTGAGGTGGGTGGATCACCTGAGGTCAGGAGTTTCAGACCAACTTGGCCAACATGGCAAAAACCCGTCTCTACTAAAAATACCATAAAATTAGCTGGGTGTGGTGGTATGCACTTGTAATCCTAGCTACCACTAGGGAGGCTGAGGCAGGAGAATTGCTTGAATCTGGGAGGTAGAGGTTGCCGTGAGCCGAGATTGCACCATTGCACTCCATCCTCAGCAAGAGAGCAAGACCCTGTCTCAAGAAAAAAATAATAAAACATACTACAAAGCTATAGTAACCAAAATAACAGGGTATTGGCATAAAAACAGGCACATAGACCAACAGAACAAAATAGACAACCCAGAAATAAATCCACACATTTACAGCCAAATCATTTTCAATAAAGGTTCCAAGAACACACAATGGGGAAAGGACAATCTCTTCAATAAATGGAGCTGAGAAAACTGGATAACCATACGCAAAAAAATGAAACTAGCCGGGTGCAGTGGCTCACACCTGTAATCCCAGCACTTTGGGAGGCAGAGGCGGGCGGATCACCTGAGGTCAGGAGTTCAAGATCAGCCTGGGCAACACGGTGAAACCCCGTCTCTACTAAAAATTCAAAATTAGCCAGGCTTGGTGGCACATTCCTGTAATCCCAGCTGCTCAGGAGGCTGAGGCAGGAGAATCACTTGAACCTGGGAGGCAGAGGCGGGCGGATCACCTGAGGTCAGGAGTTCAAGATCAGCCTGGGCAACATGGTGAAACCCCATCTCTACTAAAAATTCAAAATTAGCCGGGCGTGGTGGCACATTCCTGTAATCCCAGCTGCTCAGGAGGCTGAGGCAGGAGAATCGCTTGAACCTGGGAGGCGGAGGATGCGGTGAAAAAAAAAAAGAAACTAGACCCCATCTCTCACCATGTTCAAAAATCAACTCTAGTAGATTAAAGACTTAAATGTGGCCGGGCGCGGTGGCTCACGCCTGTAATCCCAGCACGTTGGGAGGCCAAGGCGGGCAGATCATGAGGTCAGGAGATCAAGACCATCCTGGCGAACACGGTGAAACCCTGTCTGTACTAAAAATACAAAAAAAATTAGCCGGGCGTGGTGGTGGACGCCTGTAGTCCCAGCTACTGGGGAGGCTGAGGCAGGAGAATGGCGTGAACCCGAGAGGCGGAGCTTGCAGTGAGCCGAGATGGTGCCACTGCACTCCACCCTGGGAGACAGAGCAAGACTCTGCCTCAAAAAATAAAAAAAAATAAAAATAAAAAGACTTAAACGTAAGACCGGAAACTAGGAAACTACTTGAAGAAAACATTGGGAAAATGCTTCCAGACATGAGTCTGGGCAAAGATTTTCTGGGTAAGGCCTCAAAAGCATAGGCAACAAATGCTAAAATAGACAAATGGGACTACGACGAACTAGAAAGCTTGTCACAGCAAAGGAAATAACAACAGTAAAGAGGCAACCTACGGAATGGGAGAAAACATTTGCAAACTATCAATCAGACAAGGGATTATTAGCCAGAATATATAAGGAGCTCAAACAACTCAATAGAAAAAAAACACAAATTATTCAATTTTAAAATGGGCAAGGATCTGAATAGACATTTCTCTAAAAAAGACAAACAAATGGCCAACAGGCACATAAAAAAATGCTCAATATCACTAATCACGGGAGAAATGCAAATAAAAACCACAATGAGATAGCATCTCACCCCAGTTAAAATGGATTTTATCAAAAAGACAAGGAAGAACAAATGCTGGCAAGGATGCAGAGAAAGGGAAACCCTCCTCGTACACTCTTGGTGGGTATGTAAACCTGCACAGCCACCACAGAAAACTGTATAAAGGTTCCTCAAAAAACTAAAAATGTACTACCTTATGATCCCACAATCCCACTGCTGGGTATATATCCAAAAGAAAGGCAAATCAGCTCATCAAAGGGATATCTGTACTCTCATGTTTAGTGCAGCACCAGTCACAAGAGCCAAAATATGGAACCAACCTAAGTGCCCGTGAATGGATAAACAAATACAGAAAATGTGTATATGGGCCAGGCGCAGTGGCTCACACCTGTAATCCCAGCACTTTCCGAGGTGGGCGGATCACCTGAGGTCAGGAGTTTGAGACAAGCCCAGCCAACTTGGTGAAATCCCGTCTGTACTAAAAATACAAAAATTACCAGGGCATGACGGTGTGCACCTGTAATCCCAGCTACTACTAGGGAGGCTGAGGCAGGAGAATCGCTTGAACCCGGGAGGCGGAGGTTGCTGTGAGCCGAGATCGTGCCAGTGCACTCCAGCCTGGGCAACAGAACGAGACTTCGTCTCAATTAAAAAAAAGAAAATGTGTATATATTACACAATGGAATATTATTCAGCCATAAAAAGAATGCAGTCCTATCGTTTGCAGCAATATGGATGAAACTGGAGTCCTTATGTTAGGTGAAGTAAGCGAAGCACAGAAAGACAAACATCCCGTGTTCTCCCTCCTATGTGGGAGCTACAGGGTGAGTCACATGAAGACAGACAGTAGATTGGTGGTTACCAGAAGCCAAGAAGGGTAGGGAGGAGGGGGATATAGAGAGAGGTTAATTAATGGATACAAATATACAGTTTGATATGAAGAAATAAGACCCAGTGTTTGAGAGTTCAGCAGGGTGACTATCGTCTACAATAATCTACTGTATATTTCAAAATAGCTAAAAGAGAATAATTCAAATATTTCTAGCATAAAATACAAATATTTAAGGTGATAGATATTTTAATTGCACTGATACGATCAATGTGGTCATATCATGATATGAATCAATATATGAATATATTAAATTCATATAATAAATTTATATCAACATGTGGATGTGTTAAATTATCATATGGACACTGAAAATATGTACATCTATTATGTATTAAGAAACATAGCCCAGGCGTGGCGGCTCATACCCGTAATCTCAGCACTTTGGGAGGCCGAGACAGGCGGATCACCGAGGTCAAGAGTTTGAGACCAGCCTGGCCAACATGGTGAAACCCTGTCTCCCGTCTCTACTAAAAATACAAAAAAGTTAGCTGGGCATGGTGACGGGTGCCTGTAGTCCCAGCTACTCGGGAGGCTGAGGCAGGAGAATTGCTTGAACCCGGGAGGCAGAAGTTGCAGTGAGCTGAGATCACACCACTGCACTCCAGCCTGAGTGACAGAGCTAGACTCAGTCTTAAATAAATAAATAAATAAATAAATAAGAAAAATAAATTTTAAGGAAGATGAACCAGCAACATTTTTGGAAGGCTACTTGGTGGTGTTTATCAAATTTAAATGACTTCTGGGAAGCTGGACTAGAGACACACTTCTCCCTATTTCTTCTGCTAAATACAACTTAAAAAACTGACCATTGTATGTAGAACAAACACAAGAAGACTGACAGGCGGAGAGAGGACAGCTAGCCTCACAGAATAATAACGAAAATGTCCAAGTTTCATCTGAAAACTACCCGAGGAGTCCTAGAGGGCAGTGAGCTCCCTGTGGTTCATTTGTTTGTTTTTGCCTCCTGCCTCAGATGAAAAAGCCAGAAACTCAGACATGAGCAGTGAGCACAGACACAAAAGCTCCCCCAAGGCCGGGCTTGGTGGCTCACGCCTGTAATCCCAGCACTTTGGGAGGCCAAGGCGGGCGGATCACGAGGTCAGGAGATCGAGACCATCCTGGCTAACATGGTGAAACCCCGTCTCTACTAAAAGTACAAAAATTAGCCCAGCATGGTGGTGCTTGCCTGTAATCCCAGCTACTTGGGAGGCTGAGGCAAGAGAATCGTTTGAACCTGGGAGGAGGAGGTTGCAGTGAGCTGAGATCGTATGACTGCACTCCAGCCTGGGCGATAGAGCAAGACTCCATCTCAAAAAAAAAAAAAAAAAAGGCCACGCGCTATGGCTCACGCCTGTAATCCCAGCACTTTGGGAGGCTGAGGCGGGCGGATCACAAGGTCAGGAGATCGAGACCATCCTGGCTAACATGGTGAAACCTCGTCTCTACTAAAAATACAAAAATTTAGCCAGGTGCGGTGGTGAGCGCCTGTGGTCCCAGCTACTCGGGAGGCTGAGGCAGGAGAATGGCGTGAACCCGGGAGGCGGAGCTTGCAGTGAGCCGAGATCGCGCCACTGTACTCCAGCCTGGTTGACACAGACTCCCTTTCAAAAAAAAAAAAAAAAGAAAAGAAAAGAAAGAAAAACACAATACCTAAATTTAAAGCTCAGTGGTGGTGACTCAGCAGCAGAATGGAGGGGACAGAGGAAAGAATAGTAAACTGGAAGATAGAATAATAGAAATTACCCAATTTGGCTGGGCACAGTGGCTCACGCCTGTAATCCCAGCACTTTGGGAGACCATGGTGGGCAAATCACCTGAGGTCAGGAGTTTGAGACCAGCCTGGGCAACATGGCAAAACTTCGTCTCTACTAAAAATACAAAAATTAGCTGGGCGTGGTGGCACACACCTCTAATTCCAGCTAGTCGGGAGGCTGAGGCAGGAGAATTGCTTGAACCTGGGAGGTGGATGTTGTGGTAAGCTGAGATCACGCCATTGCACTCCACCCTGGGCAACAAGAGTGAAACTCTGTCTCAAAAAGAAAAAAAAAAAAAAAAAGAAAGAAAGAAAGACAGAAATTACCCAATTTGAACAACAGGGAAAAAATAGACGGGAAAAGCCGGGCGCAGTGACTCACACCTGTAATACCAGCACTTTGGGAGGCCAAGGCGGGTGGATCATGAGGTCAGGAGATCACGACCATCCTGGCTAACATGGTGAAACCCCGTCTGTACTAAAAATACAAAAAAAATTAGCCAGGCGTGGTGACGGGCGCCTGTAGTCCCAGCTACTTGGGAGGCCGAGGCATGAGAATCACTAGAACCAGGGATGTGGAGGTTGCAGTGAGCTGAGATTACGCCACTGCACTCCAGCCTGGGCGACAGCGAGAGTCCGTCTCAAAAAAATAAAAAATAAAAAAAAAGTTTGAACAGACACTTTACCAAAGAAGATATAGAGGTGGAAATAAGACAATATCATGAGTCAAGAGAGAAATAGAAATTAAAATCACAATGAGATACCCAAAAAAACTGGAAGCAGGAGATCAAACAGATGCCTGTTATCGTCTTAGTCCATCTGTGTAGCTATAACAGAGTACCTGAGACTGGGTCACTTATAAAGAAAAAAGATTGATTTGGCTCATGCTTCTGATGGCTGGAAAGTTCAAGATTGGGCATCTGCACCTAGTAAAGGCCTCAGCTGGTGTCCACTTATGGCGGAGATGAAGGGGCGCCAGCCTGTGCAGAGATCCCGTGGGAAAGCAGAAGCAAGATGGAGGGGTTCTCTCAACATCCAGCTCTCACAGGAACTAAGGGAGTAAGAACTCACTCACCCCCGAGGGAGGGCGCAGGCCTATTCATGAGGAATCTGCCCCCATGACCCAAAAGCCCCTCACTAGGTCCTCCTCCAACACTGGGGATCAAATTTCAACGACGAACATCCGGACTATAGCAGCTATGTTAGCAGCATGATGCACGACAGCCGGAAGGTGGAAATAACCCAACTGTCCACCAACAGATTAATGGATTAAAACATAAAGAAATGCTGAAGGCTGGGTGCCGTGGCCATGCCCGTAATCCCAGCATTTTGGGAGGCTGAGGTGGGTGGGTCACCTGGGGTGAGTTTGAGACCAGCCTGGCCAACATGGTAAAACCCCGTCTCTGCAAAAAAATACAAAAATTAGCAGGGCGTGGTGGCACATGCCTGTAATCCCAGCTACTCAGGAGGCTGAGGCAGGAGAATCGCTTGAACCCAGGAGAGGGAGGTTGCAGTGGGCCGAGATGGTGCCACTGCACTCCAGTCTGGGCCACAGAGTGAGACTCTGTCTCAAAACAAAACAAAACAGAACAAAGATTAAAAAAATAAAAATAGGCTGGGCACGGTGGTTCATGCCTATAATCCCAGCACTTTGGGAGGCCGAGGCGGGCAGATCACGAGGTCAGGAGATTGAGACCATCCTGGCTAACATGGTGAAACTCTGTCTCTACTAAAAAAATGCAAAATAATTAGCCGGGCGTGGTGGTGGGCACTTGTAGTCCCAGCTACTCGGGAGGCTGAGGCAGGAGAATGGCATGAACCTGGGAGGCAGAGGTTGCAGTGAGCTGAGATTGCGCCACTGCACTCCAGCCTGGGCGACAGAGCGAGACTCCATCTCAAAAAAATAAATAAATAAAAATAAAATAAAAATAGGTCAGGTGTGGTGGCTCACACCTGTATTTCCAGCATTTAGGGAGGCTGAAGCTGGTGGATCACTTGAGGTCAGGAGTTCGAGACCAGCCTGGCCAATATGATGAAACCCTATCTCTACTAAAAATACAAAAATTAGCTGGGCGTGCTGGCGTGTGCCTATAGTCCCAGCTACTTGGGAGGGTGAGGCTGCAGAAACACTTGAACCTGGGAGGTGGAGGTTGCAGTGAGCTGGGATGGCACCACTGCACTCCAGCCTGGGTGACAGAGCGAGACTCTGTCTCAAAAAAAATAATAAATAAATAAAAATAATAAAAATAAAAATAAAATGGTATATACATACATTGCAGCATTATTCAGCCATCAAAAGGAATGAAATTATGAATCATGCTACAATTCTGATGCAGAGATGAACCTTGGAGACATGATACTAAGGGAAATTAGCCAGGTACAAAAAGTCAAGTATTGTGTGGTTCCACTTACGTAAAGTACTTAGAATAGGCAAATTCATAGAGACAGAAAGTGTAATAGAGATGATCAGGGCTGGGGGAGGGGAAAATAGGAAGTTAGCGTTTAGTGTATACAGTTTCTGTTTGGGATGATGAAAGTGTCCTAGAAAAGGACAGTGGTGACGGTTGCACAATAATGTGGATGTGCTTCCTGTCACCGAATCACACACTTAACACTGGCGAGAAGGGTGGTACATTTCATGTGTATTTTACCACAATACAAAATGTTGGGAAAAACCCACTGTGAGAATCTGCTACCCACCTATTAGAGTGGGAGGAACACCTGGACACATAACACGTGCTGGGGAGGGTGCGGATCAGCAGAACCCGCCCCCACTGCTGGGGACATGCAGCAGCGCCGCCACTTGGCAAACAGCTCTGCAGCCTCTTAAAAAGTTAAACAGGCCGGGCACGGTGGCTCACACCGGTAATCTCAGCACTTTGGGAGGCTGAGGCAGGCTGATCACCTGAGGTCAGGAGTTTGAGACCAGCCTGACCAACATGGAGAAACCCCATCTCTACTAAAAATACAAAATTAGCCAGGCGTGGTGGCGCATGCGTGTAGTCCCAGCTACTGGGAGGCTGAGGCAGGAGAATCGCTTGAACCTGGGAGGCAGAGGTTGTGGTGAGCTGAGATTGCGCCATTGCACTCCAGCCTGGGCAACAAGAGCGTAACTCTGTCTCAAAAAAAAAAAAAAAAAAAAAGAAAGAAAGAAAGAAAAAAGAAAATTAGCCAGGCGTGGTGGCGGGTGCCTCTAATCCCAGCTACTTAGGAGGCTGAGGCAGTAGAATCGCTTGAACCCGGAAGGCAGAGGTTGCAGTGAGCTGAGATCGCACCATTGCACTCCAGCCTGGGCTACAGAAAACAAACAAACAAACAACAACAACAAAAAACAAACAAACTGAAGCATGCAACGTGAAAGATGAATGTCAAAGGCATTGTGCTGAACGAAGGAAGCCAGTCTCAAAAGGTTACATATTACGTAACTCCATGTATGTCATTCTGGAGAAAACGACACTGGAGGGAGGTAGCGTGGATCAGTGATAGCCAGGGGTTGGGGGCGGGGGGTGGTCTGACTTCCAAGGGGCAGCCGGGAGGGGTTGGAGGTTTGAACTCTCTTATAGTCCTCATCATGGTTGTGGTCCACAAATCTACACATGTGTAAAACATAGAAATGGATAGTCCCATCCAATTTAATGTTTACAATTTATTTACTTAAGAAAAAAATGTTTTGTAAAGAACTGTACCTGGGCCAGGCGCAGTGGCTCACGCCTGTAATCCCAGCACTTTGGGAGGCCGAGGCAGGCGGATCACGAGGTCAGGAGATCGAGGCCATCCTGGCTAACACGGTGAAACTCCGTCTCTACTAAAAATACAAAAAATTAGCCGGGCATGGTGGCGGGCGCCTATAGTCCCAGCTACTTGGGAGGCTGAGGCTGGAGAATGGCATGAACCCAGGAGGTGGAGCTTGCAGTGAGCCGAGATTGTGCCACTACACTCCAGTCTGGGTGACAGAGCAAGACTCCATCTCGAAAAAAAAAAAAAAGAACTGTACCTGGCTGGGCACATTGGCTCACACCTTGTAATCGCGACATCTTGGGATGCCGAGGTGGGAGGAGTGCTTGAGTCCAAGAGTTCAAGACCAGACCGGGCAACATAGGGAGAGCCCTGTCTCTACTAAAAATAAAAAATTAGCTGGGTGTGGTGACATGCACCTGTGATTCCAGCTACTCAGGAGGCTGAGGCAGGAGAATTGCTTGAGCCTAGGGGGTTGAGGCTACAGCGAGCTATGATCACACCACCACACTCTAGCCAGGATGACGAAATGAAACTTTGTCTCAAAAAGTAAATAAATAAAAACTGTACCTTTGGCTGGGCAATGGTGGCTCACGTCTGTAATCCCAGCATTTTGGGAGGCTGAGGTGGGTGGGTCACCTGGGGTGAGTTCGAGACCAGCCTGGCCAACATGATGAAATCCCATCTCTACTAAAAATACCAAAAATTAGCTGGGCTTCGTGGCAGTCACCTGTAATCCCAGCTACTCAGGAGGCTGAGGCAGGAGAATTGCTTGAACCCGGGAGGCGGAGGTTGCGGTGAGCCAAAACCACACCACTGCACTCCAGCCTGGGCAACAAGAGGGAAACTCCATCTAAAAGAAACAAAACTGTACCTTTGAGGGCTCGCCGAGTCTATCCCCCTTTATTGCATAAGAATCCTCAAAACCCCAGACGGGTTGGGCTTCCCATTTTACAGCAGAGGAAACTGAGGTATAGGGAGGTGCCTAGGTGTGTCTGACTCCAAGCTAAACACATGTTTTTAACCACTGTGCAGTTCAGAGCCTCGTAAACCTCTGGCTCCAAGTTCTCGTCAGGATCCCTCTTCTGAGAGCTCAGCGCAGGTGGCAGGGCTAGACACAGGAGATGGGGACGAGGCCCATGCTGTAGAAGGGGCAGATCTGGGATCTCACCCCAGCCAGACCATCCAATGGGAAGGGTCAGGGATTGCGGGACAGAAAGAGGAGACAAGAGAGCCAGGCTAGCAGCGCCCAGATGGACAGACACGTAGTCTCTGGGTGCGTTGCTGGAGGGGCATCCCATGATGGCTGGAACTGTCTGGATGCTGTCCCAGGCAGGCCAAAGTGGCCAGTCACATCGCAGCTGCTCTCAGCTCCTCTCGGCCACCACGGGCTCTGCTGAAGTGGCAGCCCTGAGCCAGGACACTCCCCACTCCCAACAGACATAGCTGGCGAGGAGGGCACTGCCCCTAGACGGCCTCCACAGGCTTGTGTGGGATCCCACACTGCAAGATTCTCCCTCAGGAAGGGAATCTGGGGACCCTGGAGAGACTGAGGCCCTTGAGGGATGAGCCGAGGCTGGAGGAGGGGATGAGGCTGTGCAGGCAGTGTAGTCCCAGGACCATGGCTGGCTCAGCACCAGAGGAAGGAGAGGTTGGGAAGGAGGCGCTGAGACTTGAGCCGAGGGGAGAGCCAGAGAGGGGGAGGGGAGGCTGTGAGGATGGACTTGCGTCCAGGTCACACTGGGCTAGGCCCAGAGCAGTTTCTCCAAGTGTGGCCAGGAGTTTACAGGTGGCTGGTTAGAACTACAGATTCTGGTCGGGTGCGGTGGCTCCCTCCTGTAATCCCAGCACTTTGGGTGGGTGGATCACGAGGTCAAGAGATGGAGACCATCTTGGCTAACATGGTGAAACCCCCCTCTACTAAAAATACAAAAATTAGCTGGGCGTGGTGGCACACGTCTGTAGTCCCAGCTACTTGGGAGGCTGAGGCAGGAGAATCGCTTGAACCAGGGAGTCGGAGGTTGCAGTGAGCCAAGGTCGCGCCACTGCACTCCAGAGGAGGTGACAGAGTGAGACTCCATCTCAAAAAAAAAAAGAACTACAGATTCCTGGGCTCCTCCCCAGACCTACCGGGGGGCCGGGGAACCTGCATTCCACTAGCTCCCCAGGTCACTCTGTTGCATCCTGAAGTCTGAGAGGCACTTTGCCTAAGTGAGGAGCCCGGACTTTCGCAAGGGTTCCCTCTGCTGCTGCCCTTCACCGCTTCCCGCAGGTCCTGCTCTCACCCGACTGGCCTAAAGCCCACGGTGTCTCTGCCTCTCACAAACAGCCCTGCAGGGCGGGACCCTGCCCACACCACCCGCCTCGTTTGGGGTGAAAGGCAGAGCCTGCAGAGACAAGTGTGTCCAGGCCCCTCCGAGACCCGGTCAGCCTTTGGGCACCAGGGTCCAAGTTAGGGTCCATCCTTCTACACTGCTACCCCCAAATGATGTTATTTTATTTTATTATTTTTTTTGAGACGGAGTCTCGCTCTGTCGCCCAGGCTGGAGTGGAGTGGCGCCATCTCCGCTCACTGCAAGCTCTGCCTCCTGGGTTCACGCATTCTCTTGCCTCAGCCTCCCGAGTACCTGGGACTTCAGGTGCCTGCCACCACGCCCGGCTGATTTTTTGTATTTTTAGTAGAGATGAGGTTTCACCATGTTAGCCAGGATGGTCTCGATCTCCTGACCTCGTGATCCTCCTGCCTTGGCCTCCCAAAGTGCTGGGATTACAGGCGTGAGCCACTGCACCCGGCCAGGATGGTTTCTTTCAACCTTGGGCCTCCCTGACCTTCCCCAGCTTGGCACAAGGCAAAGGCCTCCAAGTCGGCCCAGTGTGGGTGGCTGGTCTCTGTGCCAGCTCAGCTGTATCCTGGCTTCACGCCAAGGAGGGCTGTGAGCATCCCCCACCCACCTCGTCTGCATCGTTCGCCCACCCTTCCCTGTAGCATGCTGGGTGGGGGTGGGGGTTGGCCCTACCCATACCCACCTCTCTGGCTGGATCTCCCCTGTGCCTCCAGCCTCACCCCACTGCCCCCACGCCCTGGCCTTTGCTGACACAGCCGGTCCTCACCCCAGAGGCCTGTGTGGTGCCTGCAGGGCAGCCTGGCTTTTCTGGCGCCTCTGGTTGAACACCACCCAGGAAGGGTCCCTTGATTTTCCACCAACTCGTCAGCATGGCCTTCCATTCCAGAACCTGGCACTGCATCCTGCAACTGTTGCCTGCGGGTCCGGCTCCCCCAGATGGAGCCCTCCCTGAGGGCAGGTACCAGGTGGGCCTGCTTCAGACCCACGACACCTGGCAGTACCTATATAAACACCACTCCAGGGATGCGGGTGACGAGGTGAGGGGCAGGAAATGGGTTGATGGGAGAGATTTGTAGTGGTCTAGCAGCCTTGTGTATCACTCTTCTATTGTGGAAAATGAAGGAGGCTTGTTATTTCTTTCATCGCAAAGGCAGGACACCTGCCTGAAGAGCATCGGTGCTCCCCAGGGAGAACGGAGAGACCCCCCCCCCACTTTCTTTTGTGTGTGTGTGTGTGTGAGACAGAGTCTCGCTCTGTCGCCCAGGCTGCAATGCAGTGGCATGATCTCGGCTCCCTACAACCTCTGCCTCCCAGGTTCAAACAATTCTCATGCCTCAGCCTCCCGAGTAGTTGGGAGTACAGGCTCCTGCCACCACGCACAGCTATTTTTTGTATTTTTAGTAGAGACAGGGTTTCGCCATGTTGGTCAGGCTGGTCTCAAACTCCTGACCTCAGGTGCTCCGCCTGCCTCGGCCTCCCAAAGTGCTGGGATTACAGGCGTGAGCCACTGCTCCTGGCCTTGGTCCTTCCTACTTTCATTCCTTGTGGGCTCCTGTGGAACCATTTCTTCTGCACCCTCCAGAGCCTACCTTCCTCCCCGCATCTGGCTTTGTTTTACAAAACTGGTCATTCTGTGCCCCTTCTCCCATTGCTTGTTTCTCCCTCTTAACAACATGTCGCTGCCGTTGCTCTGTGGCAGGACTACCCAAGCTACCTTATCCTTTTGGCGGCCGTGGACTTCTCCAGAATCCGGATGTCCCATGGCGTATTTACCTATTCCTCTACAGATGGACATTTGTCTCCAATGAGTTCATCATTATAAATATTGCTGCCACGGACATCCTGGGGCAGCCTCGGGCCCTTCTGCAGGTGTCTCTGAAGGAAAGATTCCTGGGAGACAACTCACAAAGGGTTGTATATTCTAAATGGGCACTGGGGCCAGTGCTGTAATCCCAGAACTTTAGGAGGCTGACGTGGGAGGATACCTTGAGGCCAGGAGTTTGAGACCAGCCTGGGCAACACAGTAAGACCCCATCTCTACAAAAAATTTAAAAAGTTAGCCGGGCATGGTGGTGCACACCTGTAGTTCCAGCTCGTCGAGAGACTGAGGCAGGAGGATCACTTGCACCCCGGGGGATCAAGGCTGCAGTGAGGTGTGACCGTGCCACTGCACCCCAGCTTGGGCAACAGAGTGAGACTTCATCTCCAACAAACAAACCCACAAGCACTTGGGGTCCATCTTTTATTTCTGTCTTAGAGACCACGGTTGTGATTCAAATGACCTCCACGCTCTGGTAGTCCCTGCCTCTCTGGTTTCCGACAGCTTTAACATGAGACCCCAAGATGAGGAACTCAATGTCTGAGGTCAGAACTATCCAGGACCAGCCACGTCCTATGGACTGCACCTCCTCTGCCCGAATTCGAGCCTGCCCACCCTTCCCATACCCCACCGTGCTGAGATCGGCCCCATGTGCCTGCCTGCCTGCCTCTAGCCGCTGGAGACGTGGTGGGGTGGCTGCTCCCTGCCTCCAAGGCTGTCCCCCAAGCTCTGTGGCCACTGGAAGACAGCTGGGAGTAAGGCCCAGGCTGACCGCCTTGGAGAAGCCTCTTCTGCCGCATTCGTGGAGATGCTCAGGCCTTAGCTGGTTTTGTGGGGAGTTAAAGACCGCAGAGGTATAGGGCAGGGGTGGGCAGATGGAGGGGCCGCGAGGGTCCTTGGGGGAGCCAGGAAGGAAGGGAGGTGCTGGGAGCCAGAGACCAGGCCAAGGCCTCCACCTGAGCCCGAGCCTCTCCTCTGCGTCAGCTTTCCTATTTCAGGCAGCTGCTCCCCGCCTAGGGAATTCTCCGCGAGCTGTGGAAAATGCAGCAGGGCGGGCCCTGCATCTGCGGCTTCTTACTCTCTTCCTCAGCTACCGCCCCAGGGCCCGGCCTTCAGTGCCTCGGGCTGGCGAGGGCCGCCCCCCTCAAGGCTGGTACGCGCTCGCCTAATCCCACGTCACCTCTTTCCTTAGGTTACTTATCCCCATGGAGACTGTGCTGCCTCTTAACCAAGTCAGGGAGCACTTCTATTTTATCCCAAAGAAACACTTCATCACTGTGAAATCCCAGAAACAACGGGAACGGGCAGCGGGGCTAAAGTGCAGCTGGGGGCGCAGGAGGGAAGGAACTGGGAGCGGGTGTCGGCGTGGAGGGCGGACCACAGAGCTGCTGTGGGGACAGCCACTCAGGGATGATGTCCACACTTAGAAGAGGGCCGGTATGACTCCCAGGAACACGTGGAGCCTATGGAGGTCTGCAGAGCAGGGGCAAGCCCCAGCCTGAATGTACTTGCTGTGTGACATTGGGCAGGTCACTGAGGCTCTCTGGGCCCCTCATTTTCCTCATCTACCAGAGCGTGCAGGTCTTTTAAATCATTTTCCTCATCTGTAAAGATCAGAATAGCTCCCACGTTTGGGACTGAATGAGGTGGTATCTAAAGTTGTCAGGTGGGCCGGGCGTGGTGGCTCACACCTGTAATCCCAGCACTTTGGGAGGCCGAGGTGGGCAGATCACCTGAGGTCAGGAGTTCAAGACCAGCCTGGACAACATGGTGAAACCCCGTCTCTACTAAAAATACAAAAATTAGCCGGGTGAGGTGGTGCAGGCCTGTAATCCCAGCTACTCGGGAGGCTGAGGCAGGAGAATCACGTGAACCCAGGAGGCGGAGGTTGCAGTGAGCTGAGATCACACCACTGCACTCCGGCCTGGGCAACAAAGCGAGACTCTGTCTTAAAAATAAAAATAAAGATAAAAATAGGCTGGGCGCAGTGGCTCACGCCTGTAATCCCAGCACTTTGGGAGGCCGAGGCAGGTGGATCACGAGGTCAGGAGATGGAGACCATCCTGGCTAACACAGTGAAACCCTGTCTCTACTAAAATACAAAAAATTAGCCGGGTGTGGTGGCACGCGCCTGTAGTCCCAGCTACTCGGGAGGCTGAGGCAGGAGAATGGAGTGAACCTGGGAGGTGGAGCTTGCAGTAAGCCGAGATGGCGCCACTGCACTCCAGCCTGGGCGACAGAGCCAGACTCCATCTCAAAAATAAATAAATAAATAAATAAAAATAAATGAAGTCCTTAGGCGGGTGAAAGGCACACAGTAGGCACTCAGGAATAACAGCTGTGGCGGGTTTTTAATAGCTCTGACAGATGGAAATAGTTTGGTATGATGGGGAAGCACGGGTGGAGTACTACTAGCAGCTGCATATAGAGCCCTTAAAAAATGACTCCTACAAACCACCACTGCACTAGCCACACTCCTCCCACCCGGCCCTGCCAAACAAAACAAACTAAAGCCTTTGAAAAATCCCCTTGGCTCTTTGGGCCTCTGATTTCCACCTGGTCTGTCCCAGGAGCTGTATCTTTCACAGTGGTCTTTGCCGGGACCCTCTGTAACCAGTGGGATTATGCTGCCGCCACCAGCACCACCGAGAACGCGAGGTGGGGAGGGGATTTGCAGACTGCGCCAGGTGCAGCCTGGCTTTGGAAACAAGGGCCGCATTCCTGGAATTCTGGCTGGGAGACCCGCCCAGCTTGGCCTGACCCAAACTGGTGCCTGCATGGCTTCTGGGCACGCGCAGCTGAGCTCCCAGCACCACCTGGGGGAAGAGGGGGCCGTCCCCGGGGACACCCTGGCCTGGAGTGGGGTGGAGGGTGGGGCAGGCAGACAGTCATAGGGACTTTTAAGCAAGTTTAACAGGTTTAAATCCCAACAGAAAGCGGAAGAGAACATGCCACCATTCATTCATTGTGAGAGTCTTTATTGAGCACCTGCTGTGCGTCCCTCCTGGCAGGCACCGAGGTGGACAGGGTGTCCCTCTCTCATGAGCCCACAGTAGCGAGGGAGGTGGACAAGGGAGCGGCCCCTGGTGAGGGCCAGGATGCTGGCAAGGATGGAGGGGCCTTAAGGAAGGGACAACCCAGGTGATCAACCATCCGGATTTCTTTGGGATTGAGGGGCTGCCAGGGGCAGGGACTCCGGTTCTGGAACTGGGGCTGTGCCAGTCAAAGTGGAGTGTTGTCACTGCAGACAGGGGCAATCTAGAGGGGCCACCTTAGAGGATGGCCAGGGGAGCAGACATGATGAATGGAGAACGAGGCTCGTGGGAAGGAGAACGGAGTGGAAGGAGAGAATTTGACACAAGGAAGAAACCACACAGTCCGTGTCAACAAGATGGGCTCCTCCGTCTACCCTGCTCTTTCTGTACCAGGAAGCTAAGGCCGGGGGAAGAAGAGAAGGACAGTGGTATAGTGAGGACTGGAAGTGGCTTTCTGGATACCTGGGTTGAGTGTGGCCAATCAGCATAAAGCTGTCAGGTGAAGGCCCACAGGGCCCTGATGGGCCCCTGGGGAGATCCTGGGGATGGGGGATGGTGACATGAATCCCCCAACTGGCTGTCCTGGCATAGTTACCAGGGGAAAAGGAATTTAATATAAAATCCCACTGACCCGGGCTGGCAGGGAGCCATGGGATCTCCAGGCAGCAGCAACAGCTCCCTGCACAGTGGCCAGGTTGAGGTGGCCCACCAGCCTGGAAATCTGGTCAGCAGCTCCGGGAAACCCTGGGTCCTGGGCATTGCCCCGTCTCTCGGCTTCCTCCACCCTCCCGAATCAACTGCCATCAGAATCCGCTGCCCCCCAAAGCTCTGGGCTGGCCATGAAGGGGCCAGTGCTTCCGGACTGCCTGCTTCGAGGACACCAGCACTCCTGCCATGGGCCATTCGTCCATCGCTGCCAGTGGCCCTCCCTCTCAGAGTTCGGCAGTCCACTGTCCCCGAGGAAATACTAGTTACTAGGTGACCACACGGTTCTTCGAAAGCCCCAAGTCCTAAAACAGGCTGGTGTTCTGCATTCAGCCCTGCTGCAACCTCAGAGCCATGCCGCCTGCTCCTGATCCCAGAGGTGCCGTCTCTGAAGAGGCCACCCCTGGAAGCACTGTCCTGCCTAGAGTCAGGGCTCACTTCCCTGGTTGTGCCCACTAGCTGTGGGTCCTTGGGCAGCTTCTCAACCTCTCTGAGCCTTGGTTTCCTCATTGTAAAAAGGAGATAATAAAGGCATCATGTCACAGGCTTGTTGGGAGGGTGCAAGGAGGTACTAAATGTAACAAACTGAATACAGTGTTGGGTACACAAGTGCTCCTCAGTGCTACATGTCACCCCCACCCTCCTGGGCCAAGTGCCCAGAGTGCTGTGATGAGGGCCAGACTCAACTCAGCCAGACCCAGGGGACACTGACCCAGGAATTACAATGGAAGATGTTTTCACTGTGGAGGAGCCGGGGGCCGGAAGACTTGCCACGTTTAGGGAGGCCCAAGTGGACACCGGCTGGTCGGGGGTGCCCTGGGGAGGAGAGACTGGTGGAGGGACCTGGGCCAATGGGGAGGGCAGCCAGCAGGCCTGGACTGTTGGGCTGATCAGAGATCCTTGAGTGCAGGTGGGGAGAAACCTTCTGGAAATGTTTGTTTATTTATTTATTTATGAGACAGAGTCTTGCTCTGTTGCCAGGCTGGAGTGCAGCGGTGCAAACTCAGCTCTCACTGCAACCTCCACCTCCTGGGTTCAAGTGATTCTCCTGCCTCAGCCTCCCGAGTAGCTGGGACTACAGGCACCCATCACCATGCCTGGCTAATTGGTATTTTCAGTAGAGATGGGGTTTCGCTATGTTGACCAGGATGGTTTTGATCTCTTGTTCTTGTGATCTGCCCACCTTGGCTTCTCAAAGTGCTGGGATTACAGGCGTGAGCCACTGTGCCTGGCCAAAATGTTGTATTTATAAAAATTGTTTAGAGAAGCCTGGGCGTGATGGCTCACGCCTGTAATCCCAGCACTTTGGAGGCCAAGGCGGGTGGATCACCTGAGGTTAGGAGTTTGAGACCAGCCTGACCAACATGGTGAAACCCCATCTCTACTGAAAATACAAAATTAGCTGGGCGTGGTGGTGCATGCCTGTAATCCCAGCTACTTGGGAGGCTGAGGCAGGAGACTTGCTTGAACTCAGGAGGCCAAGGTTGTGGTGATCACCCCATTGCGCTCCAGCCGGGGCAACAAGAGCAAACTCCGTCTCAAAAAAAAAAAACAAAAAAAAAAAAACGAGAAAATCCTCTAACCCCATTCAGCAATTTTTGCAATCCACCCCTGCCTGCAGTCATAGCTAAAATTCTGAAACCATATAACGCCAGCAAGGAAGAGAATTTAACAAAGGCAAGTAATTTGCTTTACTAAGTTTTAAATCCTCTGATATCCTACCAAACAGTTGTCAGCCTCAAGAAAAAATATCGCAGGTGAAGAGAGAAGAGAAAATAAGAATCACAGAAGAGGAACAAACACGATGGAGATTTTCAGAACATTAACTAGGCTTTGGCCACCAGGAGTGACTTAGTAAATGGAACTGTTTCTCTGAACATTTTTTTTATTTTTTTGAGACGGAGTTTTGCTCTTGTTGTCCAGGCTGGAGTGCAACGGTGCGATCTCGGCTCACTGCAACCTCTTTCCCGGGTTCCAGCGATTCTCCTTGCCTCAGCCTCAGCCTCAGGTGATCCCGACCTCAGGTGATCCACTCGCCTCAGCCTCCCAAAGCGCTGGGATTACAGGCGTGAGCTGCCGCGCCCGGCCGGATTTTCTCATTTTTACTAGAAGGTTCTATCTCCTGGGGGTGGGGTGAGGTGGTGAGACCAATTCACCTGGAAGCGGAAGGAAGCTGGGAACTTGGTTTGAGTTCTGAGGGTTCTGGGGTCTCGCCCCTTATCTTGCTTTGCCTGGAGGGCTGAAGGGCTGGAAATACTTTTGTTTTGGGGCTGGAACCAGGACTGCAGTTTGGGAGGCGGTGCTAGGTTGGAAGAGGAGGCGGGGTCTGGTAAGCACTTTAGCCGAATTGAGCAGTGGGAATTAGGGAATTGAGGGCAGTGGGAAGCTGGTTCTGAGTTTTAAACTGGGGAGTGACAGATCAGAGCTGGATTTTTAGGAGTTTCTCTGTTTGGAGGTTTAGAAAAGACCCAGGTGGGAGGTAGGGCTGGGGTGGGGAGGGAGAGAAGTGGACGATCTGAGAGCTGAGGCGGGGTGGAAGGAGAGCAGCGTGTCACGGGCTCGGGATTCCGGCCCAGGCGGCCAGGTGGACGGAGATAGAGATGCGCTTCTTCATCCGAACTGGGTTTGCTAACCTATGAGCTAACCTGGAGCACTCCATGCTCCAGGGCACCTGGCCCAAGGGATCCGGCCTCTTGGGCACACAGATCCATATGGAGCCCTGAAGGACCAGACAGGGACCTTGCCTTCTCTGTGTCCTTCCTGGGAAGGGGACTCCAGGCCAACTGCCAGTCTTCCGGTTTCACCTCTCTGACAACCGCTCACCTCACCCTCCTTGGCATTTTTATTTCAAATGCTCTATCCCTTTGTTTGCATGGGTTCCTGTGTCATATTCTGTGTTCCCATTTTTAATTGGAGAATAAGGGACTGTATGTTATTCTACCCACAGGCCTAGCTGAGGGGATAGGGAGGCCGTGCCTACCTCCAAGGCTCTAAGAAGTGAAGCAGGCGGCGAGAATGTGCAGTCGTTGAGGCCAGAGGACCGGGCCTCAGCTTCTCCTTAAGCCCCTGAGTCCTCCTCTGGGGACCACCCCCTTGTACCTGGAGGTGAAAATGCCCGCCCAGGAGGGAAGGGTTGGCCCCCGGAGAGCCCGCTGCGAAGTGAGTTTGCGCACTGCGGAGCGGGCGCGGGGACTCCAGAGCGGCTCTGCCAGTCCGCGGGGCCGGCGGGGAGCAGGTTCGTGCACCGCGGGCTCTGTGCATGCAAAGGCGGGAAGAGCCCCCAGCCCGGCAGCCGGCCCCGCGGGAAGGCGCAGCCCGGGCTTCCGAACCCTGTGAACGCGCAGGTTCCTGGTCTTCCAAATGGGCAGGAATCGTCCTGCCCGCCCGGGGTGGGAGGCCACATGGGGGCACTGCGCCCGGGCGCGGCCCCAGGTGCTTTCCAAATGCCCACTGCCGCTCTCATCCGTACCAGCGATGATCAAGAAGGGGCCTGGTCGCCCGGGGAGGTGCCCCGGCCCGAATCGACTCCGGAGACAACGCCGGGCGACGCCACCTGCGCAGGTCCCGGAGGGCCGCTTGTGTCTGTGTGCAGGGCGTGCTGTCTGTGGAAACGCGAGGGCACACTAGCACTTTCCTGTATGTATTATTATACTTCAGTTTTTAGGAAGTGCATTAGAAGGGCCTGCACCAGTCAAATTCGGGGATTAAAGCTTTTAAGCGGGAAGCGCGCGCCCCGTGCTGTCCCTTTAAAGCGTTGGGCCGGCCCGAGGCATTCTGGCCGCTGTCGCTGCCCGTAGCGCTCCTCCGAGAGGCCGGCTTTGTGAGCTCGCCCCGCCCCCCGGACACCGCCCCCTCCCCTCGCGCACGCGCACTGCGCCCCCGCCGCCTGGCGCCCGCCCGAGCTGCCGCCTTGTCGAGCTGAGTCCGCGCTCCCGCCCAGGCGGCGGCCGACGCGACGCCCCGAGCGCCCGGCCCCGCCGCCGCGGCCCGGCAGGTAAGCGGGCAGCCGCCCGGCCCGGGGAACACAAGGCGGGCAGCGGGGCGGCGCCAGGAGCTCCCAAACCGCACCCGGCCGCCGCACGTGTTCCCCGCCGGGCCTCGGGCCAGGCCCAGCCCCGGGCGCAGCTCCCGCTGCAGCGGCCCCGCCCGGGACCCCCGCCCCGACCCCTCGGTGGACGGCCGCGCGCGCAGTTCCCTCCACCCGGTCCGCCCCCACTCGCGCCCCCACCTCCGCCTCCCCGGCGGACCGCTGACAAGGCCAGAGCGCCGGCACTGGGGCCTCTTTCTCGCAGGCAGCGTGCCCGGCCTCACATCGCTCCTCTCCCTCCACTGCCCCTTCGGGGAAGGACCCCAGACCCACCAAGCCACTCAGTCCCTGGACGTGGTGCGCTTCCCCTCCTCGTAGAAACGCCCCCAGCCCGCTCCCGCCGCTCACCCCAACCCGAGGCAGCCAGGCTGCAGCTCGCTAGGTGGGGTCCTGGGGGTGCGGGTCCTCGGTCCTGAACGGTAGGCCCACCGTGCCTCCTCGCTCGGGGCCGCAGACCTGTCCTGGCCGGTCTGCGAGAGCCATTTTGAGCGGTTACGTTCCCGGACCAAACAGGTCGGCCTGTTACATCGCTAACGACACTCCCTGCTGTCTCGCTTGCAAGTTTCCACTCACCCAGGTCCGTTTACCCATCTCCTCGAATGCTAGTTTAATCTGTGACCTGGGCAGGTGCTGTGCTAGCCAGTGGGGAAGACAGGTAAGCGAAGGACCCAGGCGGGGAGCCTGTCCAGGATCTGAGATAGGGAGAGCCAGGTCCCCACCTCTGTTGGGCCGGCCACCCGGCTGGTGTTTAAGATGCAGATTAATTCCTGTCTTTGCACACAGTTTGCTTTTCTGACTGCATGTCACAGGCAGATTCCTGGGCTCCACCTCAGGGACTGAGGGACTCAGGAATCGGCCTGTGGCATGCAGTCCAGGAGGGCACACTGAGGTTTGGTTGCTCGGCTTCAGGTGGTCATGCTTACCTGGATGAAAAGCAGCGGCTGCTAGGAGGAGCCAGGCAGCATCTGGTCCAGGGGCCAACTCATCACCGTTCCCGTAACCTTGGCCCCCGCTTTCCTCAAGATCAAGTCTCCAACCTTCCTGTTCCCTCAAAAGGATTGTTCCACAGAGACAGCTGAGTGTTCATGAAAATGCCAAGCCTTGGCCCGGCGCGGTGGCTCACGCCTGTAATCCTAGCACTTTGGGAGGCTGAGGCGGGTGGATTGCCTGAGCTCAGGAGTTCGAGACTAGCCTGGGCAACATGGCGAAACTCCGTCTCTACTAAAAATACAAAAAAACGGGCGTAGTGGTACGCGCCTGTAATCCCGGCTAAACTGGAGGCTGAGGCACAAGAATTACTTGAACCCGGAAGGTGGAGGTTGTAGTGAGCCCAGACCGTGCACCTGGACTCTTTAGACTGTGTCTCCAAAAAAAAAAAAAAAAACGCCAAGCCTAGACCCCACCGACGTAGAAACTTGGTGGGTGTGTTGAGTCAAGAAATTGCATTCCCCCCACCCCCCGACGAAGTTTCACTCTTTGGCCCAGGCTGGAGTGCAGTGGCGCAATCTTGGTTCTGCCTTCCGGTTTCAAGTGATTCTCCTGCCTCAGCCTCCCGAGTAGCTGGGATTACAGGGACCGACCACCACACCCGGCTAATTTCTGTGTTTTTAGTAGGGACGGGGTTTCTCCATGTTGGTCAGGCTGGTCTTGAACTTCCTGACCTCGTGATCCGCCCACCTCAGCCTCCCAAAGTGCTGAGATTACAGGCGTCAGCCACTGTGCCCAGCCATCATATTCTTAAAAGTCAAGTTAAGGTTGTTTTGTTTGTTTCTTTTACATGTTCATGTTTTTTGAGGCCAAAGGTTGGGGCAGGTTGGGCTTGAGCTGGGAGGGGCTGGGCACCTTTTTTGTAAGACCGCCTATCTGTTGTTCCTCCTCTGAGGGTGTTTCCAGGCGTCTAGACTCACCCAGGTGAATTGATGCTGACAGGAGCTGCTCGGCCTTCTGAGCTGCCTATTTCGCCTTCTGTTCCTCTGGTGTTTCGCTTGGGTAGGGCATGGGCACACTTCACTCAGCTCTGGCCCTGGCCTGGCTGTCTAACGCTAGGACTGTTGTAGTGGACTTTGCAGCTTTTTGCTTGGATTTCCTTAGTTCCTCTCTCTCCCTGTATTTGTCCAGCCTGCCAAGGAAAATGCAGCAGTTGGGTTAAATTGGCATGGCCAGGTTGCACTAATGACAAGCACCACGTAGCTGGCATTTACCAAGGCCCGGTTTTGTACTGGCACTTTGTCCCCTGGGCAGCGCTACAGGGCCTGCCCCTCCTCTCCCCCTCTCTTGTACTGTACTTGGCCCTAGATGCAGCGTGATCCATCTTTGCGCAGGGAATCTTTGCTGCAGGTGAAATGGAGCGGTGGCCACACCTGTTCTCTGCAAAGTGGGTGTTGTAATTTCTCTGCCTTCCTCTTGGATGAAGACTTTGAGACATGCTTTTTAATGCCTTCCATTTCGCGTTAGTGTTAAAATCAGCCTGTGCAAGATTTCAGTTCCAAGCTCCAAGCTAGAATTTACAGTGTGTAAACTCATTAGATTGATGGTAGTGCTAGCTTCCGGGATTCCGATGGCCAGTGGTATTTGCAAGCATGTCTCAGTGGCTTTCCCTTTTAATAATGCTGTCCCTCCTTTCCGAGTAACCTGTTGTGCTTTTATGAGATGTATTCAAGTAATGAATCTATTCCCATGGTAGAGGAAACTAGCTGCTTACTGTACAGATTTGGGATAATTTTCATTGTCAAGGTGAAACCGATTGAACTGCAGTCTTTTTTCGTTCCCCTGCAGTGTGAGTCCTGCTCGTAGAATATCGCTGGTGTACTTGAGGCTGCTTTTCCAGAAGGCAGGATGTGGAAATTCCAGCAGGCAGAGCTGGCTCTGGCTTGCTCTCATCTCTGTGTTTTGTGGCTCCTCACTGAGCGCGCGAGCCCTGTGAGCTGTTAGCATGCTGGAAGGCAGCCTCGTGCCTGCAGCCTGTGCATGGAGGCACTGGAGCCCCCCCATGAGGCGTAGACCACTGGGTGCCCGCCCTTGTGTTTTCAAACGTGGCTGTGAACGTGATTGCGTCACTTGGGGTGCATTTTAGGATTTGGATGTGCTCCCAAACTTCTACACCCTGAAGCTCAATCTTCTGTCATTTGGCGTGTTAGCTTTCTGTCAGGAAACCTTTTGCTGTTCTTTTTTTAATGTGTCCAGGGCTCTTTGAAGAAAACTGCATTTTGTTTGCACAAACTGCTGCATTGCTACAGACTTCTGGATAACAAAATAAGAAGCACCCTTGAGGGTGGGGTCTTTCATTATGATGACAAAAAGGGGAGAGCGCAGGGGTGTCAGCGGAGCAGCTGGAAAGTATTAGCAAGGACTTAGGGGAATTAATAGGGTCCTCAATTTGGAATGGTTTGTTTGCTACAGGGCTCAATATGGTAGTCAAATGTTTTTCTTTTCATCCTTTTTCTTGGAAATCAATTTTTTAAAATATGGTTTGTTTCTTGGCTCCCTGTTCTGCATCTCGCTCAACAGACTGCCTCTGTCTCCGGGTCCCTCCATCCGTGTCTCCTGTGCGGCCAGCGTCAGAGCCATGGCGACGGAGGAGAAGAAGCCCGAGACCGAGGCCGCCAGAGCACAGCCAACCCCTTCGTCATCCGCCACTCAGAGCAAGGTGTGTGCCCAGGGGCCCCTTGGACGCCTTCCGGGGGCAAATACGCTTAGAGAGTCTCGGAAACATCTCAAGCTCATAAGCCTAGTCTTCCCTACTCAGTTAAATGTCACTGCTAATTTTTATTTACTGACCGCATATCTGGCGAATGCTTGTTGCCTGCTGTGTCAGGGATCCCAAATCTGTCACCTGGAGGAGGGAGCCTTTTATCAAAAATACAGATTCTTGGTTCTGATTGTAAGAGTCTCTGTAGGACCCAGAAAACATCTCTTTATAGTTGCCCCCACCCCGGCTGCGATCCTGATGCACAGGCAGATCTGCAAGCCCTCCTGTAGACCTTTAGCAAAGGGAGCAGGGCTTCAGTGTTCGGGGTCGGGGGATGGGGCGCTGGACCAAGGCCAGAGCTGGTGGGGGCCTCCTGTGCTGTAGCAGGATCACAGGTGGGATTGAGGTGGGGGGATGAGGTGGATTGAGGGGGGCCTCACGTTTCTGGCTCGGCTGGTGCTGTTGGTACTGAGTTTGGAGACTACAGAAGAGGAGGTCTTGTGGGGAAGTAGTGGGCTCAGATTCAGATGTGTTCCACTGGAAAGGTGCTGTCCACATAGAGATTGGTGGAAGGCACTGGGCATGTGGATTTGGAGCTCTAAAGATCTGAGCTGAAATTAAATGGTGGGAGTCAAAATCCAAACTGGTCACGGGTGGAACGCACAGTGGTGGTGACTTTTTGCTAACTGGTCTCTCCTGCAGCCTACACCTGTGAAGCCAAACTATGCTCTAAAGTTCACCCTTGCTGGCCACACCAAAGCAGTGTCCTCCGTGAAATTCAGCCCGAATGGAGAGTGGCTGGCAAGTTCATGTACGTAGCACTGAGGCCCTTAGCTGCTGGGAGAGGCAGTCTGAGCTGCAGACAAAAAGCCGGCGAGGGGATGGCTTGCTTCCTCACCTAGCGCTGGGGGCACGTAGCAGGCCGCTGGGGGGCCGTAGCAGGCGGGTGTGTCTCCTCCTGGAACTGTGAGCTCAGTGCTGGTTGAAATTGCCCGTGGGGGCCAGGCGTGGTGGCTCATGCCTGTAATCTCAGCACTTTGGGAGGCGGAGGCAGGCGGATCACGAGGTCAGGAGTTCGAGAGCAGCCTGGCCAATATGGTGAAACCCTGTCTCTATTAAAAATACAAAAAAAGATTAGCTGGGCGTGGTGGCACATGCCTGTAGTCCCAGCTACTTGGGAGGTTGAGGCAGGAGAATCGCTTGAACCTGGGAGGTGGAGGTTGCAGTGAGCTGAGATTATGCCACTGCACTCCAGCCTGGGCGACAGAGCCAGACACCGTCTCAGAAAAACAAAAGAAGAAGAAAGAAAAGAAATTGCCCGTGGACGCTGGGAGGGAGGGGAAGGGGACTGGTCCTCTCAGGCATGTGGCCGTGCTGAATGGGTTCTGAGCCATGTGGTTCATGCTGATCACCTGGGACTCGTGGGAAAAGCTCAGACTTTGGACTCTGGATGACTAGACAACTGTGTCCTGCTCTTAGCCTCAGATCCTTTTGTTTTCTTTCAGCTGCTGATAAACTTATTAAAATTTGGGGCGCGTATGATGGGAAATTTGAGAAAACCATATCTGGTCACAAGCTGGTAGGTTTCAGCCCTGTGCGGTGAAGTTGACTGTTGAACAGGGTGGCTCTAGTGATCAAGGGGTCAGGGCTGCTTCGAGAGTTGTGGGTTCAGGTTTAAGTTTTCCCCGTTTTTTAATTTTTTTATAGTTATTTGCATCTTGAACTTTTAACCCAAATACATTTGACTTCCATGGAGGAGTGTCTGAGGCTGGCAGAGCTGCAGAAAGCCTGCTGTTTTTCTCCTGGGCCATGTGTCTTTTGTAAGGTTAACACTAGTGAGAAGATTTCCTGAGGGCAATGGGGATGTTTGGGATTTTGACCTTTTGCTGACTGGTCCTATTTTGTCCTGTCAAGTTACTGACCCTGTTTTTTCTCCCCAAGGGAATATCCGATGTAGCCTGGTCGTCAGATTCTAACCTTCTTGTTTCTGCCTCAGATGACAAAACCTTGAAGATATGGGACGTGAGCTCGGTAAGTGACACTCAGTGCTTCTCTCCAGGGGAGACCGGCTGCAGGGCACGGGGCAGATGCGGGGGACTGAGTTGACTGCTCAGTAAGCAACACTCAGCGCTCCTCTCCAGGGAAGACTGGCTGCAGGGGCATGGGGCGGGGGCGGGTGGGGGAGGCCGAGTCGACTTCGGGGAACAGCAAGTCACTGGCGGGGCATCAGGCATGCTTTGAGCTGTCAGACATTGATGAGTGTGACCTGACGCTTATGTTTGGGGAAATAAGCACTGGAATAATACTAATAATACTCTGTTTTAGGGAAAGTGTCTGAAAACCCTGAAGGGACACAGTAATTATGTCTTTTGCTGTAACTTCAATCCCCAGTCCAACCTTATTGTCTCAGGATCCGTAAGTGTGGCTGGGGTGTCTTCCCTGGGGGAGGTGGTGTCGGATGTGGGAAGGCTGTTGAATTTGCTTATAGCCACTGTGGAGAAGGCAGGTGGGCCCTGAGTCCTTTCTGTGCTGTTTGTGGGGAGAATGGGCTGATAGCAGGTCTTAGGTTCTGGGGAGGTTTGTCCCCTCTCCTTCCTGTTAAATCACTGTCATCTCTTTTGTGTTCAGTTTGACGAAAGCGTGAGGATATGGGATGTGAAAACAGGGAAGTGCCTCAAGACTTTGCCAGCTCACTCAGATCCAGTCTCAGCCGTAAGTCCCTCTGACACAGATGGGGTGGTGTCCGGCACTACGTTTCTCTGACATCGGATGTGGCCAGCTATCTCCCTGAGGGGCGTAAGCCTGGACATGGCCTGTGCCTAGCTGATTCCTGCTGTCATGCCACAGTCTAGAGCAATCAGCTTGGAGGCTGGGACTTGAGAAATGAGTCCTGTGCGCAGTGGAGGGATGGCGAGGGGGTGGTGAGGTGTCAGTGGGGTACCCTGTGATGAGCACCAAGGGGCCCTTTGTGCAGCCTTGGGGGCAGTGGCCACAGGTGTTCAGGAGGTAGTGTACCCTGAACTGATGCGCGGGACAGGAAGGGCGGCCAGGCTGGGAAGGGCACTGGGAGTGGTGGGAGCACAGGTGAAGTGTGAGTTTTGAGTGGAGTTAGCTTTGATGGGCGGGGTGGGTGGGGATGGCCCAGTCCTGGTGGGAAGCGTTGGAGGCTGGAGCTCTCCGGAGAGCGGGCCTTGCACAGGGACACGTCCTGCCATTTTGCTGTTGCCACTGTGCAAACCAAACGGCCAAGAGGCCGGGTGCGGCGGCTCATGCCTGCAATCCCAGCACTTTGGGAGGCCGAGGCGGGTGGATCACTTGAGGTCAGAAGTTTGACACCAGCCTGGCCAACATGGTGAAACCCCGTCTCTACTAAAAATACAAAAATCAGCCGGATGTGGTGGCGCGTGCCTGGAATCCCAGCTCCTGGGGAGGCTGAGGCTGGAGAATCACTTGAACCTGGGAAGCGGAGGTTGCAGTGAGCCAAGATCGCACCACTGCCTGGGTGACGAGAGTGAAACTCTGTCTTTTTTTTTTTTTTTTTTTTTTTTTGAGACAGAGTCTCGCTCTGTTGCCCAGGCTGGAGTGCAGTGTAGCGATCTTGGCTCACTGCAAGCTCCACCTCCCAGGTTCATGCCATTCTCCTGCCTCAGCCTCTCTGAGTAGTTGAGACTACAGGCGCCCACCACCATGCCCGGCTAATTTTTTGTATTTTTAGTAGAGACGGGGTTTCACCGTGGTTTCGATCTCCTGAGCTCGTGATCCTCCCGCCTTGGCCTCCCAAAATGCTGGGATTACAAGTGTGAGTCACTGCGCCCGGCCAAAACTCTGTCTTAAAGAAAAAAAAAAAAACCAAAACCAAGAACAAATGGCCAAGAGTTAAACTACACAGTATCATAAACCGCTCCATTTCACAAAGTGGCCAGAAAGTTCTTTTGTTAACAAAGTGCACGAGGTAGTTTCTCGGCCAATCCTGCCCTTCGTTGAGAAGCGGAAGGAAGGGTGGATGCGGCATTTGTCCCATGCTGCCTGCCCGTGTGCCTTTCACTTTGTGTCATCTTGGCGGTGAATGGGTTTAAGCATTTTTACCCTTGGAAGGCTTTGCCCGAGTGAGATGGCAGGCGAAGCCCTGATACTGACCGGACGGACAGTGTGTCAGGCCTGGGCGGGGCTGCGGGGTCTGAGTCCCGCACATAGCTGGGCCACAAGGCCCTCGCGGGCCCAGTGTCACTGCTGCGGGGAGGCCGTTTGCTGTGGGGATGGCACCATGTGGCCCTGTGCTTGTGGCTGTGTGCTTGCGGGCCCAGCCCCTTGGTGCCAGTCTGCTGCCCTCCAGGACACCTTGGGTCACAGTCAGCAGAGCTGACCTTCAGACTGGGGCTGACAAATGAACACTTGTGAAGTAACCTGAGAAAGGGGTTTGCTGGTGGCCTTTGAGTTGGAAGAAAGAATTCTGTGAGCATCCTAGAGGCCAAAGATAGCGCAGGTGGGACTCGCGGGTGATAGGTAGGATTTTAAGTCTTTTTTTCCTACGAAAGTCACGTTTGCTCATAAAAAAACAAAAACAAAAACAGGTTGGGTGCCATGGCTGCCACCTGTAATTCCAGCACTTTGGGCAGCTGAGGCAGGAGGATCCCATGAGACCAGGAGTTTGAGACCATCCTGGACAACATAGTGAGATCCTGTCTCTATACAAAAAGCAAAAATTAGCCAGGCGTAGTGATGCGCACGTGTGGTCCCAGCTACTTGGAGGACAGGGTGGGAGGATTGCTTGGGCCCAGGAGTTTGAGGCTGCAGTGAGCAAGATGGTACCACTGCACTCCAGCCTGGGTGACAGAGTGAGACCCCATGTCTTAAAAAAACCACAAAGGTGAGCAAATGTAGGAAGTAGAAAATGAATTCCCTGAGCCACCCCTGGGGTCAGCTGCCAGGAGGTGGAGTCGGTCCCTCTGTGGTCTTCTACTTTGCTTTTTTAGGTGCATATTTTCCAGGGTAGCTCACTCCTGTCCTTTAAATAACTGGTACCACATCACAGCTGCTGCTCCGTAGCTGTCTCCACTCCACAGCTGCTGCTCCGTAGCTGTCTCCACTGCAGAGAGGTTTGTGGGGCTTTGTTTTTTTTTTTTTGAAACAGAATCTCACTCTGTTGCCCAGGCTGGAGTGCGGTGGTGCGATCTTGGCTCACTGCAAGCTCTGCCTCCTGGGTTCAAGGGGTTCTCCTGCCTCAGCCTCCCAAGTACCTGGGATTACAGGTGCCCACTATCACGACTGGCTAATTTTTGTATTTTTAGTAGAGACAGGGTTTCACCATGTTGGCCAGGCTGGTCTCAATCTCCTGACCTCAAGTGATCTGCCCGCCTGGTCCTCCCAAAGTGCTGGGATTACAGGCGTGAGCCACTGCGCCCGGCCTGGGGCACCTTTGATGTCTGCGCACATCTATGCCCTTGGATTGCTGGTGTGGGCCTGCTGTGTGAGCAAGGACTCTGCCAGTCACCTCTCAGTGAGTGCTTATGTGTAATTCTCACTTTGACAAAAAGGAGTGCAGTGAGCATCCTGTTTGCATCTGTGGTAGTTTGTGCGGGATGGCTTTGGAGGGGAAATGCAGTAGTAAGGATATGTGTTTAGCTGTTTGACAGGTACATTTTGGAGCTTTAGAGACTTCGAGGCATGTGGCCCCCTGCTCACTGCCTCCCATCCCTGTCCCCTCTCTGGCCAGGGTTTGCCCTCTCTGGCTAGGGCTCCTCGGCTGAGGGCCGCTGCCGACCCCCGTCATCCACAGCCCTCGCGCCCTCCTTGCACCCGGGACCTGTGTTTTTCCTGCCCTGGAGCTTCTGCTACTGCTTGTCTGCCCAAGTCGACTCCACAGAGCACTTGGAGTGCTCCTTGGCTAGGGGCCTTGCCATCCCCTGCTGGGTTCTGGCTGATTACCTTCTCTCTTTCTTTCTTTCTTTTTTTTTTTTTTTAATATTTATTTATTTATTTATTTTGAGACAGAGTCTCACTTTGTTGCCCAGGCTGGAGTGCAGTGGCGTGATCTCAGCTCACTGCAAGCTCCACCTCCCGGGTTCACGCCATTCTCCTGCCTCAGCCTCCTGAGTAGCTGGGACTACAGGCGCCCTCCACCATGCCCGGCTAATTTTTTTGTATTTTTAGTAGAGACGGGGTTTCACCGTGTTAGCTGGGATGGTCTCGATCTCCTGACCTCATAATCCGCCCACCTCGGCCTCCTGAAGTGCTGAGTCTTTTTTTTTTTTTTTTTTTTTTTGAGACAGGGTCTCACTCTGTTGCCCAAGCTGGAATACAGTGGCGCGATCTTGGCTCACTGCAACCTCCGCCTCCTGGGTTAAAGTGATTCTCCTGCCTCAGCCCCCCAAGTAGTTGGGACTACAGGTTCATGCCACCACGCCTGGTTAAGTTTTGTATTTTTTTGTAGAGACAAGGTTTCACCATGTTGGCCAGGCTGGTCTCGAATTCCTGGCCTCAAGTGATCCGCCCACCTTGATTTCCTAAAATGCTGGGATTACAGGCGTAAGCCACCGCGACTGGCCTCCCTTATCTACTTCCTCGAAGTTAACTTTTCTGGCAGCCTTCTGCTGGAGTGCAGTGGATGGGCTGTATTGCCCCTTGCACCTGAATGTGGGTGGAATGGTAGAGCCAGGCCATGTTTGCCAGTGGGTAGTATTTGGATGTGGTTAAGAAGCTGAACAAAGCAAAGCATGGAGTTGGCCTTGTGAGTTTTGGGGACTTGTTTTGTCTTGTTACTGTTACATCCATCGTAATAGTCTCAATAAGAGACTGTTTTGCACATTTAAAGGTAGGGATGAATGTGGTTAGATGGATCACTGTGAGTTAGAAAAGTACTTTGAGAGGCTGCCGGCCAGATGGTTGCAGTGAAGCAGCTGGCACGGTGAGAGCACCCTGTTGGAGCAGAAACAGGTACTCACCCCTCTGTGTCTGCTGGAGAACATCTAGGGCTGCAGTACCCAGCATGCCCAGCATAGAGGCTGCCAGCCGCATGATGGCCCAGAGCTCAGGGCTGTGTGAGGTACCTGCAGATTTCAGAGACCTGGCACAAAAAAAGAAAGTAAAGTGTCTTGTAATAACTTTTTGTGTTGATTATGTTGAAATAATATTTTAGATACATTGGGTTACATGTTACCAAAGTAATTTCACTTGTCTTTTAAGCTTTTCTAATGTAGCTTCTAGAACAATTAAAATTACACGTGTGGCTGGCAGGCTCTTGCAGAGTCTAGCCTAGTGCTTCTCTGGGCGTGCAGCAGCAGGCAGCATGCCCCGGGGACCTGTTCGAAATTTATGTTCTTGGACTCCCCCTCCTGGACTGGTCAAATCAGAAGCCCTGGGGATGGGGCCTAGCAGTCTCTGCCGTAGTAGCTCACCGGTGCCTTTGATGCATGTGGAGTTGTCTCTGGGGACACATGGCAATGTCTGGAGACATTTTTGGTTGTCAGAGCTATAGGCATCTAGTGAGCAAAGGACAAGGTTGCCACTGCACAGGGGCAGCACCACCCTGTCCCCCCCGGAAGAGTCTGGTCTAAAATGTCAATGGTGCCAAGGCTGGGAAACTGCTTCTACTAGACAGTAGAAGCAGACAACCTCAGTCCCATCCCCGAATCATTAAACCACGGCTTCCTTGTGTGGCTTGATTTCACCCAGGAAATGTTTCAGCACCCATAGCCTGAGACAAGATAGTTTCCAAAGGTGCTATTTGATTGTGAGAAGGCTTATCCTTGGCTGGGTGCAGTGGCTCATGCCTGTACTCCCAGCACTTCGGAAGACCAAGGTGGGAGGATCGTGTGAGCTCAGGAGTTCGAGACCAGCCTGGGCAAGATAGGGAGACCCTGTTTCTCTTATGAAGAAAAAAAAAAGGGTGGGCGCGGTGCCTCACACCTGTAATCCCGCAGTTTGGGAAGCCAAGGCGGGTGGATCACTTGAGGTCAGGAGTTCAAGACCAGGCTGGCCAACATGGTGAAACCCCGTCTCTCCTAAAAAATATATATATATAAATTAGCTGGGCGTGGTGGTGCATGCCTGTAATCCCAGTTACTTGGGAGGCTGAGGCACGAGAATCGCTTGAACCTGGGAGGTGGAGGTTGCAGTGAGCTGAGATCGCACCCCAGCCTGGGTGACAGAGCGAGACTCTTTCTGAAAACAAACAAACAAAAAAACATAACTCAGTCTTTTTTTTTTTTTTTTTTTTTTTTGAGATCAGGTAAGAAGCAGTCGTGTCCCTGACTTGAAAGTAAGTTTTTGTCTCTTCTCCCTCTCCTTAATTCCTAGGTTCATTTTAATCGTGATGGATCCTTGATAGTTTCAAGTAGCTATGATGGTCTCTGGTAAGTGAAAACATTTTACTTCATGAAGCGATGAGTGCTTAACTAAGGGCCAGCTCTTGCACCGTTCCTGCATTTGGGGGTACAGCAGTGACAAAAGACCCAAGTCCTTAATTTCCGAAGCTTCTCTTCTGGCCACGCTGCAGACATGTTAGCAGATAGGCAGTGCAGTTTCGGGGTTGGCAGCACAGGTGGTGGGGCGGCATGCCTGGGAAGATGTCCTTGTTGTTAGGGTGGGTCAGGGAGGGCCTCCTCCATCAGACTTCAGCTCCGTGTAGACGCCGACGTGTGCTGTTCACACACTCGTGGAAAATGGGTGTTTGGACCCCTTGAGGTGAAAGCTGTGCTGCTCTGGGAGGATGCTGAGTGATGCCGTCTTGCCCTGTGAGGATACGTCACCATCCCGGGCAGGTGAACCCGAGCAGATGGCAGCATAGAGAAGGGCAGGAGGAAGAGTGACAGGGTCTCCTGCAGAAAGCCCACCTAGGTCTCAGCAGGTGTTTGTAGTGCTTGGACTTGGTAATCTGTGTCCAGCACTCCTCAGGAGACACAAGGGAAGTGGAGAAGTAGAGGTTAACTCAGCGAAATGTCTGATGGGGGCGAGTTGGGGGGGGTGGAGTGTTGGGTTGTGTTTGGGTGTGGGGCGGACACATCATAAGCTGTTCAGGTTGGTCACTGGGGAGGAGGAGGACGGTGGCAGCCGCTGGCAGAATTGAACATCTTACTAGGACTTCCTGCAGGGAGCCCTCAGGTGGACACGCACACTCGAAATCTGTTTCCCAGTCTGACTCCCCAGTGACTGTTGGCGTGGGGATCCCCAGGGGGTCACAGTCTGTGGTCGCCATGCATGACCCCCCATCGGTCTTGAGAAGATGGGTCTGGTGGGAGAGGGTCGTAGTCGAGTTGCACCCAACCACCGGCCTCCCATGGGCTTCACAGCACACACTTCCGGGCCATCGCCTCGCGAGGTTCAAGCTGCGGTTGCAGCACTGTGATGGTGTTTGGGGCTGAGGTCACTGGGATGTGCTGTGGCAAAAATGAGGTCATCCGGAGCCCCACATTGGCCAGTAGTCTCCACAGTTAAAGCCATCGTTTACACTTGACCATTTACCAGCTTATTATAAAGGATACACTTCAGGAACAGCCAGAGGGGAGGGGCGCACAGGGTGAGCTATGGGCGAGCATGGAGCTGCCAGGGCCTCTCTGGTGCCACCCTCCCGGCCCCTCTGTGTGTGTGTCACCAGCAGGGAAGTGAGCACGGGACAGTCTCAGAATTACTCATGGACCTGGCTCTAAGAACTTTCTAAAGAAATCAGAAAAAGTATACCAAGGAAATTAGGAGGGAAATGGGAAACAAATGAGAACATAGATGATATAAGATGTCTTCTCTGACGAGGCTAGTAATGAAAGCCTTTTAAGTCCCATAATGGAAAAAGCAAAATAAGCAAGATGAGAACTAGGAGGTGGGTGGAAGCACCGCAGCGGGAGGAAGCGGGAGTCAGAAGGCTCCGTCCAGGCTGAGCAGTGCCTCGGCTCCAGCAGCAAGCTTGGCCACAGCTCCTAAAGGGGCCCTGGGTATGGTGCCTTAAGGAGCAGTCACCGCTGAAGAGGCTGGAAAAGGGGATTGAAGGCCTGAAAAGAACGTGTTCCCTGTGACTTTATATCTGAATCCAGTTCAATAGTGAACTTCGAAGCTTATCTGAACGATTCGAGACCACAGGCGGGAGGGAGCTCCCTGGTTCATGTTTTTGGGTTTAGTATGAGCTTGCTACCTAAGCCTTGATTGCTGGTTCCAGAGGAAGACCACAGAGGGCAACTCACTGGTGAATGTTGATGCCAGGATTCCAGAGGAAGTAGCAGCCTCCTGAGCCTACCGTGCACAGAAAGGAATTCCCATAGCCAGGGAATTCATTCATTATTGGGTAATGAAAGGATTATAACGTAAACATCAGGAAACCTATTATCTAATTCTACCAACAGATTAAAGGCGTTAAATGTCTCTGTTATTAATTAGTAGAGATCAAAAAGGCGCCTGATTGATAATATCCAGCAGCCAACCCTTCAGCAAGATAGAGCAGTATTGTTGACCACTTACTGGTAACTAATAATTTTCACATGTGGCAACACGCTGAAACTGTTTCTGTGAAAATCAGAAGTGGGACAGGTGTGCCTGGTTCCCATGTTACTCAGCATTGTTGGGAGTTTCTAGTTAGTGTAAGAAAATGAAAAAATAGTCTTATAAAAATTGAATAGAGATACACATCTTTGTAGATATGTTTGCGTGTTTTAAAATATTTAAAAGCCACCAACACTGCTTTTCAAATACCCATTTAACCCTGTGACGTGGGTACTGTCAGCCTTGCTTTTCAGGCAGGGACAGTTACCACGGTCTCTCAGTTGCTCAGTGCAGGACCCAGACCCCGTGTCAGCTCTGGAGTCTGGGCCTGGAACCCCCTGCCCTGCTGGCTACGTGGTGTGCTCTCGCGTTTAGTGCCATCAGTGCTTGAAAATGGACTGTTTTTCTGTATACTAGGAATTGTCAGTTAGAAGATGGGGAAAATGTTTCCATTTTAACAGTGACAAAAATGCTAAGATGTTTAGGAATGCGGCTAGCGAGAAGGAGCAGGACCCATGCAGGAAATGAGAAATGGAACTGAAAGGACACACGGGGGTTAGGTCTTGAGGGTTAGGAGATGAGGTGGCTCCGGAGAGGCCCTCCCGCAGTGATTGCGGAGCTAGAGGACATGAATTTGAGATCCATGGGGCAGCAGGATGGAGCTGTTGCTGAGAGAATTGAGAAGATGCAGAGTTGGGAGGAGAGTTGCTGCTTCTGGGTTTGAAAGCCCTGGGTGAAGTGTCTGAGGTCCAGTGTGGTCTCGTCCCTGGATTATTGAAGTGTGGGCAGAACAGGAGGTGGGTGTGCAGAGCAGAGAGCTTCGGGCCCTCCCAGAGGCGGCTTCTCCATGGGTGAGAGATGGGAGGGACTGTGCATGGCGGCCATGGGGTCTCGTGCTTGGGGAATGATTTGTCCACGTGTGCCCCGAGACTGTTCCCTGCTGCTGGCATCTGTGCAGTAGAATTGTGGGTGCTAACACAGTGGGCTGTGCTTCCAGAATACGTCTGTATTGGCAGAAATCACAGAAACCCCGAAATTGGAACAATGTAAATGCCTGGCTCGTCCCTTCTGGGAATAGTCCAGAAGACTGCTTACAATACTCTTAAATTTTTGTTTTGAAAGAAGCCCTCTCATTGCTTGCATGTGTTTGCATGAGCGTGGGCAGAGCCTGCGAGAAGCACTGGGCTGCCGCTGCCCCTCTCCTTGGCCAGGGAGAGTGGAGAGAGCAACAGGCTTCTCCCTCTGTGTTGGGGGTAAACCGTGGCTTGTGTAGGAGAGATCCAGAGGTACCCCACACGTGGTCTGCACGTGTGTAGCGTGTGTGGACTGTTGATGTTTGTATGGACAGTGTTTAGTCTTTGTCCCTAGAATATAAGAGAATGACTGTTAAACAGGTGAAGCGTAACTTTTAAAAGAAGATAGGGAAAAGCGTGCTAGTCCTAAAACTTACATCTGACTCCCAGCAGCCCGCGTGAGATCGTAACTAGTCTGCTTACACTTTTTTGTTCTCTTTGCTTTGAAGTCGCATCTGGGACACCGCCTCGGGCCAGTGCCTGAAGACGCTCATCGGTGAGTGTGGCTCTGTGGAGGCTGGGTCTGTGGGAAGGGCCTCCCCTGCTGGGTTCGCTGCCCCTGTTCTTCACCAGCTCCTCCTCCCTCCTCTGCCCTGGGTCTGCCCCTGCAGGAGGAACCTTCCTCCTTGTCCGACCGTTCCGCCAGCTCCCCCTGACTGCCGGCTGGCTCTGTTGCTCCTTCTGGTGACGTTTTCCTGCCGTGGCCTTTCTTCTCTTGGGCCAGCCTGGGGCTTCTCCACCTGTGCCGTCGGGCCTCTCTCTGGCTGCCCTCACTGGAGTCCTCTGGGCAGCCCCATCGCCTCCTGGCTTCGGGCCCCTGCTGTCGTGCCAGTCTCTTGGATCATTCCTTGAGTGACCGGCTGAGTGCCTGCCCATCTGCTGGGGGTGCTGCCGAGGTGGATGGAGGTGTCCTGGGGGCACGGAGGACAGGCCTGAGGTCTCCATGCCTCGGCAGGAGGAGAGGAAGGAGGGACATGGCGTGGCCTGGATGGGAAGGCCAGGTGCTGGGCAGGGTGTGGCCTGAGGGTCTGTGATGGCCCGGGGTTCCCAGCTGCCCCTTGCAGAGCCTGCAGAAAGGAGCGGAAGGGTTTTCATCTGGGGAGTGTTCGTGTTTAAGAAGCCTAGGCTAGATGTGTGGGATGGGGCGCACCTTGAGGAGGGAGCTGGGTGGTGAAGATGGGGGGATGGACCCCTGTGTGGGGAGGCACCCCGTTTGCGCTCTTCTTCCCCCTAGTTTGTCATAGCCTGCTGGCCTAGCTGAGACCAAGCCCCACAGGCTGGGAGGCTATCTGTGGCAGGAATGTGTCTCCCCGCAGTCCAGGAGGCTGTGGTCAGGATCGAGGAGGCCTGTTCTTGGCTTATAGACGCTGCCTTACCCTGGCTTCACACCGGTGTCCCTGGTGCCTCCGTGTGTCCAAATGTCCTCTTGTAAGGACACCACCCTTGGGCCTTATTTTCACTCTGTCGCCCTCTTTGAAGGCCCCGTCTCCAGTACACTCACCTCTGAGGCTCTGGAGGCTTGGGCTTCAGCATGAGTCCCCTTGCCACAGCAGTCTTTGTAGCGTCCTGCCTTGTGGGGCCAGCCTTTTGCCATGCATCTCTCCTGATCGAGATCACACCGCACTTGGTGTCCCCTGAACGGGCCACCTGTGCTCAGTTGTGTGCGCCGCTGTTGTGTGAGCACACGTAACCCTCACGGCCACCTGTGGGGAGGGGGGTTGTCCTCATCCTGCATAGAGGCTCATTCACTAGCCCAAAGCTCCACAGCAAGCAGGTGCAGGGACTGGGATTCCAGCCTGGGCACGGGTAGTTTTGGGAGCCCCTGAGCCCAGGGTGGGGACGGAGGGGTCGCTGCATAGCAGTTTTCCCATCGGCGTCTCCTCAGGTCTAGCGAGTTAGACCCTTCTGGACTTCACTGAGACAGGTTGGCTGATGCATTCATCTCTGTGAGGCTCTGCCCAGGCAGCCTGGGTTAGGCATGCGGACACGCTTGCCATCAGCTGTGTTAAGGGAGCCCGGCCCCCCGGCCCTCACTGTGACCTCGGCCTGCCTGGCGGTGTGATGTGGTGTGCCCCTGAGGGAGGGACCGCATGGCCTCACAGCATCTCCCGTGCCTTTTCAGTGTATGTGACCGGGCTGAGGGAGCGGAGACGCCAGGTGCCTGGCGAGGCCAGGCGTCCCCGTGGTGGTAATGCTGAGGGCCGTGTCCTTCCCGGTGCTCGGGACACACCAGCGCATGCACATGCTCGGGGGTCGGGGGGGTCTCTGATGGGGCCCAGGGGTGGGGCCTGCACCAGGAAACACCTTCCTTGAGATTCCCTCCTCCTCACTCAGGTGAGAGGAGATGCCTTCCTCCGGTTCTGAGGGTCGTGGGGTTGCCACGTCCTGAAAACTCTGACCTGTACGTCGACAGCTTCTGGGAACCTTGACTGTTTTTCAGCTGTGTGAGAAGCAGCGGCTCTGCTCTGCCCCCAGGGCTGCAGAGTCCAGCTGATAGGCCTGGGGCATTAGCTGTGGGTGTGACAACACACAGATGGGTTCTCTGGGTGCAAAAGCCCCTTGCGTCGATAAATTCTTAAAGGAGAATTTCCGAGGTGATTTTCCATCCCTCTTTGCTGCTGGTGGAGTTGTCCCTCTGTTGAGTTGGGCATTTGCCAGCCTCATCCATCCCCTGTGAGGCAGGTGATTCCTGAGAGTGCCCATGGCCTGGTGCCCCAGGAGGCCTGTATTCCTAAAGTCCTGGTGTCAAGGGGCCCCCGGGCCCATGGGCTTGAGGTGTCAAGAACCTGCTCACGGCTGGTGTGCGTGGCTAGGCCACCCTTCGGGGCAGCGAGGGGTGGTGGTGCTGGCACTGATGGTGGTGGCCGACCTCACTCAGCTGTCGCACGTGGGGGACGGGGAGCGGGTCCCACCTCCCGTCCCTGCCCAGCTGTCAGCGCCCGCCGCGTGTCACCTGTCCATTTTTATTGCAGATGACGACAACCCCCCTGTGTCTTTTGTGAAGTTCTCCCCGAACGGCAAATACATCCTGGCCGCCACGCTGGACAAGTGAGTTCTGCGTGGGACTGTGGGGGCGGGCAAGTGGCCTCCCCAGCCAGAGACACCTGCTTGCCAGCGTGAGCCTTTGGAGAGCATGTTGTGGGCTTGGCACGGGATCCAGGCTCCTGGTGGAGCTTCGGCTTCTGGGCAGTGGCCTGTTAGGTCGGAGGGCAGGCCCCTGTCCATCCCTTCCCGAGGCTGAACCTCAGGTCCGACTATAGGAGGATTTAGGGTCGGTTTTCTGGTTGAGCAACTGTGGCCAGGGCAGGCCTAGCCATCCCGCATGAAGGAGTCGGCGGTCCGGGGGCCTCCAAAGCCCTTTCTGGTTCTGACCTCTGAGCACCTTGGTTTTACCTCTCACAAAGCCACTGCCCTCCCGGGCTGTTCTCTAAGCTCCAGCTTTCCCATGCGTGCACCCTCAGCCCTGTGGGTCTGAGCCTGGGCCCTGATCCTCGGCCCCGATCCTCTGAGGGCTGTGTGGTTGGGTGGTAAAACCTGTTCTGGATGTTTCCAGAACCAAGAGGACTTCCTCCTCCTTTTGAGGATGACCCGAGTCAGGGACGATAACACCCATCAGCTTCCTGTTAAAGTCTCTCTTGGAACTACAAATACTTGCGGCTGTCACACTGTGCTCTCAGACGCCAAGTCACTGGACTTTGAGCCTGAGGGGCTCCTCACCCTGCTGGGGAAGGGGGTTCCAGCCCCGCTGGCTTTTGCACCTGGTGCTGATGGTGGCTGTGACGTAGTGGCTGCAGAGTTGGGCGTGGGGACAGAAGGATGCCTCCAGACGTGCCGCCTCACCCCTCTCTCTGTCTTGCAGCACTCTGAAGCTCTGGGACTACAGCAAGGGGAAGGTGAGCTCCCGCAGGCTTGGGCCCCCATGGTGCGCCATCCCTGGGTCATGGCCTCTGGTGGGGACAGAGCTGGCCCCGGTGATGACAAAGGAGAGGAGCTCAGAGAGCCATCTCCGCTGGGTTTGGTGCGAATTCCTGAAAGACCTGGGTATTTGTAGGGTGGCAGTCTGCAAGTTAAATCTTCGATTGTGTGGGTTTGGTACTTGTACTTTTCAGAAATAAGTGAAGTGAGTAGTGAAACACCTTGCTTAGAACGTAGAATTACACAAAATCAAGGGGAACCATGACTCTGTGACCAGCCTGTCCCCTCCTGTTTCAGTGCCTGAAGACGTACACTGGCCACAAGAATGAGAAATACTGCATATTTGCCAATTTCTCTGTTACTGGTGGGAAGGTGAGTCTCATAACCTTGAAGCATCTCACCTGTTCCCAGCTTACTCTCCCGAGAGGTCACACCTGTTACAGGTTGCTTTGTACTCAGAGACACTTTTCTGTGCCCACAAAATGAATTTCCATTTCAACCAAAGCACACTGCACCAAGTACCGGGGACACCTTGTCCCGTTTGTTTCTAGGTCCATCTCCTTAACGGAGGCAGGCAGCCTGTTGTTGGGCTTTGCTGGCAGTGCTTGGTCGACACCTTCCGAGGGCGCTGGGACCCAACAGGTGGAGCTCTGTGTGCTCAGGGTGTCCCTGGGTGGGTGCGCTGGCTCTGGGGCTGTCGTCCACCGGCACCAGCAGGGAGGGGAGTGTGTTTTCCCGCCCACCCACACTGGTCTCGATGCTCCTGTCTTAGACCGGGGTGACTCGGGCAACGTGTGTGACACACAGACTCAGAAAAGGGTGACCTGAGAAGCATCTTCCATCCTGGAAGCCTCTCCTGGGGCAGGCAGGTGCCTGGCTTCTGTGAGCGAGGCCGGTGCTGGGATAGAGCAGGCGGGGCTGTCCCCATGGGGAGAGGAAGCCTCAGGCCTGGCTGGAGGGCAGGCAGGGCTTTTTGGTTGAGTTCGGCGAGGCAGCCACCAGCAGGGTGGGCGTGGGGCAGGGCATAACTGGAGATTCTCTCCCTTTCACATGCATGAGCTCTGACCTGCTTTTCCTTGCCCTGTTTTCCCTGCTTGTTGTTACGTAGTGGATTGTGTCTGGCTCAGAGGATAACCTTGTTTACATCTGGAACCTTCAGACGAAAGAGATTGTACAGAAACTACAAGGCCACACAGGTGAGGGCCTGCGCTCCTGCAGTCACTGGCTGCCTGTTGATGTGAGGACAGTTCCTGCAGGTGAAGCGTGGTCTGCCCGTAGGGTGCCGTCGTCCTCCCCTTCCCACCTCAGCCCTCCGCTGGCCCCGCTGAGGAGCCGCTGCTAAGAGCTCTTGCCCAAGGCATGGAGCTGGTCACTGCGCTGCTGACTCAGACCCGGGCTCCTGGCTTGAACCCTGTTTCTCCCTGTTCTGCGAGGCATTCTGGTCCGGAAGGTGTGTGTGGCTGTGGGACTTTAGGTGGGTGCAGCCTGTCCCACGTCACGGCGAGCTCTGTTTCCTGGGCCGGGGACAGTGAGGTCATCGCTGCCCCATCCTGGAGGCTCTGGCTGCTTTCGGATACCTGTTCCCTCTCCCAGAGAGACCCCCCAGCTGCATGCAGGCCTAGTGGGCTCCACGGCGGAGCTGGTTCCCAGGCTACCTGGGGTTGCCCCCTCTGTGGGTCCCGGCTGCCCTGTGCAGCCGCCGCTCCTTCCTCACCCTTTGGCCCTGCATTTCCACGTCTCATGGAGCCAACGAGAGCAGGGGGTTTGAGCCCTTGTGGAAATCTGGGGAGGCACTGCTTCTCCCTCCATGTGAGCAGCTTCACCCAGCCTGGGGTCAGTGCTTAGGCTCCACGGTGGGCCTGGGCCTTCCCCCGGGTCCTCGCCGGCGTTCTGGGGTTCCTTTGGTTTACGTAGAAGCTGTAAACACTTTGATGTGGCCGACCTTGCACCACCAGTCTGTTAGTTCTGACCTCCCTGCTTGGGTGGTGGACTTGTCCTTGCTGTGACAGAGCTAGCCCTGTGGGGTGCTCTGGGGCTTAGCCCTGGGGGGAGGCGGTGGGAGTGGGTGGCTCAGGGTCCGAGGAAAAGAGGGACATTGTCGATAAAGGACTGAGGACTGTGAGGGGTCTGACTGCAGTCCTTGTGCGCGCCAGCGTCTGAGCCAGTCCTGCTGCCGCGCTCCTCCTTGTGGGCGCCGAGCTGCTGTTGGTGGGGGCGTGTGGGGCTCCTGGTCTGCAGGCAGGGCTGGCACTCCCTGTGGCCTCCTGCCCCTGTCCCCCAACCGGCTGTGTCGCCCTGGTACCGGCTGCTGTCCCCTCACTCCCCTCCCCTGGGCTGTGTTGAAGGTGGGCAGTGGGTGCTTGTCCTGTGACCTCCCACGTGGCGGGCAGGCGCTACCCGCGTTTCTGGAGAAAGGTGGAGCTCAGTCTGGGATGACGCCCCCGACCCAGGCGCAGGGATGGCTCTGGTTCTGACTGTGTCTTTGTTTTCAGATGTCGTGATCTCAACAGCTTGTCACCCAACAGAAAACATCATCGCCTCTGCTGCGCTAGAAAATGACAAAACAATTAAACTGTGGAAGAGTGACTGCTAAGTCCCTTTGCTCCTGCCCGCGAGAGACTGTCGGGAAGTTGACCCAGATTGGCAAGAAACAGGGTGTCTTGGAGGTGGTCCCCCGGAGCTGCGCCTGGGGGTCAGGACAGGGCCTGATTTGAGCCTCCTCTCTGAAGATGATTTGGCCGAGCGGAAGGTGTGGACCACCAGAAAGTTCTAAAAGTTGCTGGTGACATTTCTTGCCAATTCTAACACTGTCTAGGGAAGAGTTCCTAGTCTATTGTGTTCAAACAGAGTCAACAAAAGTTTTTAATTTTTTATTACAGAAGGGTGAAGTTCAATTTAACATGCGTTGTGTTTTTTCAGTAAACGTTCTGTATCTTTTTGATATTCCATGACCCAGTGCACGCTGTGGCCTGTCACCGCCACCGTGGCCCCGCCAGCTGACCTCCCCTTTGGCCCACGCCGGCCGCCCCCATTCTCTGCTGCGTAGATGCCCTGGCCCAGGGCGCTGACTCCTCCATTCCCGCCAGTAGCTGTTCCTAGTGTATTTTCGTCTTTCTGGAAAACAGCATTGAGTGGTTGTTTTCCGTGTAAAGAGCCGTTTGTGTCTTGGGAGTTTGTGGCCCACATGCCGATAGCACGGTCATCGCACATGACTCTCCCGTTTGTCTCAGTGTCCTTGCAACAAGCAGCACCGCAGACTGTAATAAAAGGTGGGGTTTTGTGAATGGTTGTGGCAAGTGCGTCCTTGTGAAGTTCGTCTCCATGTGGCTTTCTTGGAGAAAGGCTCCCCTGGGTCAAGAGGGCGGAAGGTTTCTTTGGACAGGAGGTGCTGAGGCTGGCTGCACCTGCTCTCTGAAGACGCCTTCCTTTCTCTAGGTTCATTGTTCAGTGTTGCTGGGGGCGGGGGGAACGGGGGTGGGGAGGTTCTTAGTTGCGAAGGAGCCAAGCTCCTGATGGACTCGCGTTGGGATGTGGGGGACACCTGTGGCATAGTAAGGCTCCCTGAGTCCCTCACTCCAGGTCAGATGCCAGTGGGACTCATGCGCCCTATGAGGGCTGCAGGGCCAGTGCTGCCCCTCGGACTCCTCGAGGGGTTGGGTGCTAAGCGCGAGCCTCGCCGTCCCTGCTGGAGCCCTCACCTGCCTGCCCCTCTGCCTCTGCTCCTGGCAGTGTGGCTTCCCGGTGCTCACCTGCACAGCAGTTTACAGCAGAGGCCGAGCGGGAGCCTCTGGGGAGCGAGGCTAAAACCTGAACCTGCCCATGGAGACAGTTGTGGTGAGGGTTGCCACACACAGTGAGGGCGGAGCAGGGTGACTGAGGGCACAGGTGCCTGGGTCTGTCCCACGTGGCAGGGCTTTGGGGCTGTGATGCTCTGGGAAGCCAGCTTGGGTCCTGGGTCTACAGAGGGCCCTGGCCCCGGAGCCCAGCCAGCTCTGCCTCTCTCAGGGCCTGGAGTCCTGGGGGAGCTCAGCCAGCTCTGCCTTTCTCAGGGCCTGGAGTCCTGGGTGAATCCTGCAGGTTTTTGGTTGCACCGGCCCAGGGAGGAAGCAGGGGGTTTGTCAGGTGGGCTCTCCTGGGGGTCCTCGAGTGGCAGGGGTGAGGAGGGGATTATCTGAGGCATCTGGAGATGTATGTCCTGTGGTTTCCCCTGCCCCTCTGTTTCCGATGAGGTGTACGGATGAGTGACCTGCCCTAAGAAGTGAGTTGCCACAGTGAAAATGGGTTGGTTTTTGTCTTCGACGCTCAGGGTCTGGGCGCCTCGCATTTGCAGTCTGTTGTGACAGACGCGGGGAGCTCCGCGTGCCAGCCTGTGGCTGCCCTGCTGTGGGGGTCCTGGGGCCGGCGAGGCCCCTTCAGTCTTGTTCTGGGGGGATGGCCCACTCCAGGGAGGGGGTGTGCTGTGCTGAGCGCTGTATCCCTGAATATAGTTTATTTTTTCTACATTTGAATTCTGTTGTAGATTTATGTAAAAATACATTCTTTTTGAAAATAAAAATTTTCATGTCTTCTAATTTAGTCTGGTGAGAATTTCTTAACTTAAAATGTAGCTGTCTCTGTGGGGTGGGAGGGCAGCCGCCCTGGGGCTTTGTCCCTGGTGGTGGGGGTGGTGTCTGGTGAGCCAGGGTGCCCCGCAGGACAGTCCTGGGTTTTTACAGTAACCGTAGGAAAGTCATCTATTTGTGCTAATTATTCTACGTATTTTGTATTGGTTTTTCCACTCTTAGGTATATACCTGTGTGCTAATTACTGACAGTGTTAGGCAGGTAGGCACGGATGAGGAGAGGTCCTCCAAAGTCCTGCTGCCACCACCATGCTGGGGAGTGTCTTCCAGGATATGCGTTATAAACTAACAGGAGCTTTCAGATGTGAAGAGCGCGGCGCCCCCAGTTTCCTGTCCCTGCTGCAGGAACTTCATCGTTGTTCATCGGCTCCTCCTGTTATTTCAGTACAAATCCCAGACATTCTACCATGTAAGCGGTGAACGCATGGTATCTCAAAACAAGTCTCCAGGAGCATTATTACCACAATGCCATTTTCATACCAAAAAAGTGCTCCAACCCCCTGCCTTTTTTTTTTTTTTTTTTTTTTTGAGATAGGGTCTTGCTCTGTTGCCCAGGCTGGAATACAGTAGTGTGATCATGACTTACTGCAGCCTCAACCTCTTGGACACGAGTGATCCTCCCACCTCAGCTTCCCAAGTAGCTGGGACCACAGGCACATGATATCATGCCCGTCTAATTCTTTTATTTTTGAGACAGGGTTTAACTCTGTCACCCAGGCAGGAGTGCAGTGGTGCCATTTCAGCTCACTGCAATCCCCACATCCCGGTTCAAGTGATTCTTGGGCCTAGCCTCCTGAGTAGCTGGGATTACAGGCCTGGCTATTTTGTGTATTTTTAGTAGAGTTGGGGTTTTGCCATGTTGGCCAGGCAGGCCAGCGAATTTTTGAATATTTATTGCAGAGACAGGGTCTCACTGTGGTGCCTAGGTGTGTCTCAAACTCCTGGCCTCCGATGATCCACTTCTGCCTCCCAAAGGGCTGGGACTGCAGGCGTGAGCCATTGTACCCAGCCCCCCTAAAGTTATTTAATTGAATATCTGATGTTCAGATTTCCCGTTGTCTTAGTATGTTTTAAAAAATTGTGCCTGTGCACACATACACATACACACGTCACATGCATGTGTACACATATATATATATGCATGTAGTGCACAGCTGTACATGGGTGCACACAAGTACATTTGTGCAGCAAACCACAGCATGTGTATGTGTATGTAGATGTACGTGCAAGGTATGTGTGCATAGGGTATGTGTGTGCACATGCACAAATGCATGTATGTGATTGCACACATGTATGCCTGTGTATGGAATCAGGAACCAGACAAGGTCTTCACCTGCATCTGGTTAGTTTACTTCAAGCCATTTTTTTTTTTTTTTTTTTTTTTTTTTGGGAGACGTCTTGCTCTTGCCCAGGCTGGAGTGTAGTGGCACGACCTCAGCTCACTGCAACCTCTGCCTCCCAGGTTCAGGTGATTCTCCTGCCTCAGCCTCCTGAGTAGCTGGGACTACAGACCCCCACCCACCACGCCCATCTAATTTTTGTATTTTTAGCAGAGATGGGGTTTCACCATGCTGCCAGGCTGGTCTCGAACTCTTGATCTCAAGTGCTCTGCCTGCCTTGGCCTCCCAAAGTTCTGGGATTACAGGCGTGAGCCACCGAGCCCGGTCCCTCGAGTCTTTTTAAATCGCCAGATCCTCCCTCTTTTTTCTGTGCCATGTATCGTTGAAACCAGGTCGTTTATCTTGTGGCCTCCTGGTCTGGTTTTGCTGAGTGCGTCTCCGTGGGGCTGTTCAGCATCTTCCTGTCTCCTGTGTTCTCTGTAACCTGGCAGTGGGGGAGGCAGCCGGCCACGCTCCATGCACCCACCACGGTGGGTGGTGCTGTGTGCGTGTTCAAACAGCTGACTCATTAGCAGATTGGTTTTATTTGATAAACATCTTTCCAGTCCTTACTTGAGTCCTATGTTAAAAAACATACAGGAGTTTGTGCCTATGACAGACGTGATGCACGGGGACACACACACAGGCCAGGCGAATGCTCTCACCACGCTTGCCATTCTCACTCTCTGGGGTGCCTTTCTGGTGGTTTCCATCTATGGGAACCACGCACAGGTGGGGTCTATCTGTGTCATTTAGGAAAACAAGCTGTGTGTCACATCCTGGCACATCCTGCTCTTCAGCCCATGAAGGAAGCTCTCAAAACACTGTGGTGGGGTACAGGTGTTGGCCGTGTGGATTCACTGTCCCAGCAAGGAGCTACCTTAGGGTCAAGGATGAGTTCTGAGAAATAGGAGGAGAAAAGAAAGACTCAGTGAAGAGGAGAATCAGGTATGGTTACCCAGAGGAAGGGCAGAGGATGCTGAATCCCAGTAGAGTGATGCCCGCTCCTGGGTTGTGGGCTGAGATGGCATTTCACGCCCTTGGGGGAGACCCTGACCCTCACCACCAAGCCCGACAGGTGTGGGGGAGCAGGGGGTGCAGGTACTGTTAAAGGTGAGATCCACTTGGCAAAGATTTTATGTAACTCAACTAATGAGGGGACCTGTAAGATGTTACAACCGCTTGAAAGTACCACACTTATGCAGGCAAACGAATGCTAAGACAAATTGCAAATACATTCAAACTGGCAAAAGGTCGAAATCCACAGTAATAATCACATCCCACTGGGCAGGCACATTCAGCTTCCTACGATTTCGAGCTGTGAACAATGAACAGCAAAGAGCAAAGGTGGAGAGGACCTGGATGGCTGCTTAGACTCCTTAGGTTGAGCAAAGGGTTTTTTCCTTATGCCTATTTCAAGGTCTCTCTGTTTTTCCTGATAGTCGACTCTTCTGTCAAAAGCTTGGTGAGCAGGAGGGAGGGTTCCCATAAGGTCTTTTGGGGAGGGAAATACCAGAATATGGGGTGACCCCAAGGGGAGGGGCTCTAACAGATGAAGGCCGCTTGGTAGCTTCATTGTCGGGGTGCAGGGGGCAAGCTGGGCTGCGGTTTCCAGCCTCCAGGCTGAGCCCTCACCTGGATCGGCCCACTCTCTCCTAAGGGATGCAGCCAGGCTGTGGCTTTAACGTGGCTGGTGTGCTGACTGCGCAGGCCTGAGCCCTGGAGCGGCGCGCACTTGGCCTGCCTATTTTCCACATCCCAGGCCTCTGTGCCGGGCCCTCCAGCTCCCGGGGCCTGCGCCTCCCGCAGCCTTGGCTGTCTCAGCAGGTGGCACCGCGTCCTTCCCCGGAGGGGGACTGACACCCTGCAGTTACCGCTGACCCTGCCCTCCACGGCTGTTGGCACATCTTCTCCAGAACCCAGGGCTCTCAGCCCCTCCATGGTGCCCGCACCCGGCCTCCGGCCTCGCCCCGCCGCAGCCGCGAAGGTCTTCCCGCTGCCATCCTTGCCCGCTGGGCTGTTCTCAGCGTGGCCGCCAGGGATGTCCTTTGAGCTCATTCGGTCCCGTCCCTCCCCTGCGGGAGGTTCTCCAAGGTCTCGCCCTTGCTGAGGGTCGAAGCTCAGGTCCTTGCACAGGTCCCTGGGGCCCCGGGCCAAACGGGTCGTCCCCTGATCCCCCTCCTGGCCCCTGGCTCCCCTCCAGCCCCGGGACCTTGCGGGGCCCTCCCTGCGTCTCAGGGCTCCGAGGTCCTCGCGCCGCCTTGGATCTGGACTTGGGTGTGGACCTCCCCGTCCGCCCTGCTCGCTGGAGCGGGTCTCCACGGGGCTCGGGGCGGAGGCTCTGGAATGGCCGGGAATGCGCTCCGGCCGGGCAGAGGCTTCGCTCGGTAGCTGCCGTATCTCCGGGCCGTGCCCAATGCTTCGTTTTCTGTGAATGAATCAATGTTGAGCGGAAACTTCCGTCAGGCTTTGAACGAGACCCTGAACGTTTCCGATGCTGGGGACGCGCCCGTCAACCCGCCGAGCCGCCCTATGCCTCATGCGGCGACCGAGGCGCCCTCGGGAGACGGGCCCTGTCGGGTGTCGAGACGCGAACACGACCCAATGCCAAGAAGGGGCGGTGAAGATGAACGGAAAAGCCCCAGGCAGCGGCGGAACGGCGCACCCGTGCACAAGTGCGACCCGCGCCCGTGTCCCAAGGAAAGAAGATAAAAGATAAAACAAAAAATTCCCCGGGCTTTGCGGTGACTCACGCCTGTAATCCCCGCACTTTGGGAGGCCGAGGCGGGCGGATCACCTGAGGTCAGGAGTTCAAGACCAGCCTGGCCAACATGGCGAAACCTCGTCTCTACTAAAATTACAAAAAATTAGTCGGGCGTGGTGGCAGGCGCCTGTAATCCCAGCTACTCGGGAGGCTGAGGCAGGAAAATCGCTTGAATCCAGGGGGTGCAGGTTGTAGTGAGCGGAGATCGCGCCATTGCACTCCAGTCTGGGTGACAGAATAAGACTCCGTCTGAAGAAAAATAAAAAACAAAACAAACACCAAAAAAAAAAAAAACGATGGTTAGATGCCACGAAGTAGGTGGCAATGCCTTAACCGTATGCGTGTTGTCAGGCCCGAGGGCCTCTTCCATCCTTGTCAAGGGGAGTGCTAACCTTCTCTCCTTTCATACAACACGCCTCAGCGTCCGTGCGCATTATATTTAAGGACGAAAGCTCCACCCACCTTTCGGTGAGGGTGACTTCTTGTTCGCTATCCATGGAGGTACATTTATAAAAATGTCATGGTTCAGTGGGAAACCACAAATGTTCGCATTCAATTAATCATCTTTATTAATTTGAACGTGTAAGAAAAAATCTACCACTTTTCGTGCCCTAATATATTCATAAAAGTAGCCAATTAGAAGCTGAGGGGAACAAACGGAAGTCCCGAGCGTCCTTCAGAGAAGTAGATTCCCCCGGAAACAAAACAGGGCGGGCGCGCACCTCCTGCGGCGACACGCCCAGCAGACGGCGGAAGGCGGGAAGAACTGTCTACGGAAGTGGAAGGTTGGTAACGAATCAGAGAACAAGGATCGGAAGAGCCGTTCCACGGACTTCCGGACGCGGCCCTGCCCCGGGAACTGCGGGTGTTCAGGACCCTGTGGTGCGCGGGACGCCGCCCGCGCATGCGCTGCGCCGGCTCAGTCACGTTTTCGCAAGCTCTGCGCGGTTTTGGGTGGCGAGTTCGAGCCTTAGAACGGCGGAGTGCCCTGGAACCGGTTTCGGCTCTGGCGTCCGCGCGTGTCCTCCGGCTCCAGGTTACAACGTCAGTATTGGCGCCTTGGCGCGGTCCCGTCCTGCTCTCGTCCTCCGTTCCGTGGACCCCCGGGCGGTTCTGGCGCCTCGCAGGCCGGGCCCCTCCCATCGCCTCGATGGGCAGGGCTCTGCGAGGCTCGGGGACCGGGGACGCGCGGCCTTCCTGACAAGGAGCCCGAGGGTCTGCACAGCCTGGGGCACCACCCGGCCTGGTGAGGATGATCGCTGTGCGCGCGATGCACATGCGCCCTCAACACCTCTGCACATTCATGCACGTGTCCATACATGGGTGCACACACGTCCTTACACGTATGTACATACGCATGTCTACACACGCCCATGTCTACACGCGCACATGTCTACACGTGCACATGTCTGCACACGCACATCTGCACACGAGTCACACGTGCAAGTGCACGCATAGATGGTGGACACGCGTTTACACACGTGAATATGTGTATACACATGCAGACACATGTGCCTGCCCCCATGGATGTGTGCACAGACAAGCACAGAGGTCCTCAGTGGCTCACTCCTGGTGGCCGTGTGCTGTGGCCTGTGAATGGCCATACTCATTTCTCAGAGCTTTTGAGTTGTGTGTGTTTCCAGTTGTACATATTAATTAGAAAAAACAAAAGTGAATTTGTAGGTTAAGGCAGGTCCTTAAGTTTCCTTAATTTCCTCTCCCTGGAGACCTGGCAGGCTGGGCTGGGCACTGCTGCAGGAGGCCAGCCGCACCCTGAGTCAGGTCTTCTCCAGAAGGTTCAGGGCAAGCTGTGGATTACAGATAGGAAACCAAATGCATGAGGAAGGCACTGCTCACCCTGCAAAGACGGTCAAGGTGTGGGGTGGGGAGCAGCAGCCTGGAGGTCAGAGCCAGGACCTTGGGGGCTGAGAGTGGTGTGCTTGGCTGGTGATCTTCAGCAGTGGGAGGCCTGGTGTCACCCTGGGGCCCAGACTGTGAAGGACTGGTGGCTTTGGGGATCTGCGTGATCCAGGGGGCCCAAGCATCTGCCCAGCCGGCGTTCTGTGCACTGCCCACCTGCCTGTGTTGTCATGAGGAAGGGGTTTGCTAAAATGCAGATTCTTGCCTCTTCCCTAGTCTGAGTCCAGGGTCTGTGGTCAGGCCTGGGAATCTGTATTCATTGAGGCCCTTTGGGTCCCGCCATCATAGCAGCCTGTCTTTACTTTGGGTGGAGGTCGGAGGTCTGCACATCACCCAGGAGGCTTACCAGTGGTAACCCAAGAAGAGGGAAGATGGCAAGAGGGTCTTTGCAGGGTTGGGAGGGCAAGGCCGGAAGGACCTGGGAGGCCACAGCACCCTCTCGGACTTGGCGCAGAACCCGTGGAAGCAGCCTGCGATGCACGGATGGAGGTGGCTTTGCCCTGTGTCTGCTGGTGCCTCTGGAACTCCGGCTCTGACAGACGCTGCATCTCCTGCTGACTGCTGCATCCCAAGATGAGCCCAGCGCTTGCACACAGGGCGTCCCAAAGTGTTGAACAAAGGCATGATCAGTGTCGGTACTGCCCTGAGACTCATGCCCTCAGCCCCGATTCGGGCACATGCTCATGTCAACCACTGGAAGTCCCTCTGGGGCCCACAAATGTCTCTAGACCAGAGGAAGAGTGGGCCTGGCTCCATGTGCCTGGCGCCTGGGGCAGAAAGGTGGACGGGGCAGTCAGAGTGGTCACCATCGGGGAGTACACTTTGCACTCCACTCGAGTCTCCAGGGATATAACTCACTGGATCCTAAGTCTCGCTTTCTGAGGGCCGTTCTTAGAGTCTCCTGTATGAAATCAGGCTACATCCAGAGAAAGTTCCAGAAATAAGAAAAGATGAGATCGCCTACTGACCCTCCCATTTTTTGCACACGGACACTGAGGGAGGGGAGGAACTTGCTCAAGGGCACCACGCAGTTTTTTTTTGAGATGGAGTCTCAAAGATGGAAAATTCCTCCAACCATGAGGAATTTGAACGCTTATCCGGAATAGTGGAAAATGAACGTCTCATGGAGTTAGGGCCTGTCACCACCTGGGGATCTACAGTCAGACGTGGCATAGAGGATGCCCTCCCAGATCCCGCTCTGTCTCCCAGACTGGAGTGCAGTAGTGCCACCTCGGCTCACTGCAACCTCCGTCTCCCGGATTCAAGCGATTCTCTGGCCTTAGCCTCCTGAGTAGCTGGGATTACAGGCGCACACCACTACACCCGGCTAATTTTGTATTTTTAGTAGAGATGGGGCTTCACCATGTTGGCCAGGCTGGTCTTGAACTCCTGACCTCAGGTGATCCACCTGCCTCAGTCTCCCAGAGTGCTGGGATCACAGGCGTGAGCCACCATGCCCAGCCCACCCCACGAGTTATTGCTAGAGTGGTGAGGTAGGGAGCCGGCCCCCAGCTCCCGGTGCTGGACATGGGCAGGGTGGGCGTGGGTTCCCTTCCAGCCCTGGCAGAGCCCTGGACCATGCGTGCTTTTCCCCTCACGTGTCGAGGCAGGCAGGGCTGCTGCATAGAGTACAAGATGCCCCATTGAGATGGAACCTCAGACAAATGAGGCATGTTTTACTGTAAGCATATCCCTAATATTTCATGGGACACACTTATACTAAAACTTATTCATTGTTTATCTGAGTTTCAAATGTAGTGGAGTGCCCTGTATTTTTATTTGCTAAATTTGGCAGCCCTAGTAACGGGAGCTGGAAGGCTTTTGTTATTTGCCCTCAAGCAGCATTTCCTGGCATTGGCTTCAGTGACCAGTTGTCTCTTGAAATGTCCCATGGACAGAAGGGAAGAAAACTGGGAAATACTGTGTTAAATAAACTTGCACAATTCCTTTTTTTTTTTCTTTAAAGAAAAGCCTAGCCGGGCGTGGTGGCTCACACCTGTAATCCCAGCACTTTGGGAGGCCAAGAAGGGCGGCTCACAAGGTCAGGAGTTTGAGACTATCCTGGCCAATGTGTTGAAACCCCATCTCTACTAAAAATAAAAAAATTAGCTGGGTGTGGTGGCGGGTGCCTGTAATCCCAGCTACTTGGGAGGCTGAGGCAGGAGAATTGCTTGAACCCAGGCGGGAGGTTGCAGTGAGCTGAGATCACGCTGCTGCACTCCAGCCTGGGCAACAGAGTGAGACTCCGTCTCAAAAAAGAAAAGAAAAGAAAAGAAAAAAGCCTATTAGTTGGCAGGAGGGCTTATGAAAATGAGGCCTGGGGGATGTGTCATTTACTCAACTGTCTTGGCTAATGGGATCTCTAGGCTGGTGTGGTTGCGTTCTGTGTTTTTTTTTTTTTTTTTGAGACGGAGTCTCGCTCTGTTGCTGAGGGTGGAGTGCAGTGGTGCAATCTCGGCTCGCTGCAACCTCTGCCTCCCAGGTTCAAGCAATTCTCATGCCTCAGCCTCCAGAGTAGCTGGGATTACAGGCATGTGCCACCATGCCCAGCTACTTTTTTGTGTTTTTTGTAGAGACAGGATTTCACCATGTTGGCCAGGTTGGTCTCGAACTCCTGACCTTGAGTGATCCGCCCACCTTGGCCTCCCAGAGTGCTGGGATTATAGGCGTGAGGCACCGCGCCTGGCTGTGTTCTATGTTCTGTAAAGGAAAACAGTGCAGGTAGGAGAAAAGAGGGGCCTGGGAAGGGAAGAAAACAGCAGGGAAGAGGAGGGCTGAAGACAGAGCAGAAGGAAGGCTGAGTGGCTTTAGCTCTTTGGCCTAACCCAGACCAGTCAGAGTTCACTCTGGGCACCTCCCAGTGGCAGCCACTTGATTTGCAGGCAAAGAGCTTGGAGACCGGCTCTGCAAATTCAGCCTTATCCCTGTCCACATGGGTATGGCCCCGGAAAGCACTCAACAAATATGCACTAAATGGATGACTTCAGGCAGTGATCCAGATTATTCAGAGCAGAAAGCTGCTTGGGCTCTGATTGCAGAAAAGTACTCCCCGCTCATCCGGATGCAGGGATACCTTCCAAGACCCCCAGTGGAGGCCTGAAACTGTGGATTGTACCAAACTGTAGAAATACAGTACTGTTTTTTTTTTCCTATACATACATACCTATGATAAAGCTAGGCACAGTAAGAGATGAACAGTAATTACTAATGATAAACAGAACAATTGCCACAATATACTGCTGTAATAAAATTAGCGTGTGTGATCTTTCACAATATCCTAGTGTTCCATGCTCACCTAGTTTCCAGCCACTATTGACTGTGGGTACCTGAAATTGCAGAAAGCAGAAACTCAGATAAGGGGGCACTACTGTACTCTTTTTTTTTTTTTTTTTGAGACAGTCTCGCTCTGTCGCCCAGGCTGGAGTGCAGTGGTGTGATCTCGGCTCAGTGCAACCTCTGCCTCCCGGGTTCAAGTGATTCTCCTGCCTCAGCCTCCCGAGTAGCTGGGATTACAGGCATGCATGCACCACCACACCCGGCTAATTTTGTATTTTTAGTAGAGATGGGGTTTCTCCATGTTGGTCAGGCTGGTCTGGAACTCCCGACCTCAGGTGATCCGCCCACCTCAGCCACCCAAAGTGCTGGGATTACAGGCGTGAGCCACCATGCCCGGCCCAATTTTGTGTTTTTAGTAGAGACAGGGTTTCACCATGTTGGCCAGGCTGGTCTTGGACTCCTGGCCTCAAGCAATCCTCTTGCTTCTACCTCCCAAAGTGCTGGGATTACAGGCATGAGCCACCGCGCTCGGCCCTGTACTCTTATTTGCAGGCTCACATGGCTTTGGGGAGTCTGTATTTTCTAGAATGCTGATGACATTTCTGCTCCAGATCTGGGGAAGTGTTGGTGAGTCAGTACTCAGCAGGATAGAAGGCTGAGGACAGTTTGGGCCCTCACAGGTGGCCATTCTCCCTCCTCAGAAACCCGGCCATGTGGTGGGCCGAGGCTGCCCGCTCTTTCGAAACTCCGAGCTCCGGGCACCCACAAGGAAGGAAGGACGAAGCGAGGGTGGAGTGAGTGCAGTGAGAAGCGCTCCTCCCGGCCGCCAGCACCATCCTGCGGAGTTAGTGATGTGGCGGGATCAGAGTTCAGTCTTTACAGGGAATGTCTCCTGGAGACACATCTTACTGGCAGCATCTGTGGGCTGCCTGGGGGTGGGGTGAGGCAGGAATGGGGTGGCCTGACCCCTGCCCTGCCCACATCTCATGCACACACCTCCACCCACCTGCTGGCTGGTCCCAGAGGCCTTCCTAGGTTCCCGGGAGGCTCTCCGCTGGGAGCCGGGGGAAGTGTCAGAGCCAGGGCGACATTCCCAGGAATAGCGAGAGGCCCCGGGGACTCATTGCCTCTCAGAACGGAAGGCCTCGGTGACCCAGGACCCTCCTGGGGCCGTCACAAGTCTTCGAGTAACCACTGGGGCCCAGCGGGTCAGCTTCAAGGCCACTCCTAATGGCCACCACGCTGACCAGCAGCTTTTAGAATGGGCTGGTCCTTTGGAACTGCCCCTGGCTGGTGGGTGTCCCTGCCTGCCAGCCCCCGTCCTGCTGGCCTTGGTCTGGGTGGTGGGCTGGCCCTAGGGTGGGGTGTTCCTCCTACCCCTGCCTCTGCTTCCATCACTTTTTTTTTTTTGAGACAGCATCTCTGTTGCTCAGGCTGGAGTGCAGTGGCGCCATCTCGACTCATTGCGACCTCTGCCTCCTGAGTTCAAACAATTCTCCTGCCTCAGTCTCCCGAGTAGCTGGGATTACAGGCGCCCACCACCACTCCTGGCTACTTTTTGTATGTTAGTAGAGATGGGATTTCACCATGTTACCCAGGGTGGTCTAGAACTCCAGACCTCAGGCAATCCATCTGCCTCAGCCTCCCAAAGTGCTGGGATTACAGGCTTGAGCCACAGCGCCTGGCTGCTTTGGTCACTTTGGGAACAGTATTCCAGTGTCAGGCTGCTGGGCCCGGGGGCTTGGGTGTCTGCCCCAGTCAGTCGCCCCTCTTGGGGTGGGACACCCAACAGGCATGGAACACAGGGTACCTGTGTCTTTTAGGGCGCAGGGCTGGGCAGTTCCAGCAGTGTCCACCAGGGGGCAGGGCCACACCGCTCAGGGTGGAGCTGGAGCCACCAACCCACATCCTGGCTGGGGCTCCCGGCTCTCACCACAGCCCTCTCCGCCTGGCTTCTCTGGGCTTGGGCAAGGCCCCTAACTGTTCTGTGCCTCAGTGTCTTTCCCCTTGAAGGGACTGATCTGCAGAGTGCCCGCCCTGGGGCTGAGCTTATGGTGAGGGCTCGGTGGCAGCCAGCCCTGACTGTCCTGTTTACCCCATGGAGAAACTGAGGCTGGAGTGTCCGCTGGACATCGGAGGTGACACCCTCAGGTGCAGCTGGCAGCAGGGCCCCAGGAGATGCTGGGAGGTGCCTAGATTTGTGGGGTTCTTGGTATGTGCCCAGCACTCAACAGTTCCAGTTGCAGTCCGGACTCTCTCTGGCATTTTTTTTTTCAGGTCATGTTTTCTGTGTGATACGTAGAATACCTGCTCACTATAGAGGCATTTAAAGCAACACTGAGCCGGGTGCGGTGGCTTATGCCTGTAGTTTCAGCTACTCAGGAGGCTGAGACTAGAGGATCACTTGAGCCCAGGAGTTCAAGACCAGCCAGGGCAACATAGCAAGACCCCATCTGTAAAAAAATTTTAAAATTTACCCAGGCGTGGTGGCACGCACCTGTGGCCCCAGCTACTCAGGAGGCTGAGGTGGGAGGATTGCTTGAACTTGGGAGGTCGAGGCTGCAGTGAGCTGCGGTTATGCCACTGCACTCCAGCCTGGGTGACAGAGTGAGACCCCATCTCTAAAAACAAACAACAAACTAAACGACATGGAGAAAGAGTACAATAAAAACTAAAAAGAGCTCTAATCTTACCAATCAGCACGTGACGGGCACCACTGGCATTTCTACGGAGGAGAGTCGTTGGCATTCCTGTGGGTTTTCTATTTCCCATTGGGTCCAGAGTGTGGAGCGGCTCAGGGAGGCCCTGGAAAGGCAAGGGAAGGACCCAGCGTGCCTTTTTGTGTGTTCCAAGGTTTCCTGGGACTGGAAGACTCTGTCAGTGATGTGCAGGGGGAGCAGGAGGGTCCAGATAAGGCCCTTTCGGTGCTGTGTATCGAAGGCCCAGAGGGTTTACAGTGGGATGTTTCCCTGCATGCAGATGCCTTCCCCGTCACGTCCTGGGTTCCTGAGGACCAGGCACTTTGCCCGAAGTACACAGTTACTGTGGTTTCTTTTTGCCGCCCCACCCCCCGCCCCCAGCACTATTATGAAATGAATATTGGCCTTGAAGTAGATGGTGTCTTAGGAAGGAGAAAAAGCATTTCCCTTCACGGTGCCTGTGGTGACCTCTGGGCAGAGTGGTAACCGCCCTGCCTGGCAGGCCCAGGACTCCCTGGATTTCTCCGACTCTGCAGGGATGCCCCCATGGCCTCCCAGTCAAGCCTGCTCAAGGGGCTGCCGTTCTCTGCTTCTGCAGAGAGGGTGATGACCGTCTAGGGGGAGAAGACCTCTTCTCAGGGCTCAGGGGCCTCTATTAATAAAGTGACTGCTGACCCCGGACGTACGGGAGGGAGGAGGGGACGGAATGTTCCCAGGGTTGGCGTTTGGCCAGAGACGCTTCTTGCCTGACCCAGCTGGCCTCCTGAGCACTCCGGTTCTGCCCTGGCCCCCGAGGCTCCGATGGGCCGGAAGCCCTGCATGGACCAAGTGCTGGGGCTCCCCTTCCTCAGGGACATAAATCTCCCTGGACTGGCTCCCTGCGAGCGTCCTGAGGGCCTGAAAGAAGGAGGGACGGAGCCTCAGGCCTACGGGACCAGGCAGGACTCAGACATAGGCCATCCACCCTCCAGGAGCTGGCTCACAGCTGTTCTGGAAACTTCTCAGGCTGCACACGGTCCGGCTCTGCCTCTAGACCCCAGAGGCAGCCAGCAAGAGGGCTCTTGCTGTAGTTTGCTCACGTTCGGTTGTTTCCATGGGTGTTAGTGGGTGTGGGCTGGGGACAGGCAAGAGGACAAGTCCTCTCCACCATCAGAAGCCCGGCCTGTGCTGCAGAGACAGGAGGATGTGGTGCAGGCCAGTGAGCCCAGCTTGTGTGTCTTGGTTTAGCCACTCACAGACCCCTGTGCAGTTCTCTGGGGCTGAGGTTCTCGGTACCCCAGGAGGGGAGGCAGGCGATTTTAACAAGTCATTCTAAGGACAGCACGGCTGGCAAGAGGTGGCCACTGCTGTTTCCCGGACGGACAGGTGAGAAACCCAGGGCACAGAGAGGCCACTTGCCGGCCCCACGCCACACAGGGAGTGCGGAATGACTTTGGGATAAGTCCGCACACACCGCGGCAGCCCCTACTTACGAGAACTTTGCGGCAACCTTGAGTGCGGGTTCTAAGCAGAAACAGAGGCCAGGCTTCAGGGACGGGTGGTGCCACCAGGAGGGGCTTTTCTGGTCTGACAGGCCGAGTGGGGCCGGGGCCTTCGGGAGGGAGGCCGGGGCGTGTGCGGTCACCGCTGTGCCAAGGAAGAAGGCACTCCAGGCAGGGACCAGGCCCAGGCAGAGGCCCCGGGAGGGCTGCTGGTGAGGCTGCGGGGTTGGGGCTGGAGTAGGAGGTAGAATCTTCTTGGGATTGGCCCAAAAGATGTCACAGCACCAAAGTGTGGGCCAGCCTCGGGGGTCCCTCCAGGTGACATTTCAGTGCCCCAGGAGAGGCCACCTCGGAGACTTGGCCCCGCAAGGCCCTAGCACACACTGGCGGGGAGAGGCTGCCTGTTCTCCCTGCAGTAAATGCCCCGGGCCGACAGACTGGGCCAAGTCCCGTGGGCCTGGGGTCGCTTTGGTGGGTGCCCTCCCCTGCCTCGGCATTTGGACCATCCCAGAGGCTGCAGGGATTTAACTCGGGTGGGTGCTGGTCCCTGTAGTTGGAGCCCCAAGACCCTCTGGCCAGAGGAAGAGCCCAGCATTCCTGGCACCCATGAGAGGACCCGAATAGCCCGTCTTGAATCATACCCACTGCCTCCACGCCCCTCGCCTACCTCCCGCGCCCCTCGCCTGCCTCCCGCGCCCCTCGCCTGCCTCCCGCGCCCCTCGCCTGCCTCCCGCAACCCTCGCCTGCCTCCCGCAACCCTCGCCTGCCTCCCGCAACCCTCGCCTGCCTCCCGCGCTGCGCCCCTCGCCTGCCTCCCACGCCCCTCGCCTGCCTCCCGCAACCCTCGCCTGCCTCCCGCGCTGCGCCCCTCGCCTGCCTCCCACGCCCCTCGCCTGCCTCCCGCAACCCTCGCCTGCCTCCCGCGCTGCGCCCCTCGCCTGCCTCCCACGCCCCTCGCCTGCCTCCCGCAACCCTCGCCTGCCTCCCGCGCTGCGCCCCTCGCCTGCCTCCCACGCCCCTCGCCTGCCTCCCGCAACCCTCGCCTGCCTCCCGCGCTGCGCCCCTCGCCTGCCTCCCACGCCCTGCACCCCCGTGCACCACGCTGTGTACTCTGGGGCTGGGGAGCCCTGGGGAGGCTGAAGCACTTACAGAAGCTTCCCTGGGGCACCAGAGCTCGGTGAGGGTGGAGATAAGTTAGTTTAAAAAATGCCGCCAGACAGAGCACGTGGAGGCACGAGTGGTGCCAGCTTTGCCCTCTCTCGGGCCTGCCAGTCAAGACCCCTGCCCTCTGAGTGCTTGCTGCGCATGGGCTGGAACCAGGTGCCCACGTACATGATGTCTGGCCCCTGGGGGCTGCGCATTGCTTCCTCTTTGGGACTGCGGAGAAAGCAGAAGTTCAGAGAGGACCTCCAGCTAGTAGGGAAGAGAGAAGGAATTTGCAGGCAGCTCTGTGTAACTGCAGAGCCCAGGCTAGCCCCTGCCGTCTATCAGAGAAGCGGGGTGGTGACTGATGTCTGCTGGGAGCCACAGCTCCCTCATCCCCATTGCTGAAGATGTTTGGGAAATTCTGCTCGCAGCTCTCCCTGGGGGCCCGCATGCAGAGTGGCTAAAAACTCTGAGAAGTCCTGCATGGAAGAAATCTGCAGCCCCTTGCCCAGCCAGTGCTTCCCAAACTTCCGCCACCACAGAGCGGCACCCATAACCCCCCACCCCTGGTCTAGGGCTCCGCAGACATACGCTTTGAAAAGCGCTGCCCTTTAGAGAGCTGGGGGCAGGACGTGAGCTGATGGGAGTGGGAGGCGAACTCATGTCTCTCCTCTGCCTGCAGGGTCCATCCCAGGCAGGAGTGGATGGTCCCTGGGGGTCAGGTGTGGCGCTGGGCTGCTGTGAGGGACTGCAGTCAGGCTGTCCAGATGCCGGGGACCCCAGGGCCACCCATTCCCTTCAGTGCCCCTGTTTTCTCCTCTGTAAATGGCAGGAGAAGCCGTGCCTGCTTGGTAGGGCTGTTGGGGGATGCCAGCACCTGGCGCAGGGAGACCCTTGACCATTGGCAGCTGTTGGGGCCCTGCAGGCGGGGGCTCAGGCTTGCTGGTCTGAGAGGTCTGAGTAGGGCGGGATCCTTAGGGGAGGCAGGCCTCGTTGCTGGGGGGGGGGTGTCCTGCCCTGCGCTAGGCCTGGTGAGAAGAGGCCCCCAACAGGCACGTGGCCTGGCCCTGTTGGAGCTTCGGGCTGGCGGGGTGGAAGAACCAGCTCTAAGCAGATGATTTCTGGATTTGAGCCATGCAGGTTCTGGGAGCTGGGGAAACTCATTTAGGGGTGGGCAGAGCTCGTTCCTGAGGAAACAGCGTGGAGGACGAGTTGGAGTTTGCCAGGGAAGAGGGGAAGGAGAGGGCTCTGGTAAGAAGAGACAGCTCTGCAAAGGCCCTGAGGCTGGGAAGAGCAGCCGCTCCCCAAGGACAGCTAGGCGGGGGCGGGGCCCAGGCGGGGGCGGAGCCAGGGAGGAGGAAGGTGATGGGGTCAGATTCCACAGGACCCAGCTTTCTCCCTTCCCTGAGAGGTGGTTTGGGCAGAGGTGGGCAGCATGGAGGCGGTGGCCCAGGGAGTCCCTGTGGTTGTCCGGGTGGAGTGTGGGGCTGGCCTGCCCCGGTGGGGACATACGCGCTCCAGGCACCCAGCAGCCCTCACCCAGCCCATCCGTCTTGCCCTGGGACCCAGGGTGCTGCCGTCTGGAGGGTGCTCTGTCTGGGCCTTGCCCCGGGGAGGTGGCCAGCCCAGATCCTCTGCAAACAGCTCGCCCCTCCCAGCTGCCCCCATCCCCTGATGGCCCCCACTGTGGGAGATGCTGCTTTGGAGAGGGGCAGGAAGTGTCGCTGTGTTGGAAATCTGGGGGCGCGGGTCTGGAGGTGCACGCTGGATGCCCCTGCCCACACGGGGTCTGTCACGGTGCCGGGTTCTGAGGGGCTGGGGGGGCCCAGGGTGGGCTGAAGGACCCAGCACAGTGGGTGACAGAGCAGGAGGCGCTCCCAGAGCTGTCCTTGGTGAGGGAGGTGTGGCGGTCACTGGTGGGGGCTTCTGTTGGTCCCTCCTGCTGTGAGGGGCGCTGCGTCCACTTGGGGGCAGCTCTGTCCCGGCTCCCACCTGGAGGCAGGGGAAGCACTTTGCCCAAGATCATGGGAGGGTCGGGGTGGGTGTCATCTTTCAGGCCACAGGCCCTGGCCCCAACGTCCCGGGGAACAGTGAGGACACTGCCCAGAGCGCCTGGACCCTGACCCAGGGACCCTGGCCTTGCCCCGTGGCCCCGGCAGCCTCTGCTATTTCTGGTCCTGCTGAGCTGGGGCTGCTCATGGCCGCCGCTCTCTGCAGGCACCGCACGCGGTTGCTGGCCGCAGAGGGGACCCCTGCATATGCTCCAGAAGTGCAGGGTGACCGAGCACCTCCTGTCAGCTGGCCTTGGGCTAGACGCTGGGGGTGCAGTGCGAACCCTAAATAAAGGCAGGAAGGGCCCTGGCGCTGCCCCATGGAGCTCTGAATCCAGTGTGGTCGGCACACAGCGGTGTCGGGGACACAGACACGGAGGTCCCGCTAACTAAGGCTGGGTCCCGCTTGGTCCCTGGGAAGCAAGGACAGCTCTCTCTGTGGGTGTCCAGCGGCTGCTGTGATGAATGAGCACATGCTGGGAGGCTTCAGACAACAGAGAATGATTCTCTCCTAGTGCTGGGGGCCGAAGAATCGGGGTGTCTCAGGGCTCGGCCCCCTCAGAGGCTCCAGGGGAGGGTTCTGCCTGCTGCCTCCGGCTTCTAGAGGCTCCAGGGGTTCCCTGGCTTGTGGCCACATGATTCCCATCTCTACCTCTATCTTCACACAAGCCTCCACTTCCCCCCTGTCGCTCCACTACTGCCTATGTCTCTTCTCTGCCTGGTGTCTCCTCTCCCTCCTGTGTCTTTCCTCCTCCCCCAGTGTCTCTCCCCCCATGTCTCTCCTCCTCCCCCGTGTCTCTCCTTCCCCTCCATGTCTCTCCTCTCCCCACCATGTCTTTCCTCCTCCCCCATGTCTCTCCCCCGTCTCTCCTCCTCCCCCCGTGTCTCTCCCCCGTCTCTCCTCCTACCCCTGTGTCTCTCCCCCCATGTCTCTCCCCCGTGTCCCTCCCCCCATGTCCCTCCTCTCCCTGTGTCTCTCCTCTTCTCCCCGTGTCTCTCTTCCTCCCTGTGTCTCTCCTCTTCACCCCGTGTCTCTCCTCTTCCCCCCGTGTCTCTCCTCCTCCCCGTGTCTCTCCTCTCCCCCATGTCTCTCCTCCTCCCCCTGTCCCTCTTCTCCCCCGTGTCTCTCCTCTTCCCCCCGTGTCCCTCCTCTCCCCCGTGTCTCTCCTCTTCCCCCTGTGTCTCTCCTCCTCCCCTGTCTCTCCTCTTCCCCCCGTGTCTCTCCTCTCCCCCGTGTCTCTCCTCCTCCCCCGTGTCTCTCCTCTCCCCCGTGTCTCTCCTCTCCCCCATGTCTCTCCTCCTCCCCCGTGTCTCTCCGTCCCCTGCCATGTCTCTCCTCTCCCCCCGTGTCTCTCCTCTCCCCCGTGTCTCTCCTCTTCCCCCTGTGTCTCTCCTCCTCCCCCGTGTCTCTCCGTCCCCTGCCATGTCTCTCCTCTCCCCCCGTGTCTTTCCTCCTCCCCGTGTCTCTCCTCTCCCCCCGTGTCCCTCCTTTCCCCCTGTGTCTCTCCTCTCCCCTCGTGTCTCTCCTCCTCCCCGTGTCTCTCCTCTCCCCCCGTGTCTCTCCTCCTCCCCGTGTCTCTCCTCTCCCCCCGTGTCTCTCCTCCCCGTGTCTCTCCTCTTCCCCCCATGTCCCTCCTTTCCCCCTGTGTCTCTCCTCTCCCCTCGTGTCTCTCCTCCTCCCCGTGTCTCTCCTCTCCCCCCGTGTCTCTCCTCCTCCCCGTGTCTCTCCTCTCCCCCCGTGTCTCTCCTCCTCCCCGTGTCTCTCCTCTCCCCCCGTGTCTCTCCTCCTCCCCGTGTCTCTCCTCTCCCCCCGTGTCTCTCCTCCCCGTGTCTCTCCTCTTCCCCCCATGTCCCTCCTCTCCTCCGTGTCTCTCCTCCTCCCTGTCTCTCCTCTTCCCCCCATGTCCCTCCTCTCCCCCGTGTCTCTCCTCCTCCCCGTGTCTCTCCTCTCCCCCCGTGTCTCTCCTCCCCGTGTCTCTCCTCTCCCCCTGTGTCTCTCCTCCCCGTGTCTCTCCTCTCCCCCCGTGTCTCTCCTCCCCGTGTCTCTCCTCTCCCCCCGTGTCTCTCCTCCCCGTGTCTCTCCTCTCCCCCCGTGTCTCTCCTCCCCGTGTCTCTCCTCTCCCCCCGTGTCTCTCCTCCCCGTGTCTCTCCTCTCCCCCCGTGTCTCTCCTCCCTGTGTCTCTCCTCTTCCCCCCATGTCCCTCCTCTCCTCCGTGTCTCTCCTCCTCCCTGTCTCTCCTCTTCCCCCCATGTCCCTCCTCTCCCCCATGTCTCTCCTCCTCCCCGTGTCTCTCCTCCTCCCCGTGTCTCTCCTCTCCCCCCATGTCTCTCCTCCTCCCCGTGTCTCTCCTCTCCCCCCGTGTCTCTCCTCCTCCCCGTGTCTCTCCTCTTCCCCCATGTCTCTCCTCTCCCCCCGTGTCTCTCCTCCTCCCCGTGTCTCTCCTCCCCGTGTCTCTCCTCTTCCCCCCATGTCCCTCCTCTCCCCCATGTCTCTCCTCCTCCCTGTGTCTCTCCTCTTCCCCCCGTGTCTCTCCTCCTCCCCCGTGTCTCTCCTCTTCCCCCATGTCTCTCCTCTCCCCCGTGTCTCTCCTCCTCCCCGTGTCTCTCCTCTCCCCTCGTGTCTCTCCTCCTCCCTGTGTCTCTCCTCTTCCCCCCGTGTCTCTCCTCCTCCCCCGTGTCTCTCCTCTCCCCTCGTGTCCCTCCTTTCCCCCTGTGTCTCTCCTCTCCCCTCGTGTCTCTCCTCCTCCCCGTGTCTCTCCTCTCCCCCCGTGTCTCTCCTCCTCCCTGTGTCTCTCCTCTTCCCCCCGTGTCTCTCCTCCTCCCCGTGTCTCTCCTCTCCCCCCGTGTCTCTCCTCCTCCCCGTGTCTCTCCTCTTCCCCCATGTCTCTCCTCCTCCCCGTGTCTCTCCTCCTCCCTGTCTCTCCTCTTCCCCCCGTGTCTCTCCTCCTCCCCGTGTCTCTCCTCTCCCCCTGTGTCTCTCCTCCTCCCCGTGTCTCTCCTCTCCCCCCATGTCTCTCCTCTTCCCCCCATGTCCCTCCTCTCCCCCCATGTCCCTCCTCTCCCCCCGTGTCTCTCCTCTTCCCCCCGTGTCTCTCCTCCTCCCCCGTGTCTCTCCTCTCCCCTCGTGTCCCTCCTTTCCCCCCGTGTCTCTCCTCTCCCCTCGTGTCTCTCCTCCTCCCCGTGTCTCTCCTCTCCCCCCGTGTCTCTCCTCCTCCCCGTGTCTCTCCTCTCCCCCCGTGTCTCTCCTCCCCGTGTCTCTCCTCTTCCCCCCATGTCCCTCCTCTCCTCCGTGTCTCTCCTCCTCCCTGTCTCTCCTCTTCCCCCCATGTCCCTCCTCTCCTCCGTGTCTCTCCTCCTCCCTGTCTCTCCTCTTCCCCCCATGTCCCTCCTCTCCCCCGTGTCTCTCCTCTCCCCCCGTGTCTCTCCTCCCCGTGTCTCTCCTCTCCCCCTGTGTCTCTCCTCCCCGTGTCTCTCCTCTCCCCCCGTGTCTCTCCTCCCCGTGTCTCTCCTCTCCCCCCGTGTCTCTCCTCCCTGTGTCTCTCCTCTTCCCCCCATGTCCCTCCTCTCCTCCGTGTCTCTCCTCCTCCCTGTCTCTCCTCTTCCCCCCATGTCCCTCCTCTCCCCCATGTCTCTCCTCCTCCCCGTGTCTCTCCTCCTCCCCGTGTCTCTCCTCTCCCCCCATGTCTCTCCTCCTCCCCGTGTCTCTCCTCTCCCCCCGTGTCTCTCCTCCTCCCCGTGTCTCTCCTCTTCCCCCATGTCTCTCCTCTCCCCCCGTGTCTCTCCTCCTCCCCGTGTCTCTCCTCCTCCCCCGTGTCTCTCCTCTTCCCCCATGTCTCTCCTCTCCCCCCGTGTCTCTCCTCCTCCCCGTGTCTCTCCTCTCCCCTCGTGTCTCTCCTCCTCCCTGTGTCTCTCCTCTTCCCCCCGTGTCTCTCCTCCTCCCCCGTGTCTCTCCTCTCCCCTCGTGTCCCTCCTTTCCCCCTGTGTCTCTCCTCTCCCCTCGTGTCTCTCCTCCTCCCCGTGTCTCTCCTCTCCCCCCGTGTCTCTCCTCCTCCCTGTGTCTCTCCTCTTCCCCCCGTGTCTCTCCTCCTCCCCGTGTCTCTCCTCTCCCCCCGTGTCTCTCCTCCTCCCCGTGTCTCTCCTCTTCCCCCATGTCTCTCCTCCTCCCCGTGTCTCTCCTCCTCCCTGTCTCTCCTCTTCCCCCCGTGTCTCTCCTCCTCCCCGTGTCTCTCCTCTCCCCCTGTGTCTCTCCTCCTCCCCGTGTCTCTCCTCTCCCCCCATGTCTCTCCTCTTCCCCCCATGTCCCTCCTCTCCCCCCATGTCCCTCCTCTCCCCCCGTGTCTCTCCTCTTCCCCCCGTGTCTCTCCTCCTCCCCCGTGTCTCTCCTCTCCCCTCGTGTCCCTCCTCTCCCCCCGTGTCTCTCCTCTCCCCTCGTGTCTCTCCTCCTCCCCCGTGTCTCTCCTCTCCCCTCGTGTCCCTCCTTTCCCCCCGTGTCTCTCCTCTCCCCTCGTGTCCCTCCTCTCCCCCCGTGTCTCTCCTCTCCCCTCGTGTCTCTCCTCCTCCCCGTGTCTCTCCTCTCCCCCTGTGTCTCTCCTCCTCCCTGTGTCTCTCCTCTTCCCCCCGTGTCTCTCCTCCTCCCCGTGTCTCTCCTCTCCCCCCGTGTCTCTCCTCCCCGTGTCTCTCCTCTTCCCCCCGTGTCTCTCCTCCCCGTGTCTCTCCTCTCCCCTCGTGTCTCTCCTCCTTCCCGTGTCTCTCCTCTCCCCCCGTGTCTCTCCTCCTCCCCGTGTCTCTCCTCTTCCCCCCGTGTCTCTCCTCCTCCCCGTGTCTCTCCTCTCCCCCCGTGTCTCTCCTCCTCCCCGTGTCTCTCCTCTCCCCCCATGTCTCTCCTCCTCCCCGTGTCTCTCCTCCTCCCCGTGTCTCTCCTCCTCCCTGTCTCTCCTCTTCCCCCCGTGTCTCTCCTCCTCCCCGTGTCTCTCCTCTCCCCCTGTGTCTCTCCTCCTCCCCGTGTCTCTCCTCTCCCCCCATGTCTCTCCTCTTCCCCCCATGTCCCTCCTCTCCCCCCATGTCCCTCCTCTCCCCCCATGTCTCTCCTCTCCCCCCATGTCCCTCCTCTCCCCCCGTGTCTCTCCTCTTCCCCCCGTGTCTCTCCTCCTCCTCGTGTCCCTCCTCCTCCCCCGTGTCCCTCCTCTCCCCCCGTGTCTCTCCTCTTCCCCCCGTGTCTCTCCTCCTCCTCGTGTCCCTCCTCCTCCCCCGTGTCCCTCCTCTCCCCCCGTGTCTCTCCTCTTCCCCCCGTGTCTCTCCTCCTCCCCGTGTCTCTCCTCCTCCCCCTGTGTCTCCCTTCTGTATGTCTCCTAAGGACAGTTGTCATTGGATTAAGGGTCACCTGGACAATCCTGACAGTCTTCTCCGCAGTAACTTAGCCATGTGTGGGAAGACCCCCTTTCTAAAGAAGGTTCCAGCCACAGGCTCCGGGGGCCACGGTCAGCCCACGACGATCTCCAAGCTTCAGTTTCCACATCTGTAGAATGGGGATGCAGTGAAGCCTGTCAGGCCGGGCAGTGAGGTGGAGTAATGGCACCGTGACTTTTGTCAACCCCTCTCCTGTGCCAGCCCAGACCCTCCTCCTTTGCCACCCGAGGTGAAGCCGCCCCTCCCAGGACCCAGGACCGGGGTTTTGGCCCCTGCTGGGCAGCCTGTCCCTCCCGTGTGTGGGGAATGGGGAGATTCTTGCTGGGGATGGACAGGGGCTGGGATCTTTAGCCCCCGATGGAGGTCTGCACTGTGACATGTGGAGCACGTGATTCCAGGGCCTCGTGGACCCAAGAAACTGGGCTTTTTAGTGCTTCCAATGCACCTTCTGTCAGCCCCGATGAAACGCACAGGTGGCACGGCATCTGCCATCCACGCCAACCCCAGCTGCACCCCTCGGGCCCTCACCCGTCCTTCCCACCCCTTGAGCACCCCCAGTTCTTCCTGCTTCAGGGTCTCTGCCGCTGCCCCGTCTCCTCCAGCCCGCTGGACTGGCTGTGCTGTCCCCACCAGGTGCCTGAGCTGGATGTGGTCGCCCCACCTTTTGCAGGGCCCTGAGGCGGTGCCCACTGCTGAGGCCCCACTCCTGCACTGGCCAGGCCTACCGTGCCATCCAGAGGGCACAAGCAGGGGGCCTCATGGCAAAGGTGGCACCAAGGGGCTTCAAATTCACAGCTGAGGGATGGCAGGGGAGAAGGAGAGGGCTCCAGGTGGGGGCGACAGGAGTGAAGGTGAGAGAGGAGGCGTACCCAGGCATGGCATGGATGCCCACCAGGCATGGGGGTTGCCGTGTGAGTGTGCTCTGCCCACCGGTGGGTAGGGGCAAAGCTCACTTCTGTGCCAGGGCATCTCCATGGGCCGACGGTGTGCCTGGCCTCTGGGGAGGCTGAAATGGCCCAGCCAGCCACAGTCAAGGGCCCTGCCAGGTGGGGCAACTGCCTGAGCACTGACCCTCCCAATGCCCCTTTCAGTTTGGTGCCACTGGCCTCATTTCAGATGAAGCAACATCTCCTTAGAGAGGCACATGCACCCCCAGTGTCTCCCAGCCAGGCCCTCCTCTCTGCGTGGGGTCCGTGGTGAAGACGGGAATGGAGGAGGCTGGCGGCCAGGTCACAGCTGTCCGCACACATAGTGCCTTGGCCCGGAAGATCGTGCCGTCGGCCCTTCTCGTTAGCAAACAGCCCGCAGCCCTCTGCCACTGCCAGTCCGTGTGGCTGCCCGGCTCCCTGCAGGGTGCCCTCGCTGGCTGACGGATACCCGCGTGCTCTCATTTCTTCCTGCCCGGGTCTCCTATTTATTTAGCCTGGAGTAACCCCTGCTGTTGCCTCTGCTCAGCTGGGAGCTAGCATCCTCTGTGCTTGGCCCTGCAACCTTGGGATTCTAGTCCCCGTGTTCCTCTGTCTTTCCAGGCTGCTGTCCAGTGTGGGCCCAAGGGACCCATCGTTCAGGCTGCGGTGTGGACTGAGCACCCGGGGCTGGTGCTGCTGAGTGTTGAGCTCTCTCCCCTGCTTCCTGTTTCCTCCCCTGCAAACTGGGGTGAGCCCACCTCTCTGGAGGGGCCAGGCTAGGAGCAGACAAGGCCCTGTGTGCACAGTTTGAATGACACCAGCACACACTGTGGGCGCTGAAGAAGACCAGATGAGGTGATCCGTGGGCGTGGGCTCCTGGAGGGGCCAGGTGCGCGCCGCGGACGGTTTTGTCTGAGCTGAGAGCGCATTTCAGGTTTCTAGGGAGGCCAGGAAGCCCTCAGGAGGGGCTGTCCGGATGTCCCACAGTGGGAAGAGGTGGCATGGATGGGCATGGCTTCTAGAAGGAGGAGTCTTTGGGCGAGCATGTGAACAGGTTAGGAAACTGCAGAGCTCAGGAAGCAGCCTAGCAGGTGTCAGCCAGGAGTTCTGGGAAGTCTTTTTCAAAGAGGTGAGGCTCAGCTTTGATCTGAAGGACAAGAAGGAGCTGGTGACATGCAGATCTGGAGAAGGGGAATTCCAGATGCTGGGGCCAGCACGTGCAAAGGCCCTGGGGTGGGAATGAACCAGTCCTTGGAGGATGAGCCTAGGAACAGGATGAAGCTGGTGGAGGGGGGTCTTTGGGAGCCCAGAGACGCCTCCTTGTGCAGACAGCTCCCCATCTCAGCCTCAAGGAAGCGGCCCCGCCAAGCCTGTCTTCCTCCGTGGACCTTGTGGGTGGTCCTTCCTACCCTGGCCTTGTCCTCTCCCTCAGCCGATGGCTCCCTCATGCACTTGATCATTGTCGCCTTTGGCCCCTCACTCCCCCCAGTACCAAGCAAGTCCCCTGACCCTCACACTCCAGGCCCCTGACGTCTGCAATCCCACCTTAACCGCACACCCATCGACACCCCAACCTCCAGCACCTCTCACACCCTCTCACCTCACAACCCAAAACCCCCAGGGCCGGATGAGCCTCACCCCTGCGGTGTCCTCTCTGTGGCTGTCCCTCTTGGGAGCTGCCTCCTTTCACTGCATCCCTGTGCGGTGAGCTCCCATTCCACCCCGCGCCCCTCTGGCCGTCCTGCCGTTCCCTGGCTCATCTCACAGAGAAACCTCTGGGGGGCACGATGCCCTCGCAGCCCCCACTCCCTCCCCATTCACCCACAAATCTCCTCCACTCCAGCCCGGCTCCCCCTCCCCTGGGGGCCCTGTGACCTCCGCATGAGGGTGCGTCTCCTCCTGAGCGTGGCCTCCTCCTTTTACCTTTCCTTCCCTCTGGAGGTCTCTGGGCGCCCCCCTCCACCATCCCTTCTCTGCCCCCGCTGGACTTCCCTGTTTTTTCCACCAGGGTGTCTGCAATTCAACGTGTCCCGTGCCCAAGTCCGATGGCCCCTTGCCCACCGCCCAGGCCAGCTCCCCTGCTCCATCCAAGGTGCTCAGGCCCCAAATCCCGGACCCTTGCTGGCTTCCTTTCGCTCACATCTGCCCACATCCGTGAGGAATCCCTCCTGGCTCCTCCCTGGATGGCCAAGCTGGCTCCACTCCATGATGGCCCCTGCCCTCTTCAGCCTGGGCCATGCTAAGGGCATCGCACGCCCACTCCCGCCCACTTCTCTCTCCACACCTGCAAGGCCTTCCCTGGCTGCCTCAGCATCCCTGTGTCCCATTGGCCCCCTGTTCTTCACAGTGGGGACGGGTTCCCATGTGCACAGCTGTCTCTCTGCCCCGGTCTCCTCCTGGCACGCAGCCTCCTCGAGGGCTTGCTGTTCATGGTGGAATTGCAGGGCTGCAGCAGGGCCTGGCTCAGGGCAGCAGCCCACGGGAGCATGGGGACTGGGATTGGGAGGACGGGAGAAGGAGAGGAAGTAAGAAGAGATGGAGACAGAGTCCCCCATCAGAGAGAGCAGGGAGAGGGGGTGAGGTGGCCTCCCTCTGCCCCTGGACCGTGTAGGAGGGCAGGTCTCCCAGAGTGGCAGGTCCCCCAGAGTGGCAGGTCCCCCGGAGTGGCAGGGACTTAGCAGTGTGCACTCCCCACTGTGCCGCCTGCAGGACCTACAGAGTTTGGGGGTCACTGGGCACACACGCCCAGGCAGCGCTGAGGGTGGACATCCTCTTGCTTTCAGGGGCCTCCTGGAGGTGGCCTGTCTTCGCCTGTGAGGTGGGCATGGCATACGCACCAGCTACCACCTGCCCACGGGTCCTGCTGCAGCTGGGCCCAGCTGGAGAGGTATGCAGGATGTGGGATCCCTGTGCCAGGACCTGAAGGTTGAATAGCAGATCATCAGGTGACACAGGGTGGCCTTGATTTCAAAGGCCACTGCCTGGAACTGAGACGGTGACAGGGCACCGGCCTGGGATGGCCCGGTCACAGCCACGCTCCAATTTTGCCCTCTGAGGCAGTGGGTGGGGTCAGGTGTCGCCACCATGGTTCTAGGTGAGAGCTGCAGCCAGGGGTGGAGTCACTCATTCAGGAAACTGCTGTGGGGTTTGCAGACAGGACTCCCAGGCACCAGACCACAGCCCCCTTCCCAGCTCTGCAAGGAGTTGTTGAAAAGCAGTAATGTTTAGTGTTTTATTGTCATCAGGAAAGTGAAACAGATTCGTTATTCAAAATATAGAAGAATAGGCCAGGCGTGGTGGCTCATGCCTGTAATCTCAGCACTTTCGGAGGCTGAGGTGGGCAAATCCCTTGAGCCCAGGAATGTGAGACCACCCTGGGTAACGGGATGAAACCCCATCTCTACTGAGAGAGAAAAAAAAAATGAGCTGGGCGTGGTGGTGCACGCCTGTGGCCCCGGGTACTCTGGAGGCTGAGGCAGGAGGGATGGCTTGAGCCCGGGAGGTCGAGGCTGCAGTGGGCTGTGATTGTGCCACTGCACTCCAGCCTGGGTGGCAGAGTGACAGTGAGACTCTGTCTTAAAAAAAAAAAGAGAAAAGAAAAGACAAAGGGACTTAGAGGTATAGAAAAGTGAAAAAGAAAATCAAGTGGACTACCCCTGTCAATATTTTGTAGTAAATTTTTGCTGCTATTTTCCCCATGTGCTGTGTGGTGTGTGGTGTGTGGTGTGCTGTGTGTGGTGTATGTGTGGTGTGTGTGGCATGTGTGTAGTGTATGTGGTGTGGTGTGGTGTGTGTGCTGTGGTGTGCTATGTGTGGTGTGTGATGTGTGTGGTGTGTGTGTATGATGTGCCTGTGGTGTGGTGTGCTGTGTGTGGTGTCAGTGTGTGTGGTGTACGTGTGATGTGCTGATGTGTGTGGTATGTGGTGTGTGGTGTGTCTGTGGTATGTATTGTGTGTGTGTGGTGTGTAGTGTGTGTGGTGTGTGTGTGGCATGTGTGGTGTGTTTAGTGTTTGTGTGGTGTATTGTGATGTGTGTGGCGTGATGTGTGTGGTGTGCATGTGGTGTGTGTGGCATATGTGGTGTTTGTGTGGTGTATGCGTGTGTGGTGTGTGTGTGTGTGGCATGTGTGGTATGTGTGGTGCATGTGGTGTGTGTGGTGTATGTGTGGCATGTGTGTGGTGTGTATGGTGAGGTGTGGTGTGTGTGGTGAGGTGTGGTGTGTGTGGTGTGTGGTGTGATGTGTGCTGCATGTGGTGTGTGTGTATGGTGAGGTGTGGTGTGTGTGGTGTGTATGATGAGATGTGGTGTGTATGGTGAGGGGTGGTATGTGTGGTATGTGTGGTGTGTGTGGTGTGTGCACATGTGTTCGAGGGCGTGTGGGTGTTTCTGCCACTGGGGCCCCCACCTCACTATTTTCTCTATCACACCCTTTCATGAGATCTTCTGCCATGTGACTCAGTGGTGTGTGGTTTGTGGTGTGTGTAGCGTGTCTTAGCCTGTGATCCCAGCACTTTGGGAGGCCTAGGCAGGAGGATCCCTCAGCCCAGGAGTTTGAGTACAGCCTGGGCCACATGGAGAGACCCCTGTCTCTACAAAACATTAAAAAAAAATGAGCTGGGCATGGTTGCTGGCGCCTGTGGTCCCAGCTACTCCCGAGGTTGGGATGGGAGACTGAGCAATAGAGCTAGACTTCCCATCTCTAAAAAAAGAGAAAAAAAGCAGTAACCACGAAGTGTTACATTTTATAAAACAAGAGAAAGTGTGCAGACTGCACCTGGCTGTGCCCCTCCCACTGAAGAGTTGTTTGAAGGTCTCTGCCTTGGAAACCCCCACATTAGACAAACACCCTCGCCCATTCCTCTGATCAGGGAGGCACGAAGTAAAATTCCTGGGCCAAGGGGCTGCCCATGTGTCAGATGTTTTGTGTGTGGGTAAAAATTGCTACTGTATTTCCTTCTAGAATGGTAGTGGGGAAACTGATGGCCTTTTCCCTCCGTGTCATTAACATAAAAATCATTGCCAATTTAGGAGGTGTAAAGAGATGTCTTTGTCCTTTTAATTGTTACATTTGGAGCTTTGTGCAGTTACACATTTGACGGACTTGTTGGCTGCATTCTGTGAGTTGGTGTTCCTGGCCATAGCCTGTTGTTTTTCCTAATTGGATAGCCGTCCTTCTTAAGTGCATCTGCAGGAGCTCTTTATATTAATAATATAAAATCTTTTTCAATTGCGTGGATTCCAAATGTTTTCCCAAGATCATCTTTGTCCTTTAGTTTTGTCTTGGGCTACATAATTTACATTTGCAGTTGAACTTTCAGTCTTTCCTTGGTGGTGGTCTCGAGGGTGTGTGTGTTGGGTGGTTTGAAGGGTGAGGCCTGGGAGGGGGGTGCTGGGACGGTGGCCCCGGGCCAGGTGCAGTCATGGCGTGGCTGGGGCTGGGGGTTGGCTGCCCTTTGAGGCTCTGCTCTGCGCTCTTGGACGCTTTCCGGCTGTGGGTTGCGTGTTGGTCCGATGAACTCTTCCTGGAAGTGCGTTTCGTGGTAGGATGGTTCAGGGTCACCCCCGTTGGCTCCTGTCAGCCTAAACAGGACATTCTGTTGCAGTAACACAAACTATGCTTTGTTTGTTGGAAAATCGGCAAGATATGCAAGTGTGTGTGTGAGCTTGTGCAAGGAAATGGGGCAAGAGTCACCCAATTAGCAGTTTTAAAAAGCTCATCCTTAAAAATCCACTTCCTTTCGCGTCTGAGGGGCTGGGCGCCTCGCCCAGGGCTCAGCTCTCCGGTGTCATGGGAAGTCCTTCTGAGGGGGTCACAGTGAGCACGAGGGGAGCTAGCCCAGGGCAGCAGCCCACGAGCATCCAAGGCAGACGGGACCCTGGATCCCCATGCCTCTGTTCCCCCTGACCTAGCCCCCCTGCCCCCAAAAAAGCAGGCAAGCCAGGGGCTCCCTGAGCTTTTCCAGTGCATTCCATCAAGGGGCATGGAGGTCACGTTTGCTCTGGACAAGGTCACACCTGAATGGTGCCAGAAACCTGCTTCCTAGCACAGTGTTCTGGGTGGTGGGCACTGCTGAGGCTTCTCTTCAGACCCATTTTACAGATGGGCATGCTGAGGTCAGGTAATGGGGCCAATGTGCCTGACACCCAGAGCAGGCCTGGGAGCGAGAGGCCCAGGCAGGGCAGGAATCCCTTCTGCTCCTGCCCCAGTGCTTTCTGCCCCACCGTCACAGGACTGCGGGGAAAACAGCGAGATGCAGGTCCTGCCATCTATCGGCAGCCTAAGAAAAGGCCGGGGAGCCGACCTCTGCCTGTGGAGGAACCCCAACTTCCCACTACTGAAATGAGGTTGGTTTGGCCGGGCGCCGTGACTCACGCCTGTAATCCTGGCACTTTGGGAGGCCGAGGCGGGCGGATCACGAAGTCAGGAGTTCAAGACCAGCCTGGCCAACATGGTGAAACCTCGTGTCTACTAAAAATACAAAAATCAGCTGGGCGTGGTGGCGGGCACCTGTAATCGCAGCTATTCAGGAGGCTGAGGCAGGAGAATCACTTGAAACTGGAAGGTGGAGGTTGCAGTGTGCCAAGATTGTGCCACTGCACTGTAGCCTGGGGGAAACGGCAAAACTCTGTCTTTAAAAAAAAAAAAAAATGAAGTTGGTCCCTGTTCCCAGTTTCTGCCTCCATGGGATGGGACAGAGCTTCTGGGATAGGGTCGCAGATACTGAGAACATAGTCGCTGGCACCCAGCAGGTGCTTGGTTGGTGGTGACGATGCTGTAGGACAGGCGAGGGATGCATTTGTACATGTTGATTGTTCTAACATGAATGTCTCCTGGAAGATGGCGCCGGGGCTCTCTGCCTGGAGAGGGAGGAGTGATTTGATGGTTTTCCTGATGCACCTATCCGGCAAGTGCCCTCCTTCCCAGCTGTGCAAAGCTTCAGCCATCTGGAAAGTGGTCAGTTGGCCAGCCCCCTCAGGATGCGCTGGAGCCAGTCCACCTTGCACCTCCCAACCACCCCGCTGGGTGACGAGGATCGTGGCCAGGCCCAGGTCCTTGGACTCCTGAGGACCAGGAAACTTGGAACGGAGGACCCGCCCTGGGGTCCTGAGGCCTGGTAGCAAGTGCTGGCTCCATCTTTCTCCAGCTGGGCGATCCCTTGTCAGAGCCTCAGTGTTCTCATCCATAAAATGGGCCTGATGAACACTGTTTGTCCCACCCCCTTAATGAGAACCGTGAATGGCAGTGTCAGTTTCTGAGGTCACCTTTTAGGTGCCATCCAAATGCAGAGCCTTCTGACCCCGAGTGTTTGTCCTGTCCCTCCTGTGGGTCCACAGCTCCTTCTTGCCTGCTGCCTCCTGGTCCTCCCAGGTCCCCGGGGAGGTCACAGACACTCCTCCAGCTGTCTGCAGAGTCTGGGTCTTGGATTATGGAAGCTTGGGGTGGCCGTCTGGGAGGACACGCTGGCTCCCATACCCACGTGGCTGCCTCATTTCCACCGGCTGAGCCAGCAGACACGTGGCTCCAGGCCAGCGCCCAAAGACTTTCCATGGCGGGGGGCAGGGCGGAGGCTCCGGGAAGCCGACAAGGGGCTCTGAGCCCACATGCTGCTGCTCACGTCCAGAGCCCAAACTCGGGATACGCTGGCTGTGGGGGACACAGCGTCCTCAGGACGGAGGCCTGGAGCTTCTGACCTGCTGGGTGGGCAGTGGGAGGGGGCTAGAGGCAGGGTTGTCTCCAGCCTTTCCAGACAGGAGAGGGGTGACCCCAAAGTCCCCCTTGAGCCAGCCACAGCCGGCCTTGGAGCTGGAGTCCTGACCCCCGACCAGGTTTGAGGCTGAGCTAAGAGGACATTATGGGGGCTCAGAGCCCAGGGGACCCCCCACACCTCAGGCTGGGCAAGGGTTGGCAGGGCGCCTGACCTAGCTCCAAAGCTTCCAGGTACTTGGAGGGTTTGATTTTTCTTCCCATCCTCCCTGCCCGGAATTCAATTAATCAATAGAAGAAATCTCTGCGTCACACCTCTCTGAGCCCCGCAGGCTCCTACAAGATTGATTAACACAAACATCAATTTCTTGGGCTGCGCGCCTCTGAAAACACGGTACTTTTTCAGATTGAATTGCTACTGTGTGCCCGGTGTAAATAAAGGAGAGGGAGTAATATGGAAGATTTGTGACTGTGTGCAGCGCGGCTCCGCTTCCCACTCCGCCGGTGCTATTAGGCGCTGCAGTGCGGGGTGGAGGGAGGGAGAGACAGAAGGAGAGTGGAGGGACAGAGAGGGGGCAGACCACTGGGCAGGGCGAGAGAGGACAGAGAGAGAGGGAGAGAGAGAGATGACAGGGAGGGAGACACATACACTCAGACAGAGAGACAGACACAGAGGGAGATACAGAGACAGAGGGAGAGTGGAGAGGCAGAGAGCGCAGGAGACCGTTGCGGGGATGAGGGAGGACAGAGAAAGAGAGAGGGAGAGATGCACACACAGAGAGACAGAGAGACAGAGGGAGAGTGGAGAGGCAGAGAGGGCGAGAGACCATTGTGGGATGAGACAGGACAGAGAGAAAGCAACAGAGAGAGAGAGGCAGAGAGGGCGAGAGACCATTGTGGGATGAGAGAGGACAGAGAGAAAGCAACAGAGAGAGAGAGGCAGAAATTGAGAGTGGTGGAGGGAGGTTGGGAGCAAGAGAGGGAGAGAGAGAGGAAGAGGAAGAGAGAGGGAGGTGAAAAGAGAGCAAGGAGGTGCGGAAAGGCAGGCGAGGGAGTGGGCGTCCGGCGCAGGGTGGCTGGGAGGGATAGCTAATTGCTTATTCATTTTTCCTGGCAGTCTGAAGGGGGTGGCAGCTGAGAAGGGGGTGGCACTGCTGGTCTTGAAGCAGCTGCTGGTGGGGTGGCCGAGGTGGCCCTGCCATGGGAGGACAGGCTCTCCTGCTCCCTCCCTCCTTCCATCCGGTGCAAAGCAGGGCCTGATGCAGCGGGCCCAACCCAGGCACGTGGTGGGAGTAAGGACCCGAAGGTCTTGCTCAGAGGCCAGGAAGGCCAAGTCCGGAGCAGGGAGACTTGGTGAGGCCCCGGGTGAGGCCCAGGGCACTGAGCAGAGTGGGATAGGGGCTCCTCCTCGCAGCCACACGCCCCCCTGCTGGGCTCCCTGTGGCTAGTGCCCTCCCCAGTGTGTCCCCAAGGCCCTGGGCCTCTCCGTCCTACCATGCGCCTCTCCATCCCACCATCCACCTCCCACCTCTCCGCAGCCGGGTTCCAGACCAGCGCTGTACAGGAACCAGAATGCGTGTGAGCCACACAGCAAAGTTTCAATTTTGTAACAACCATGTACAAAGGGAAAACGGGACAGGTGCCATAGTTTCAATAATGAGCTTTGAACTCAACGTACTCCAACTGCAGTCATCTCAACAGGTAATCAACACAGAACAATGCCTCCTGCAATCATTTTTCATGTTGAGTCTTTGGGACAGGGCTGTATTTCATAGGCACATGGTCCCCTTAAGAGCCGGCCACCTGCGAGCACTCCGGGGCCAGCGAGGCCAGCAGCCCCGTGGTGGATGGTGCAGCTCTGGGCCCTGGTTCCAGCCCCTGTGTCCTGACAGTAAATGCTGAGGCCTCTCTGAGAGCGGATGCTGGGTCCTGGTGACAAAGCTGCCGGTGGCTCGTGGGTCTCCCCTTTACCCGTGAAGGGGCTGGCACAGTGCCCAGCATGGAGAAGCTCGTGGCAGAGAAAGAACTGCATGTTCCAGGGCAGAATTTCAGCCAGTTCAGCTCCAAGCCACCCGCCCTCGCCCCACTTCCCAACTGTGGAGGCCCCGGGAGCCTTCTGGGGGCTGAGCACGGGTCCCGGCAGGTCCCAGGCCTTGAGATTACTTCCATCCTTGCTGCCATCGGCTCTTGACCCTTGGTCCCTGCGCCGGCTCCTGTTGGGCAGCTTTGTGGGGCCGGGTTCTGGGTGTGGAGCGTGGCCTGGACTTCCCAGTCGTCGGAGTGGCTGGAAGCAGGGCCACTGCTCACAGCACTTCTCCCGCCTCTTCCCAAGGCTGACTCCTGTCCTTCTGTTCCCTCAGAATGGGGCTTGCAGCTTCGGGCAGGCGTTCACCAAGGACTCAACAGGCGGGGCCCTGACCCTGGAGCTTGAAGGCTGACGGTCCTACCTTCCCTCTGGAGGTGTCCCCCAAAGGGGGTGGTGGGGTCTTCTGTTTATGTATAACTTTTTAATTTAACAAAACACAGATTTTGTTGTATTTTTGAGAGGGTATCACTCTGTCAGCCAGGCTGGAGTGCAGTGGCGCAATCACAGCTCACTGCTGCCTCAACTTCCCAGGTTCAAGAGATCCTCCTGCCTCAGCCTTCCAAGTAGCTGGGACCACAGGCGTGAGCTAATTAATTAATTAATTAATTTTTTTTTTTTGGTAGAGACAGGGTTCCTACCATGTTGCCCATGCTGGTCTCGAACTCCTGGGTTCAAGTCATCCTCCTGCCTCAGCCTCTCAAAGCACTGGGATTATAGGCATGAGCCACTGTGGCTGGGCCAAAACACAGACTTTAGCAGAGTTTATAGGAATCAGCGCCATTGTGGTGGTTAGAGAGGTGATAATGCCGCAGACCAGGCTCCCTTGGCAGAGAACTTGACTTTTACCACCTCCCTGCTGTCCAGTGAGCCAGGAATTACTGTTTGCGGACAACAGGAGAGGTCACTGTGGCTGAGAGAGGGCAGCAGTCACGGGTGGGAAGAGACCATGCTGGGCTGATGCCAGTGTCTCTGGACTCTCATTCCAGTGCTCTTTGCACAGCAGCCCACCCTATCTGGGGTCCCTTCCCCAAGGAGCTTCCCAAGAAGCTGAAACCACCAGCCCCATGGCATGGAGCTTTGAGAGTGCTGTCAGCAGGCACTCATTCACTCACTCATTTAGTCACTCACACATTCATTCATTCACTCATTCATCTTTTCAGTCATTCATTCGCTCATTCATTCATTCATCCTTTCAGTCATTCATCCACTCATTCATTCATCCTTTCAGTCATTCATTCACTCATTCACTCATCCTTTCAGTCATTCGTTGACTCATTCATTCACTTATCCTTTCAGTCATTCATTCACTTATTCATTTTTCACTCATTCATTCACTCACTCATTTTTCACTCATTCATTCACTCACTCATTTTTCACTCACTTTCAGGATCACAGGCTTGAGTCACCATGCCTGGCCCACTCATTCATTCTTTTGTTCAGTTGTTCAACAGGTGTCCATAGACTTTGCTGCGTACCAAACACTGGGCCGATCTTTCAGATGCAGTGACGCAGGAATGATTATCCCCAGGTTTATATGAGAAAACCAAGGCTCAGAGAGGGTCAGAGACTTGCCTGAGGTCACACAGCCAGAGAGCAGTGGGGTAGGAGGGACTGAACCCGGGCAGAGCTCATCTGAAAGCCCCTTGACCTGCCTTCTTAGAGTTTCACCCCCGCACTGGATTGGCCCCAACCAGCAGGCCTTCTGCTGCTCCGTCAGTGACATTGGGAGTTCTTGGTGGGATGGGGACAGCACGGGTCTCAGCAGGAGCACCAGGAGGAGGTGTGGCGAGTCAGGATGGTGGGGAACACACCGTGAGGTGGGCTGGTGGGGGACACACCGGGAGGTGGGCTGGTGGGGGACACAGCGGGAGGTGGGCTGGTGGGGCTGGTGGAGGACACACTGGGAGGTGGGCTGGTGGGGGAGATGCAGCGTGGGTTCTCTGGGCTTCTGCATCTCTGCTCTGGGGTCAGTCCTGGTGGGGGCTCAGGGGAATGCAGAGACCTGGTTTACCATGAAACTCAGTCCCCTGGAAGAGCAGGTGACTGCCCAAGGCGTTCAGCAGCTACACCAAGCCAGGGCTTTGCGGGCTGTACCCTGGGACCTGGAGCCCCTCTGTTTCCCCCAGGACTTGAGCCCCCTGGGTTCACCTTGCTCAAGCCACCCAGAGAGGCCAACGGGAGGACTCAGGAGGAAGACTCTGAGGCTTCATCTCTCCTGGGGCCTGATTTGGACAGCCTGAGGTTTAGATCTGTTGCCGTCTCCTCTTGCACAGGGCTGCTCTTATGGCAGAATGACTGAGCTGCCCCCGCAGAGCTACAGCGAAGCTGCGGGCACAGCTGCCTCCTTAAATGGCTGGAGCCCCCACTCTCTGCCCCAGCCCCTTAAAATGAGCTCCTGCTGAAGTCAGGCCCTCAACAGAGCCTTGGGTGGAAGGTGAGGGCTTCCGGGGGACTGTGCATTTCGAGTGGCCTCAAGTGAGTGAGTCAGCTTCTGCAGCGGGCTCAGGCAGCGGGCACTTAAGTGTGGCTAATTTGGTACAAGAACACGATGCCACCGGCAGGTTCTGCATCTTGGAGAAGCTTGGGGGCCATCAGCACAAAGGGGCTGGGGGAGGACGCTGCATCAGGGGCCTAGTGTGCGGGGGTGGTGAGTGTGGCAAAGGCACTCGGGCTGGGGCCCTGCCAGCCACTGCCTCCTGCCAGGGCCTGGGCTGGGCACCTGTGGCCAGTGGGGACTCGTGGAAAAGGCACCCTCCCGCAGGGCGGGGCAGAGCCTCCTGGGAGCGGCACCCTGGGCGAGCTCAGTGTCCAAGGCAGGTCCCACACACCTGCCCACTGCCCGCACTCTCTCCCTCGCTTCCCTTTTTCGTCCCAGGAGTAACAGGAGGGGTCCAAGGTGAGCACGGTGAGGCAGGGGCTCTGGGTCATCCTCTGCCCGCCTTGCCCCATGAGCAGAGCCAGCAGCCATGCCAGGGTCACAGCTGGCTGTGAGGTGAAGCTGTGGTTCAGGACTTGGCATTTCTTCTCAAACATGTCCTTGCCTCTTGGTTCAGAAACACAGATGTCCACTCAGGTTCCATAAGGAAAGTGAGAGTGAGAGCAGCGGGGTGATGCTGGCGCCACACACCAGACCCTGGCTCCCTACAGCACTGCTTCCTGCAGTAAGCCTTCCCCGAGTCCTGGGGACACCTCCGGAAGACTCCTGTCCCACTTCTGCTCTGACACCAGACCCTCCTGGCTGGGTGACCTTGGATAAGGAATCCTAATGCTGCCTACTCCAAAATGAGCGCTGTGCGCTCAGGGACATCAAGACTAGGAGGTGCTAACCCACTCTCCCTGGCCAGCAGTGAGGCCAGTGGACACAGAGCTACCCAGGGAAGGACCCGTCCCCCTTGGAGCATGGGTGAAGTGGGCCCTGGGTGCTAAGAGGGGCCCAGCATCAGGAAGGCTGCAGCTCTAATGCCACCCCAGGCGGGATGGCCTGAGAGAGTCTGTGCTGGGAAGGCATTCAGGAAGGCCTGGGAACTCTGATACAGCCTCTCTCCTTCGAGGCGCTCTCTGGGGATTGGCCTGGGGCAGCGCAGAATCCCAGAGTCCCCGCCTATGTGTCCCCCAGCCCCTGCTTGTCTTGTCTGCCCAGGGCCACAGGGGAATGGTTAACGGCAACGGAAATTACAACATATTAGAATTGAATGAAAATTAAAACGCAACATATTGGCTGGACACAGTGGCTCATGCCTGTAATCCCATCCTAGCACTTTGGGAGGCCGAGGCAGGAGGATGAGTTGAGGCCAGGAACTCATCCTGGGTAACATAGTGAGACCCTGTCTGTTAAAAAAACAGTGGGTGCAGTGGCTCACACCTGTAATCCCAGCACTTTGGGAAGCTGAGGTGGGTGGAGACTTTGAGGTCAGGAGTTTGAGACCAGCCTGACCAACATGGTAAAACCCCACCTCTACTAAAAATAGAAAAATAGCTGGGCATGGTGGCGCATGCTTGTAATCCCAGCTACTTGGGAGGCTGAGGCAGGAGAATTGCGTGAACCCAGGAGGTGGAGGTTGCAGTGAGCCGATATCGCACCACTGCACTCCAGCCTGGGCAGCAAGAGCAAAACTCTGTCTAAAAATATAATAATAATAATATAATAATAACAACAACAACAACAAGAAGAAGCAAAAAACACAACATATAAACTTTTTTTTCTTTTTTTTTGTTTTGAGATGGAGTCTCACACTGTCGCCCAGGCTGGAATGCAATGGCACCATCTTGGCTCACTGCAACGTCTGCCTCCCAGGTTCAAGCAATTCTCCTGCCTCAGCCTCCTGAGTAGCTGGGATTACAGGTGCCCGCCACCACGTCCAGCTAATTTTTTATATTTTTAGTAGAGACGAGGTTTCACTACATTGGCCAGGCTGGTCTCGAACTCCTGACCTCGTGATCCCACCTTGGCCTTCCAAAGTGTTGGGATTACAGGCATGAGCCACTGTGCCCGGCCCCATTTTTTTTTTTTTCAAATCCTAAAAATTAGTTCTGACTTTAGAATAGAGATTCTGAATATTTTTAAGGCTTTATTATATAGTTGAAAAATAAGGTCAAGATCAGATTAAGCTTTGATAGTCCAAGTTAGCAAAAATACTAATAATGCCTCTACATGGATTTCCTTGAATCTTGTCCTGTGTTTTACTGATATTGAAAGTGTTTTTTATGTTGCCGTGCTTAATTTTATTTAAAACGTTTTTTCTCTGTTTTTTTAATTTAAGGAAAGCCATGCTATTAAACAAACAAACAAACCTATGAGCTAAGCTCTGGGGTTATATTTGAAAATAAAAAGTGTTTCCTGGACTGAAAGAGCTCATAAGCTAATTGAGGAAATACACATATAAATAACTCGAATGAAGGAATTAGGTAAAAAAAATGAGATTCTTCCTGTTTGCACATCTTCATGCCTTAACAACAACCAAAAAAATCTGCACACACACAACCACAGGAAAAAGGAAGTCCTCTTGCAGTGTTCTTATCTCATCATGTACTTGATTACACAAACTAGAAATCTAACGTTCCTCAACCCTCGCCCCCAAATCTAGTCTGCCCCATGATAGTTGATGTGACCACTTTACACTGGTTTTTCCATCGACTTTCCTAGAGCAGCTGCCATCACCACCAACACCAGTGCCAGCTTCTTAATCCACATCATTGCTTACATGATTAAAGTGGCTTCTGGCTGGGCGCGGTGGCTCACACCTGTAATCCCAGCACTTTGGGAGGCTGAGGTGGGTGGACTGCCTGAGGTCAGGAGTTTGAGACCAGCCTGGCCAACATGGCGAAACCCCATCTCTATTAAAAATACAAAATTAGGCCAGGTGCGGTGGCTCATACCTGTAATCCCAGCACTTTGGGAGGTCGAGGTGGGTGGATCACCTAAGGTCAGGAGTTTGAGACCAGCCTGGCCAACATGCTGAAACCCCGTCTCTACTAAAAATACAACAACAACAACAACGACAAAAATTAGCTGGGCCTGGTGGTGAGCACCTATAATCCCAGCTACTAGGGAGGCTGAAGCAGGAGAATTGCTTGAACCCAGGAGGCAGAGGTTGTAGTGAGCCGAGATTGAACCATTGCACTCCAACCTGGGTGAAGAGCAAAAACTCCATCTCAAAAACAAAAAACAAAAACAAAAACCCAACAATGACAAAAATTAGCTGGGCATAGTGGTGGGCACCTGTAATCCCAGTTACTCAGGAGGCTGAGGCGGGGAGAACTGCTTGAACCCAGGAGGTGGAGGTTGCAGTGAGCTGAGATCACAACATTGCACTCCAGCCTGGGCAACAGAGTGAGACTCTGTCTCAAAAAAAAAAAAAAAATACAGTGACTTCTAACTACTTTGCCCACATGTGCTCTGGCACCTCTGCCTCTATGGAGGGAAGCTGCAGTGATCTTTCTAAAATACAAACGCCATTGCCTCATCCCTTTGCTTAAAACCCTTCAAATATTGCCTATTGTTCTTTGTATTAATACTAACTTTCTTTTTTATCCTTATCATTATTTTTTCTTTTGCGACAGGGTCTTGCTCTGTCACTCAAGCTGGAGTGCAGTGGCGCAATCACATCTCACTGCTGCCTCGAGCTCCAGGGCTCCAGTGATCCTCCTGCCTTAGCCTCCTGAGTAGCCAGGATCACAGGTGTGTGCCACCATGCCTGGCTAATTTTTGTATTTCTCAGTAGAGATGGGGTCTTGCTATGTTGCCCAGGCTGGTCTCTAACTCCTGGCCCCAAGTGATCCTCCTGCCTCAGCCTCCCAAAGTGCTGGGATTACAGGTGTGAGCCACTGCACCTGGCCGGTATCAACTTTTCCTACCTGACTTGCAGAAACCTGCACAGCTTGGCCACTGCTGACCCCTCCAGCTTCACCACAGGCCAGAAAGCCCCTCCTTTTCCTCATGCAACCCCTTGAAGCTCCTGCTTCTGTCAAGGGCTCTACGCTTGCCAGTCCCACTGCTGTGCTGGTGCTCTGCACTGCGCTAGCTCTTCCTCAGCCTCCAGAGGCTGACCCACGCTGCATCCTCCTTAACCTCTGCCTCACAGCATCGTATATTTATTTATGTGATAGTTTGATGAATAGCCATCTCTCTGACCAGACTAGCATAGTGTTTTATATACACTAAGCATCACAATGTTTGTCAAATGGATCAATAGATGACTAAAAAATTAAACTGGGATTGTAAAGTGGGATTCTGGGGATCTTCGACAACTTCATGGAAAATGCCTATTATGAATAAGCTACATAGGAATTTCAAAGTTTTTTGCCCAAAATAAACTATACTGACTTCTTATAACATGTCTGAACAGAACATATTGACTTTGTGTGATATAGCTAAAGCAATGTTTAAGGGAAAATTTATAGCATTAAATGCTTATATTAATAAAAGGAAATCAATGATCTATGCTTCCATCTTTAGAAACTAGAAAAAGAAACAAATTAAACTTAAAGCAGGCTGGGCGCGGTGGCTGACTTCTGCAATCCCAGCACTTTGGGAAGCCGAGGCGGGCAGATCACTTGAGGTCAGGAGTTCGAGACCAGCCTTGCAAACATGGTGAAACCCTGTCTCTACCAATACAAAAAATTAGCTGGGTGTGGTGGCAGTGCATGCCTGTAATCCCAGCTACTGGGGAGGCTGAGGTAGGAGAATTGCTTGAACCTGGGAAGCGGAGGTTGCCATGAACCGAGATTGTGCTGTTGCACTCCAGCCTGGGTGGCAGAGCGAGACTTTGTCCCAAAAATAAAAAACAAAAAACAACCTTAAAGGAAACAGGTGGAAGGAAACACTAAAGACAAGAGCAGAAGTCCATGAAATAGAAAATGGAAAAGCAATAGGAAAACATAATCAAGGAAACCAAAGTTGCTTCTATGAAAAGATTAATATAATTGACAAGGCTCTGATCAGACTGATCAAGAAAAAAAGAGACACAAATTACCAATATCAGAAATGAAAGAGGGGATATCATTACAGATCCTACAGATATTTAAAGGTTAATACAGAACGTTATAGGCTGGGCGTGGTGACTCATACCTGTAATCCCAGTGCCCTGAGAGGACAAAGCAGGAGGATCACTTGGGAGGCCAGGAGTTTGAGACCAGCCTGGAAACACAGCAAGACCCTGTCTCTACAAAAAAAATTTTTTTTAATTAGCTGGGCTTGGTGATTGTGCCTGTCATCCCAGCTACTCAGGAAGCTAAGGCAGGAGGATTACTTGATCCTGGGAGTTAGAGGCTACAGTGAGCTGTGATCACACCACTGTACTCCAGCCTGGGTGACAGAGCAAGACCCTGTCTCAAAGAAAAAGAAAAAAAAAAAAAGAAAGTTGGTATTAAAACAATAAAACGATAGAAAATATTTGGAGAGTTTTAAGCAGGGGGATGATGCAGTCAGGTTTGTGACTTTTGGAAGGTTCATTCCAGCTCCCCTCCATAGAGTAGATAGGAGAGTTGCTGGAGCGAGGTGGGCAGAGTAGTTAGAAGCCACCTCAATCATGTAGGCAATGATGTGCGTTAAGGAGCTGGTGCTGGTGCTGGTGCTGGTGGTGATGGCAGCTTCTGGAGGAAAGTCGATGGGATAAACAGTGTAAAGTGATCACATCAACTAACGTAGGGACAGACCAGATTTGGGGGTGAGGGTTTGAGGTTTCTGGTTGCTGGTTTCTGTAATTAGGTAGATGATGAGATAGAGAACACTGCAAGAGGATTTCCTACAAAAACCAAGCAAACAGACAAATAGCTGGGCATGGTTGTGTGGGCCTGTAGTCCCAGCCACTTGGTAGGCTGAGGTGGGAGGATTGCTTAAGCCCAGGAGTTAAGAGTCTGCAGTGAGCTATGATCGCACCACTGCACTCCAGCCTGGATGACAGAGAGAGACCTTGTCTCTAAAGAAATAAACAAAAAGAATGTTACAAACAATTTTATGTTCCCACATTTTACGACTTAGAAAAAATGGGCAAATTCCTTGAAAGACAGTTACCAAAGCTCATTCAAGAAAAAATAGATGGTACCATATAAATTAAAGAAATTAAATTTGTTGTTAAAAACCTAACAACAACAATACAAACTCTGGGCCTAGACGACTTTCCTTGTGAATTCTGCCAATGCTTAAGAAAGAATTAATGCCAACTCTACACTATCTCTTCCAGAAAATAGAAGAGGAGGGAACAATTACCAACCCTTTTTATGAGGCCAACATTACCTTGATATCAAAACCAGACATTGCAAAAAAAAAAAAAAAAAAAAAAGAAAGAAAGCTATAGAGCAATATTCCCCGTGAGCAAAGACACGTAAATCCTCAATAAAATACCAGCAAATCAAATCCAGCAATATATGAAAAGGATAACACATCTGACCAATGAGGTTTATGCAAGGATGCAAGTCTGGTTCAACATTCAAAAAACAATCAGGGCTGGGTGCAGTGGCTCGCATCTGTGATTCCAGCACTGGGAGGCCAAGGTGGGTGGATCACTTGAACCCAGGAGTTGGAGACCAGTCTGGGCAACATGCAAAACCGCGTCTCTATGAAAAATAAAAAAAATTAGCTGGGCGTGGTGATGCACACTTGTAATCCCAGTTACTCGGGAGGCTGAGGTGAGAGGATCACCTGAGCCCGAGGAGGTTGAGGCTGTAGTGAGCCACAACCACGCCACTGCACTCTAGCCTGGGCAACAGAACGAGACCCTGTCTCAATAATAATAATAATAACAATAACAACAACAACAATAATCAGACCAGGTATGGTGGCTATAACCCCAGCACTTTTGGGGGTTAAGGTGGGAGGATCACTTGAGCCCAGGAGTTGGAGACTAGCCTGGGCAACAAAGTGAGACCCCCATCTCTACAAAAAATTAAAAAAATTAGCTGGGTGGGGGAGCACACCCATGGTCCTGGCTATATGGGAGGCTGAAGCAGGAGGATTGCTTGAGCTGAGGAGGTTGAGGCTGCAGTGAGCTGTATTTGTGCCATTGCACTCCAGACTGGGTGACAGAGAGAGACCCTGTCTCAAAAAAAAAAAAAAAAAGGAATTAATGTAATTCATCATACCAACAGATTAAAAAAGAAAAACCATATGATCATCTTAATAGATATTGAAAAAAGCATTTGAGAAAATTCAACATCTACTCATGAAAAAAACCTCTCAGCAAAACAGTAAGAGAAAGGAGTTTCTTCAACCTCATAAAAGGCATCTACAAAAAACCTGCAGCTAATATCTAATTAATAATGAAATACTAAATATTTTCCAAGATCAGAAAGAAAGCAAAGGTATGCAGTGTCATTATTGTACTGGAAAGCCTAGCCAGTGGAATAAGGCCAGAAAAAGAAATAAAAGATATACAAATTGGAGAGGAAGAAATGAAACAGCTTCTATTTCCATTCAATATGATTATCTATATAGAAAATCTCAAAAAATCTATGAAAAAGTTATTAGAACTAATATTAGTGTGCCAGGCATGGTGGTGTGCACCTGTAGTCTCAGCTACTCAACAGGCTGGCGTGGGAAGATCATTTGAGCTCAGGTGTTTGAGACCAGTGTGGGCAACAAAGTAAGACCCTTTCTCTAATAATAATAATAAAAGTAGCACACTGTTTCTGGTCACCTTTGAGACTGGCTTACTGTGGGTCTGTTGCTCCAGACTCAGCTTTCTTAGACAGAGCTCATTTTGTCAAGTGCAGTGGCTCATGCCTGTAATACCAGCTATTTGGGAGACTGAAGTGGGAACTCCAGGAGTTTGAGGCTGCAGTGAGCTATGATTGCACCACTGTACTCCAGCCTGGGTAACAGTGACCCCATCTCTAAAAAACCCAAAAAACCAAGTGTAGCGATGTCATAAGATACAAGGTCAATATAAAAAGAAGTAATTATAATTTTGTGGACCAGAAATGAATCCTTTGAAATTGAAATTAGAAAAGAAACAATACCATTTACCATAGCACCAAAACCTGTAAAATGCTTAGGTATAAATTTAACAAAACATGTACAATGTCATTATGCTGAAACTGAAAAACACCAATGAAAGAAATCAAAGAAGACCTGAATGGAGAGATATACTATGTTCATGAATTGAAAGACTCAATATGGTTAAATTGTCAATTATTCTGAAATTTGGGATTTAATACAATCTCGATCAAAATCTCAGCAGGAGTGTTTATAGAAATCAACAAGCTGATTCTAAAATGTATATGGAAAGGCAATAGACTAGAAGAGCCAAAATATCTTTCAAAAAAGAACAAAACTTGGAGGGTTCTCACTGTCTGATTTGAAGACTTACTTTAAAGCTATGATAATCAAGACAGTGCAGTGTTGGCAAAGGGTATACAAATAGATCAGTGGAACCAAAATACACTACCATGTATATATACTTAATTTATTTTCATCAAAGTTACAATATAACTCAATATAGAAGGACCATCTTTTAAACAAACGATTCTGGAACAATTGGACATTTGTATGCAAAAAAAAAAAAATGAAATTTGACTCACACATTGCACCATATACAAAAATGAACTCAAAACACAACCTAGGCCAGGCACAGTGGCTCCCGCCTGTAATCCCAGCACTTTGGGAGGATCACCTGCGGTCAGGAGGTTGAGACCAGCCTGGCCAACATGGAGAAACCTTGTTTCTACTGAAAATATAAAAATTAGCTGGGCATGGTGGCCCACGTCTGTAGTCTCAGCTACTTGGGAGGCTGAGGCAGCAGAATTGCCTGAACCCAGGAAGCAGAGGTTGCAGTGAGCCAATATCGTGCCACTGCACTCCAACCTGGGCAACAGAGCAAGACTGTCTCAAAAAACAAACAAACAAACAAAAAACAGTACGTAAACTAACTTTTAAATCTGAAACTATAAAACTTTTAGAAGAAAACATAGAAAAAAAAATTTGTGGTTTTGGTTTTGGCAAAGATTTCTTATATCTGACAACTAAAACACAACCTGCTTAAAATTTGATAAATTAGACCTTATCAAAATTAAAAAAATTAATGAAAAGACAATTCACAGATTTGGTGGAAACATTTCCAAAACACAATTCTGATAAAGAGTTTATAGCCAGGATATATGAAACACTCTCAAAACTCAATAATAAGTAAGCAACCAAAATAAAAAGTGGACAAAAGATATGAACACTTCATCAAAAGAATATTTATGGATACCAAATAAGGACATAAAAATATGCTCAATATAATTAGTCATTATGTAAATGCTGAGATATCACTATACAGCTATTACAATGGCTTTTTTAAAACCTGACAATGACAAGTGTTGGTGAGAATGCAGAGCGACTGCAACTCTTGTACATTATTGATGCAAACACAAAATGGCATGGCTACTATGGAAACAGTTTGGCAGTTTCTCATAAAGTTAAACATATACTTATGATATAACCTGGCAATCCCACTCCTAGATATTTATTCAAGATAAATCACATGAAAATCTGTGGATGAATGTTTATAGCAGCATGATTTGTAATTGTCCCAAACTGGAAAAACAATTCAAATATTCTTTAAACCACGGTATGTCCATATAATAAAATACTACTCAGCAAGAAAATTGAATGAGCTATAGATAAATGCAAAACACGAGTGAATTTCAAGTGAATTATGCTAAGTAAAAGAAGCCAGGCCAGGTGTGGTGGCTCACTCCTGTAATCCTAGCACTTTGAGAGGTCAAGGCACGAGGATTGCTTGAGCCCAGGAGTTTGAGACCAGCCTGGGCAACATACCGAGACCCTGTCTCTATTTTAATAGAAATAAATGATTTTTCAAAAAAGAAGCCAGACACAAAAAGGCTGCATAGTTATAATTCGACTTAAATTACTTTCTAGAAAAGGCAAAACTATGGAACAGACAACAGATCAATGGCTGGGGGAATAAATTTACTGGGCTGGGGGAGTGAATTTACTACAAAAGGGTCTGGGGAATTTTGGGGAGCAATGGAAGTGTTCTATAGCTTGATTACAGTGGTGGTCACATGACTATTTCAGTTTGTTAAAACGTACAGAACTATACACTAAAAAAAGGTAAGTTATACTCTAGATAATTATACCTCAATAAAACTGACTTTAAAACAAGAATTTGGGAGAATTAACATCTTCATAATGTTGAGTTTTCTAAATTATGAACATGATATATGCTGCCCATTTATTTAGGTCTTAGTTTTCTCATAGTTTTGGTGAGGTTTGATTTTAAGTTTATGCTATCCTTGCAAAATAATTGAGGAGTATATCCTCTTTATTTTCTGGTAAAGTTTATGCAGGATTGGAATTACTGTAACTTGTACTTAAACATTTGGTACCGGTGAAGTCATCTAGACCTGAGGTTCTCTACTTAGGAAGTTTTTTTCTTTTAAAATTACTGATTAAATTCATGGAATGGTTATAGGACTACTTAGTTTTTCTATTTCTATTAGTTTTCTATTCCTTCTTGAGCTTGTGTCAATGAGTTATGTATTTGTTCTTAAGAATTTGCCCATTTTGTCCAATTTCATACAATTTTTGGATATATTGATATTCATTTTTCAATAGATGTGAGACTTTAATTTATGTCATTATGGAACACAATGTTATTTTGAAGTGTTTGTCAGATTGCCATACAAAATCAGTTTCTTCCTCTACCATTTCTTCTTGTGTTTTAAAATGTTAGTTTGCTCATTTCGATTGGGAGGAGTTGAGGTTTTTCTTCATCTGGTTTTAAATCGTTTGCTCCCTTTCTCTCCCTGATTAGTCTAGAATCAGGTATTAAGGTGGTGTTTCTGCAGTGCTGTGACATGGAGCACAAAGCAGATATGGTCCTGGAGGCAGAAGACATCTTGGAGAGGCTTCTCATTTTGAGGTTGTGGCATCAACCCTTCCCTGCTACCCCTACCACCTGCCTCCTCCATAGACTGCAGTGTCCCTAAACTATAACTTCAGCACCAAGGCTGCCGGGCTGTTTTCTTGCCCTCTTTCCCAAGCCTGTGTCCTGGCCTGAACTGGACTCCAGTCCCTATTGCCCTTTGGGAGTGCTGAGTCCAGATCCTGCCACTCCCAACCTGGAGCCCTGTGGGCTGTGGTGCTCACCCTGCTCCTTCTGTTTCTGATTTGTGAGAGGCTTGTCTTGTTTTCAGCCCAGGCATATGTTCTGGGCCCCCTTGTTTATATTGCACTGATGGCTGCCTTGTGCTGGGGCAGTGGGTGTGAGCAGCTGTGCACCTGCAAGTTCTTTGATCAAAAATCCCTTTGTTTTGAAATGCAATTTGTTCTCTTTGTTGGTCTCAGACTCTCCAATCCAGAGTAGACAGGTGGCCTTACCTTGACAAGGAAAGGCCCTTAAGAGGGTTTTCTGAGTAACAAAGCAGCTTGCTTGCCCTGTAATGAATTCTGCCCCTGCCACCCTGGAATGCAGACATGGCTGTGGGTTTTTAAGCCACGTTTTTCTTTCCTTCTCCTAGATTTCTATACTTACGCATTTCCACACATGTGACATTTCAAGTTGGTGGTGCAGTGGAGTGGCCTCTCTCAGTCACAGGGCTTTTTGCTGGCCCTTCCCTGACTGCTACTGTCCTCCTCAGCCCTCCTTCCCTGCAGCCTCCTTCCCTGCAACCTCCCTCACCCTTCCAGTTTCAGCTTAAATACGGCTCCCTCAGAGAAGCCCCGAGCAGCCGGACCCTCTTTATACTCCTCTGCACTCTGTCTTTGCCTTCTAGGAGTTCGATGCCCATGTGGGCACCCTGGCCCATCATCCCGGATGGTGGGGGTCGGAACCACCCCACAGCTGAATGAAGGACTTGACGTTTCTTTCCCACCTCCCCAGGCCTGCTTCCGTCCCAACACTGCTCCTGTCACAGAGAAAGGACCAGAATAAGACTGACTCTATCCCCTGTCCCCATCACTGGGCATCTGGTCTTCTCCGCGCCCAGTCCAAGGATCGTCTGCATGCCTTCCCTTCTCCCTCTCCCTCTCTGAAGGGAGCGAAGCAGCTCAAATTCGGTATGTGCCCTGTCTCTTTGAGAGGTCCAGTGTGACTTCCTGTTTGAAGATCTTCTAAGTTTATGGAATTTTAGAAACGCTCTGCTAATAAGGCAGAAGTGACCTTTGACCTCCCCTCCCCGCTTCCATCCTGTAACAGGAAGCCAGTGATTCCTTTCTGCCCCACCTACCAGAGGGGCAAGAAAACATCCCTGGGAGGAAGGCCGCTGCCTTTTGCTCTTCATTTTCTATCTGGAAAGTTCCGTGCCCTCTTCCCTGGGGGGATGAGTAAGACGGCACACAGGGCTTGGGAATATTTAATAAGGGCCAGAGCTCTGCAGGGATGCTTGATGGGGGTGCTCGTTTTCGAGGTGGGGAGGCTGGAGGAGAGGCAGATGCTTCCAGGAGTAACTGTCTGGTTACCAGACTGCAAGACCCACGAAGCCCAATTCTCCACCCAAGGAGGGGCGGTGGGGAAGAGGCCATCAATTTAAGACTTTTATTTACCTTGAACTACTCAGCCAAGCAGACACATTATTTAGGGACTAGAATAAAAAGCCATTCACTTTACTTCAATTGACCATTTAGTTCAATTTGTGTGTTACTGCAGGTAATTACTCCAGTAATAACACGCGGTAATCGGCGCTGATTGGGAGCCGGCCCCGGCTCTGTATTAATACCGCGTGCCATATATACTAATTATCCGTGTGTTACCATGGTTATTTGCATGGACGCCGTGTTAACGACACCCTGGAAACACAAAGCAATAGCGAGTTTTGAATTAAATCTTTGTGTTCTCTTAGAGCTAAAAGTGCATTTCACATAAAATAATCATGAATAAAATGAGATCATCTTGGCGGAGTTGCCAGGAAGCTGATTAACTGAACTGCGTAAATGTGACTTTATCCCACTCAAGAATTAGAGCCTCCCAAACGTTGTCGGGGTTGCTAGGCAACCCCCCGAGATGACATCACTCACACAAGCCGCGCTGCGGCGATGTCATCTCTACATATTTATAGCGCCTCCGCAGAGAGGGTGTGCATTATGGAAATGACATGATTTTTCTCCCGGTTGATGGGTATGAATGGCCTCAGACCTCTGAGGGCTGTGGAGAAAGAGAATTTGGGAATACCTGTGTGACACTTTCCTGGGGTGTGACAGATGCTTTATTTCCACCAGGTTACCCTAATGGGTCCAAATGAAAAGGCGTGTGTCACAGCTGATGACTCGTCTGAGAGCTTGGTCAGTGGAGGCCGCCATCTTCCTGCCTGTGCACAGCAGCTGCACATGCGCCCAGGTCTCCCAGGAGACCTGGGACGCTCCCCCAGCTGGGGAAAGCCCCCACCCCTGCACTACGATGGGCGCCGGCTCCCTGCTCTGGCCCTGAACTCATACCAGGGGAAAACCCAAAGCAGGGACACAGCTGGCTTGAGTGATGCTGAGCGCCCCATCATGGGAGACATTCGAGAAGAAGCTGGATGACTAGAGCAGAGAGGAAGGGGAGGGTGGGAGGTCGAAGGTTAGGGCTCTGTGTTCGTGTCTAAGTGCCCACCCTGAGCCAGGCTGGACACACAGCGGAGGCCTCTGAGAGTTTGGAACCATGAGGAGTGAGGCTCACCAGGGGCACGTGGAGAAGGCCTACCCAGTGCCTGAGGATGAGGCAGTGCTTCCTACAGGGGCTTGAGAAGGGGCATGGCTGGAGCTCAGGCCTCCTGAGCCGGAGAGGGACTCAGGATTTGCTGGGGAGCTGCAGCTCGGTCTTCCCTGAACCCCAGCCTCCTCTGGCTGCAGCATGAAGAGGGATTAGGGGTGGGGATAAGAATCAAAATGCAGCTGGGGGGAAATCTAAGTTTGGGGTCAGGATGGCTTCAGAGCAGCTCTCATCCGCCCTGTCAACTTTCCTGTGTGTGGGCTCATTCCCGGCCACCCCCAGCCAAGCTGGCCCGCCAACCCCACAACACCCCACAGCTATTTCTCTTTATAGACTCCTCTTCCTCAGTCCCTGTAGAAACGAATCTGGCATAAAAGAAGTCTCGCCAAAGTCTCCAGCAACCTCTGTGTTGCCAAACCTACTCTATTCTCCAGCAGCCCTGTACTGCCTTCTTCTGGTGCCTTCTGGGAGCCCCCACCCCATCAGTCCTCCCCACGTGTCCTCCCCACCTGTCCTCTCCACCCGTCTCCCCCTCCGTCCTCCCCACCTGTCCTCCTCATCTGTCCTCCCTACTGGTCCTCCCCCCATCCTCTCCACCTGTCCTCCCCACCGGTCCTCCGTACCGGTCCTCCCCCCATCCTCTCCACCTGTCCTCCCCACCTGTCCTCCCCACCTGTCCTCTCCACCTGTCCTCCCCACCTGTCCTCCCTACCTGTCTTCTCCACCGATCCTCCCCACCGTCCTCCCCACCTGTCCTCCCCAGTGGTCCTCCCTACCGGTCCTCCCACTACATAATGGGCCACACCTTCTCAGTGTCTCTCCATGCCTCTTTTGCCTTTTCCTCACCCAGGAGGGCCTGGGTTAAGCCCCATCTACACCCCTCCCCAGGATCCTCCCAGTCCAGTGCCTTTATTTTATTTATTTATTTTTATTTATTTTTATTTATTTTTTTTTGAGACGGAGTCTCGCTCTGTCACCCAGGCTGGACTGCAGTGGCGCAATCTCGGCTCACTGCAAGCTCCGCCTCCCGGGTTCACGCCATTCTCCTGCCTCAGCCTCCCGAGTAGCTGGGACTACAGGCGCCCGCCACTACGCCCGGCTAACTTTTTGTATTTTTAGTAGAGACGGGGTTTCACCTTGGTCTCGATCTCCTGACCTCGTGATCCGCCCGCCTCGGCCTCCCAAAGTGCTGTATTTATTTTTATTTTTTATTTTTATGTTTTTGAGACAAAGTCTCACTCTGTTGCCCAGACTGGAGTGCAATGTCGCAATCTCAGCTCACTGCAACCTCCACCTCGCAGGTTCAAGTGATTCTCCTGCCTCAGCCTCCCAAGAGGCTGGGATTACAGATGTGTGCCACCATGCTCAGCTAATTTTTGTATTTTTAGTAGAGATGAGGTTTCACCATGTTGGCCAGGCTGGTCTCAAACTCCTGACCTCAGGTGAACCGCCCGCCTTGGCCTCCTGAAGTGCTGGGATTACAGGCGTGAGCCACCGTGCCCGGCCGACAGTCCAGTCCCTTTAAATGCCATTCCTATGGTGATAGCCCCACATGCGTCTACCCAGCTCTGACCTCTCTGACCTCCACCCTGGAATCCAGATGTTTGTCCGCCCACCCAACACCTCAGCGTCTCAACAGCTTACAGGCTGAATCGGACAACTGCCAACAGCTCACAGCAGCACGTCCATGCCGGAAACCTGACCTCCCCTGTCTTCCCATTCCTTAAATAGCCCCCATTCTCCATCTGGCTCTGCCAACCCCGTGGCACCCTCCTGGGCACCCTGCCACACTGTGTTCTGCCAGGTTCCCTGGGTCCAGCGTGTAGCTCATTCCCACCCCGGGGCCTTTGTACTCGCCATTCCCTAACCTGTAATGCCCGCCCTGCACCGAGCTATTCTCAGGGTCCCCACCCTCACTGTATTCAGCCTCAGCTCATGTGTCCCCTCCTCAGGGTCCTGCCCTCCCCCACACCTGCTCCCCACTGTTCCCAGTCCCTTACTTGTTTGATTTGCTGTGTAGAAACTATATTCATGTTCACTAATGAGTTGTCAGTTTCCTTTCCTGGAATTGGAAGCTCCACTAAACCAGTGGAGCACTGAGCATCAAAAGAGGTCTCACCAAGGTCTCCAGTGACCTCTGTGTTGCCAAACCCACTCCATTCTCGAGGGGCACTGTACTGCCTTCTCCTCTTCTCTTCCGGGAGCAGCCCCTCCCCACCGCCACTGCTGTCCTCCCAACCTGTCTTCCCAACACACCACGGGACGCACGATGAACAAGATGGTGCTCCATCTTGTTTACGTCTAGGTTCAAGGTGAGTTGTTGAATGAGTGAGAAACTGGAGCTGGTGGACACAGGTGAGACATCCAGCGTGGCTTGGGGATATTTGGGGGACAACAATGTGTTGGGACATTGTCTCCTGAAGCAGGACAAAGACCCTTTGTCCCCAGCTTTGGTGAGATGATTCGAGTGCTTAGTGACTCAGTGACTTACCTGAGAGTTGGCGGGTCAGGGGGTGGCGCTGTCACTGGCACAGGAAAGGAGGATGGTGTAGGGCATGAGGAGTGGCCTCTGCGTCCATGGAGCCTGTGCTTTCAGACTGCAGGAAGAGCGATGCAGAGCTGAGGTGTGGGCAAGAGCTCCTGAGGCTGGGCTGGGTGGGCATTCCCTGGGAAAGAACTTTCTGAGCTGGGGATGTGAAGGATGCACCACAAGGGGTGGGTCCTGGACCTTGGAAGCCTCCAGGGGAAACGTCCCTGTCCCTGTCCCTGAGCTGAGGCCCAGGTGCCTGGGAGCTCAGGGAGATTGGCTGCCCAGCACGCTGCCTGGAGAAGGAGTGGCAGGGCTGCCTTGTGGGGCTGGGGGCTCAGCCAAGCATGCATGATGGCTGCAGAGAGTTTCTACTGGTCCCCCTCCAGGATTGGGTCTCCCGGCGTGTTTTGAGAAAAACGAATCTGACTCTAGGGCTCAGGCCCAAGGTGTCAGGGCTCACGGCCCCGTACAGTGGGGCACTCGGGGCTGAGGATTGTTTGGTGGGGGGTGCACTGATCAGTTCTTGTCCCCTGGTGACTGTGCCCCTGGCCAGTGATCTGGCCTCCCTGAGCCCTGGAGTAGGGTCCCACTTCAAATGCTGGCCGGAGCCTGCTGCCACTGAGTGCTTTAAGCAGTAGTCAGAGAGGTGGGGGCGGGGCACAGAGGCAGGGAAGACCCCCACTCGATGTGTGCCAGGGTGCACACTAATGGGCCTAGAGACGAGGATCCCAGGTTCCCATGGACAAAATGGTGGCCATCTCCCGGCGCCCCTGAGCTGCCGGCAGTGGAGACGGTGGGTGACCCCCACACCAGCCTTTCTTCATGAGGCATTTCCAGTCTCTCCTGCCCTTGAGCAAGTTCCAGTGAACACGTGTTGCTTGCTAGGACCTGGATCCCCTGGTCCTAACTCTAACCCTAACCCTAACCCTAACCCTACAGCAAGTCCAGCCCAAGTCCAGCCCAAGCCCAGGGAGCCATCTGAGGACTAACAGAGTGGCCAATTCTTACAGACACTCAAGGAAACCAACCACATCTCCAGATGCCGACTGCAATCGCCAGGACTGCCTAAAATGAAGGACATTTACACCCTCGGAGAGGGGCAGCTGCGTGGACTCGGTGCAGAACTGCTCATCAAACTTATTGTTTGAGCATCGGCGGGGGAAGACCTTGTCATCAACAGAGCCCAGGCTGGGGAGGGGGCTTGTGAGTCCCTGGTACAAACCTCATCTCCGAGAGGCCCCGGGAATGGAGGCTGGTGGCTGGGGTTCCAGGCTGTCCGCTGTGACCATGGCCCTGGCACTGAAGGGCCACAGCCCCCAGGGTGGCCCCAGTTGCTGCCTCCGCCGCAGAGGCTCCCCAGCAGCTGGAATGAGCACCCCCAGTGGATTTGGAAACCCAGTCTCAGTGCCCTCCCAGTTTCTTCATCGTGTCACCCATGAACACATTGCAATCATCATTCATGGGGCCAAAATGCTCTGCTGGGGTCAAAGCAGCCCCAGCAAATGCTGACTCTCCGCTTTCCTTTGTCTCCTTTAGACACAGCCAGAACACTCTCTGCCAACTCTCTTCTGAAAACCTGTTTGGGAAATTATTTGGCAAGGGAAGTCTTGGCACACACTGGGGGACAAGCAGGGCGAAGAGCTCGGAACCTCGGCTCCCAGGTCCACAGCAACCGGGTGTGTTACCCGGGCCCTGGACCTCCCACACCAGTGTGGCAGGGTCTCTACGCACTAGAGGGGCCCCCGAGGGACCTCTCCTGGCCACGTTGGAGCCAGTTCGTCCCGCTGGTTGGAGATTTCCAGTTCCCCCCTGAGTTCTGGCCCATCAGCCTTTCTGCTACAAACCAACCCAACCACGTGGACCGTGTGTGGCCAACTAGGCCGCAGCTCCACGGAGGCCTCCCTTGCTGGGGGTGCTGGGGCTGGAGCTGCCTGAACTTGGCAGGGCTAGGCCCATGGGGCCCTATGGATTAGCAGAAGTGAGCCAGAGCCGCTGCCCAGCGGCCTCCAAGGCTGCAGGGGGTTGGGGGCTGAGACTCGGGTTGGTGGCTGGAGAGAAGTCCAGGCGGTGGAGCCGGGAGCCAGGGGCTCACCCTTCTCCTCAGGAGGAGAGCTCGGGTGGCTTGTGCGGAGAGGTGGGGTGCTGGGGCATTCCCTGAGCTCCATGCCACTGCCTTACTTATTGTGCCTCACTGAAAACATACCACATCCTCGTAGCATAGGCACCCATTTTACAGATGGGGAAACTGAGGCCAAGAGATGCCATCACTTATGAGCTGCTCATCAGCAGAGTCTGGCCTCCAGATCTAACGCCTCCTCCCTGGCCTTTTAGCTGCTGTGGAGAAAGAAGGCAGAGGGTAGCCCACAGGGGAGGCCCCAAGAGAGGAGTGATGGCGACTCAGGGCTGGGAGATGGGGCTGCCATTGGAGGCACCCTGGAGTGGAAAGGAGGGTTGAGGTCAGAACAGGGAGGGTGTAAGTCTCTCCCACCCTCCCTGCCCCCCTGCACCTGGGGCTTGCTCTTCCCCCCTCCTAGCCCCAAGAGCTTCACCCAAGCCTTGCACTCCTGCCCTCACTGGCTTCATACCCCAAGTCCACCTGGCTGGGGTTGTGGAGGAGGCCACATGGCACGGCCACTGTGGGCAGCAATGTCATTGTCCTTCCAGGACCCTTAGAAGCCACAATCCCACTGCCCTCTGGCCTGGCAAGGGTGTGACTGCCCCCAACCCCTGCAAAGGGGATGACATGTCTCTATTGTTGCTGTTGGCACCATGGCAGGAATTGTCAAGGGTGACTTATTCAGGACCAAATGCACAGCCCAGTGGATGCTGCCAAGACCCTGCATTCATCTGCTGATTGGCGGCGGTGGCGTTTAAGACCCACTTTATAAATCACGCCTGTGTGCACATGGGGGATGATTAAAAACCCCACAGGGCTTTGAACAACCATGAATACATAGGGCAAGGGCAGCTGGTGCCCTTGCAGATTGGTGGAGGATGTGCCCTCTGGGGTGGGCGAGGGGCAGTGTTTGCAGCTGTAATAGTCTTCAGGGGCTTTCTGTCCTATGACCTTTGTTGAGCACCTACTATGTGTCAGGTATCACGAGAGCCAGTGTGGGGTGGTGTCAAAACCTGGGGCTCAAACTCCAGGGCTGCCTCTAGCTCCCAAGTAATCAAACTCAAGTAATTTCACCTGTTTGGGCCTCATTCTCCTAACCAAGGGAGACCATCTGACTCACCAGTAGGAGTTATGAGGGGAGGTGTAGATAGAGCAGCCGGCTCAGCCAGGCCCTGGGGAGCATGTGGTAAAGGGAATTTCCTCACCTCCTGGCCCCCATTTCCTCCCTTCTTGGGCCAGTGGAGCATGTGAGAACCTGGTCTCTGCCTCAACTACAGGGTGGTCCCTCTGCAACTCCAGGAGTGGCCTGGTAGGTCAGCATTTTTCACTACCTACTGCATGCAGTTTGTGTGCAACATGCTGGGAACAAGAAAGAGGAGGATACACAGATAAGGGTTCTAGGGCTCATCGTCTTTGGGGACAGGGATTGAACCATCCAAGCCTTCTTGTAGAAGTGAGGGTGTCTGTGGTACTGAGTGAGGGGCCCCTGAGGGGATAAGGAGGGACATGGGATGTGAGTAGTGGTAGACAGGGCCAGGTGGGGTGCCAATTTAACCCTTCGTGCCTCAATATTCCCATCATGGAAAAGGGACCTTTCATCACTTTCTAAAAAGGGACAGGAAGTAGTAGGAAAACCAGAAAGTGGAAGGTGGGACCTGTCTGACTTCAGGTCAGACAGTAGCTTGGCTGCCTCTGCCTCCCCTAGTGGCATCTGAGGGCGTCAATGGAGTGCTGCTGTGTGTCCTCTGTCCACATGGCCCCTGTTGCTGGGCTGTCACTTGGCCCCTGCTGCTGGGCTGTCACTCAGCCCCTGCTGAGTGGGGTTGCTGTGAGAATTACAATATTGAAAAGCTTGTCCTCTGGGAAGAGCATTGTGCCCACTGGCTATTACCAGTGTGCATTTTGTTTTCCCTCATCCTGACCTCAGAGTGGGGCTGCCTGTTCTGACCTCAGAGTGGGGCTGCCTGCTCCTGCCTGCCCAGGATGCTGATCAGGGGACACTCGGCTCAGGGAGTGGAAGCTTGGCCTGGAGGTTCCCAAGACTGGGACAAGAGGGTCTGATCCATCTGGGGAGGGGCCCTTCCTTCCAGAATCCCAGGGGAGGTCCAGGAGGGGCCAGTGGAGAACAGAGCAGAGCCAAGAGAGAGCCAAGATTCCCAGGCAGTTTCCCGCAGGGAGCCCACCTGGTTTCCAGCTGGCTCCATCCACTGGTTCTGGACTATGTGGGCGGGAGGAACCCAACAGAAGGGGCTCAGGCTGGGAGAAGACTCAGCCCTGGGACAGAATCCTAGGCCTGGGGGAGGGGAAGCAGTGACAGGGCCATCCTATCTGAATTCTCCCCACCGTCATCTCCTAGGTCTGCTGGGCAGTGCCGCCTGCACCTCTGGGGAGGGGTGGGGCAGTACAGGAAGACCCCTCTCCCAACTTGGGAGAGTGATGGGCAGCCCCCAGCCCCGCCCCACATCCGTCAGCTCTAGGTTCAAGGCTGGGGTCAGCCTGAGGTCGCAATGCCTTTGTGTGTGTCTGTGAGGGGGTGGCCCCTCTGTGGGCCTTTCACGTGGCTGTAGACCCTGCTGGCCTTTCAGCCAGGGCCCTGGAGGGAAGGAGGGCTGTGAGCCCCCAGATGCTCTGACATGGCCCAGGCACTATTCATCAGAGCTGATTTGTCAAACGGGTTTGGAGGCAGCTGCAGACAGTGAGGGGAGGGCTGGCCTCATGGGCTCTGCCTGGGCAGGTGCTGGCTGAGAAGTGCCAGCCCCAGGAGCTGAGCAGGGTTTTGGGGTGGACAAGGTTTCTTGACTTTGGACTTGGGACACGTGGGAGAAGGGTCCTGGCCTGGCCATCTTTACACAAGAGCCTGGGGCTTGAGTAGCAGAGGGGAGGCCCGCCAGGGGCTGTCCCATCCTGTGCAGTGTGGCCTGGGGCGAGTCACCTCGGTTTCCATTGAAGAGGGGCTGCGTGATAGCCCAGCAGCAGGGGCCTTGTGGACAGGGGACACACAGCAGTGCTCCATTGATGCCCTCAGATGCCACTAGGGGAGGCGGAGGCGGCTGAGCTACTGGAGATGGGGAGACTGAGGCCCCAGTGGGAGCTCAGGTGGGGGGGTCCCTTTGTCCTGTGAGAGCCCCTCCCCTCCCCAGCTGAGGCCCCAGCCTCCTCATCACAGGTTGTACCCAGGGTCCCCTGGGGTGGGGATTTCTTTGTCCCTTTGGGGTCCTCAGGCTCTGTTGTCAGGGAGCCAGCATGGACGGATGGCCCGTCGTAGGGGGCAGGTGGCCTGAAGCCAGTGAGGACAGACAGATGGACAGCAGCCCACCAGAGCTCCTGCACAGCCACCCTGCCCTCGTGCCAGCCTCCCTCACTTCCCTAACTCCTGATTTTTCATCAAAACAGCACACAGGCTTTCAGGCTGTCCAAGGTCACGGGGCTGCAAGGGGAGCTGAATGAGGCCATTACATTGGCTTCTAATGTCCCTGTGGCCGCAGCTCAAAAGCTGCCTCGATCAAGCACCCGGGACATTCCAATTTCCGCCTGTCCCGCAGCGATCGTATCAGGGCCTGAGTGATCTCCTTGCTGGCAGGCAGCGGAGATGCAAGGGCAGCCAGTCGGCCAGGAGCCCCCACCCACAAGGCCACCCCTGAGCCCAGCCATCCCCTCCCTCGGGAACAAAGGGAGTCTCGGGCCACGGCCGACAGGGCTGAGAAACAGCTGCATGCTGCCCGTAATCGTCTCCCTGAGTCCCACTCAGGCCCTGTGCTGGGGTTGGGCTCAGCTCATCACTAGCTGGCACCCTGTCATTCCATTCTTTTTCCCCTGGAGGGGCTGGGGGAAGGCAGGAGCAGCCCTCACATGCCACCCACGTGGGGAGGCGAGGGGGCTCAACGGCTCAGGGGCTCAGAGGGGCAGCAGCCCTCCTCGGGCGTCCTCAAGACCGCAGGCCTCTGTCACTCCCTTATAAACGGCCCAGGGTTCTAGGGAGTTGGCTGCAGCTGTGCCTCATAGCAGTCCCCAGCCTGCCAACTTTGGGCAGGAGCTTGGAGCCAGATGGCCTGGGGTTGAGAACGTGCTGGTGCCTGGGGGTCCCTGAGCCTCACCCCCCGGGGATCTCCATGATCGCCCGGATGTCAGCACACAGCCGCTCATTTGTAAAGAGCTTTGTTCCTGAGCTGGTGGCTGTGGGATGAGAAACCAGTTTTTAGAACCTGACTAAGCAAAAACAGGAAACAACCCAGATGTCCCTCAGCTGGGGCTGAATAAACAGGCTGTGGCCCACCCCTGCAATGGAATACTACTCGGTGACAAAAAGGCGCGCATCGCCGGAGCTGCCCCGCTGATGCTGCCTCCCGAGGCTGTGCTAGTCGGGTTCTGCTGTCGGCACAGAGCTCAGGCTGCTGTTGCCAGGGCCGTGGGGCTCCTTGTGGGGATGGAGTGTGCTATATCTTGATTATGGTCACAGTTACGTGACCGCATGCATTGGTCAAACCTCCCAGAGCTGTGGATGAAAAAGCGGCGTTTTCCTGTATGTAATGTGCTGTATGTAAATAAAACACTGGAAAGGGCTCTTTCTTTGCACGCGACACAGACAGCAGCCTGGAACGGGCCCAGCTGGGCTCTGCTGAGAAAGCAGAGGCGGCTCCACGCTCACTGTGACAGCCGGGAGAGGACCTCATGCCATTTGTCCCTTCGTCCCTCGCTGAGCCTGGAGCCCGGGAAGGGCTCTCGGGATGGGGGTCTTCTCTCACAGGCCTGGCTGCCCGTGGACAACAGTGGGGCCCTCCCCAGCACTTGCCTGGCCTGGGGGAGAGTGGCCAGCGGAGTGGGCCTCGAGGGGGGACTGGGAGGTGTCCTTGGGCTGAAAGGCAGGACTCTGTCAGGAGGAGCCCTGCTTCCATTGACATAACAGCTGGGGAAGTGTCACCAAACTCACAAACAAGCCAACACCAAAAAGGTTAAGCCATGTGGGGGAGGGCGAACAGAGGTCGAGGAGTGGCACCTCAGAGCCGCTCAGCCCCTCGGCTTCTCTCTCATTCCAGCCAGATGCCTTCAAAGGTAGTTGGCTAAGTAAGCATTGGGACTCCCATTTCCTCCTGCACGGCAGCAATGCAGATTCCAGGACTGCTCCGGAGAAGGGCCGGCTCCCTCCTTTCCTGCAGACTGGCTCCCAGCCTCTCCCCCAGGGCCCCCACAGCCCTCTGCGGGAATTACCTGCAGGTAAAGCAGCCTCTATGGGTCCTCTCCTCCCTGAGAATCTCGGGCCTTTGCCATGGCCCTGGTAACACGCAGCTACTACGTACGCTGGGGCCCTATTATCCTGTTGGCCAGTTATCCTATCGGCCACATTAGATTGGCCACCTGTAACTGAGTTACTTTCCCTGACAACGGAGGAATGGGGAGCCCCGGGTAGGCTGTCCCAAGGAGGCGCAGGCTTTCAGCTCCTATACCCTTCAGGTCATGAGAACTGGAGGGAGAATGAAGGAATGAAGGCAGCCATTCCCAGTGTCTGTGGATGGCTTTGGGCCATCTCATCATTCCCATTTCGCTGATGAGAAAACGGAGGCTGAGAGCGCCCAGATAACCTCCTTGATGGGACTGAATGCATGCGGCCCGGGGACTCTTAACCTCAGCTGCTCTGGAGAATGCCCCCAGCCCAACCCAGGCTGCTCCCTGACCACATATATCAGTATCCTGGGGTGCAGCCTGGGCACCAGCATTTTGTAACGCTCCCAGGTGAGGGGCATCCTGGGCCACTGACGACCCCTCATCCTCACCCTCCTCAGGCCAGGGGCACTCCCTGTACCATCTGAAAAGAAAATCATAGCTAAGAGATAACTCACCTCACACACAATTTTGCAAGTCAGTATAACGCCCTGTTATATGGAGGAGGAATTAAAGGGAAATTGTATGATAAAATCATATGTTTTTCAATATGTAAAGGCCTGGCTCTGTCTCCAGGGGAGCCCAGAAGCCCCCCCGAGGCATGCCTGTGTCATGTCATCCCCGCGCCAGCCCCCACGGCTGATGCGGATGGGCCAGGCCTGGCGTTCGGGCCTCCAGCAGCTGAGCATGTACCTGTGAAGTGACTTTCCCAGGTGGTCAAGTTCCAAATGCAGCAACGTGTCCTCCCTTCAATGGACACAGGAGATGCTTTCCTGGAAAAGCCAGCGAGGATTAACTGTGCAGCAAAGATCCCCAGGATATATTTTCTAAGGTTCTAGCTCAGGTAATTATAAGCAGCCTCTTTGCTTACCTGAACGTCTGGCGAGACCAGGGACAGAGTTACCTGCAGGGCTGGCCTGTGTATTTACTGAAGGTCATTGTGACAACTCAGAACAGCCCTTCCTGAAGTCCCAAAATGCCCCTTGGGAGTGGAGCCACCTAGTATTCAGCCATTTTGATGTGTCCTGGTGACAACAGACACTCTGGGGACAGGAGGAGCTTGCAGGAGGGTCACTTGCTGCAGGGCCTGGTGGGCCACCCATGTAAAGCTTGCAGCCATCAGTGTCTGGAGGGCTGCAGAGGGGTCAGGGTGGCAGGAACATCCCACAGAGAGGCCAGGGTGGGACCAGTGCGAGGAGAGAGGCAGAAATGATGTTTTAATGCAATGTTTTAAATAAAGTTAATGCAAAATGAATGCAAGATATCTATGAGGAAAGAAATATTGAAGTTTTAGAGGAAAAGGGTCGGTGGTCCTGACGTTCCGTTTTGCCCCAGGCTCCGGGGCCAGGCAGGGCGCTGCCGGACACTGGTCTCTGATGGCCTCTCTCCATGGCAGAGGCCTCCTTGGCTCAGGGTGGTGGAAACCTGGTCTTCTGTGCATCTGCAAGATCACATCTGGGTGATCAGTAGCTCCCCACAGATGGCTGCAGGGCTGTGGGGCTTGGGCAGAACCCTCACAAGGTGGCTGTGCTAGGCTGGGTGTGGCTGACCCACTTGTGGTGCTTTGCAGCCTTGAGGCTCCTTCAGGCAGGCACAGAGGTGGGAGCCACTGGAGGGTGCCCTGTGGGGCACATGCATCAGGCGGTCTGGGCTAGCAGTTCTCAGTCCAGCAGTTCTCAGTCTCAGACACATGAGGCTGGTTCTTTTTTTTTTTGAGACAGAGTCTCACTCTGTCGCCTAGGCTGGAGTGCAGTGGTGCAATCTCCGCTCACTGCAAGCTCCGCTCCTGGGTTCACGCCATTCTCCTGCCTCAGCCTCCCGAGTAGCTGGGACTACAGGCGCCCACCACCACACCCGGCTAATTTGTTGTATTTTTAGTAGAGACGGGGTTTCACCGTGTTAGCTGGGATCGTCTCAATCTCCTGACCTCGTGATCCCCCCGCCTCGGCCTCCCAAAGTGCTGGGATTACAGGTGTGAGCCACCACGCCCGGCCCACCTGGAGTTGGTTCTAAGCACCCTCTGCCCGGGCCACACTCAGGCCAGTAAAATCCCAGTCTCTGGGGGTGGTGTCTGGGCAAGAATGTTTTAGAGTCTCTCCCCAGGTGACTCTACCATTCAGCAAGGATTGAGAGCCCTTGGGACCCACCTGACCTGCCTGCCTGAGTTTGGGTGACCATGCTTCTGTGTGGGCAGTGCCACTGCCGCCTGTCCCTTTCTCGGAGAGGCCTCACGGCCGAGGCGTGTGTTCTTTTTTCCCGGCACCGTCACCACCCGTGTTGTCCTCACTTGAAAGGTGGCCATTTGAGATCTACAGGACCGTGCCTAGTTCACAGATGGGGCGGCCACTAACGTTCTTACAGTCTTCACCTTGCGCTAGAACTTTCCAGTGTGTTCTTAAAGCTCTCAGGGGAGCCCTGGGCTGTCAGCACTCTCCTATCGCCCCATTCGACAGACCTGGAAGCCGAGGGGCAGAGGGCCCAAGTCTCTCGGCCCAGTCCCCGGCAGGACGAGGAGAGAGGGAGCTGGAACCCGGGTCTCCACACTCGCTCCAGCCCCTGCCCCACGTTCTCTCCCTTCAGGGTGAGACCTTTCTGTGCCCTTTCTACGTCACCTGGAGCCCGTGACGCCCGCTCATCTGTCTGGCTGGAATCGCTGCCTGGCCCCTCACCACGTTTATTGCCTTTCGTGCCGAGTTGCCCGGGTTTGCTGTGTTATTGGCTCGTTTTTCATTCTGCATCTGCAGTAGCCAGACTTGGAGACGAAAAGCGTGTGGTGCCTAACCATGATGAAAGAGGGGTGCCTGCGAGTGCCTGAGTGTCTGAAAAGGACCTTTTAGAGGCGGAGGAGCAGAGGAGGAGAGTGACTGCAGGCTCAGCTGGCCCCCTGGCCCCGTGGCCCCGTGGTCTGGATGGTGTGGCCGGAGTCTGGCCTCTCAGAGCCGAGGCTTCCCGAGCCGTGAGGTGAGAGAGAGAGAGATTCACCTTGCAGAGTTCTACGGCGCGGCACGGAGCGGCCATTCCATAAGCATCGCTGCCGTAGCTGTAATATGTTATCACTATAACGTATATCTATGAGTCATAAAATAATAGAACTATTTTATTTTGGAGATCTCTTAGAAAACATAAACAGGAGAAAGAACCATGAAATGGCTGACTTGAGAATAGCTTCCGCTCCGATATTCAATTACCCTTCCCGCTCTCTCCCCCTCTCTCTCCTTCTGCAATTTGATTATTTCGGGGCCCACAATGCACCTGTGCCAACATCCCTGGGCCTCTCCTGAGGGTGCACACAAGTGAAATAAACAGGCCTTGTCTGCGCCCTCTCTCTTTGGGAGTGGCGTGGGTATGGAGACCCCCTACAAAGTCATTTTATCTCTCAGGTTCGTGGGTGAGCAGGAGCGTTGGGGACACGGTGCCAGTCTGTGTACCCTGGTGGTGTTTTCCTCGTCCCGAGAGATTAAGTAACACGCACCAGGTTACAGAACAACCGAGGGGCAGGGCTAGGCTTCTAACTCAGGTGTCTGGAGCACAGTGTTTTCCATTTCAATATTCAGTCGTCATTCAACAAACAGTGATCACATGGGTTCCAGGGCGCTATGCGTGGGGGGCCGGGCGAGTAAGAACCCGGTCCCATGGCAGCCGCATTGTGGTGGGAGAGTGAGAAAATAAACATAGGCCAGGCAAAGGCCCAGGATAACTTCAATGCCACCGAGGGCTTTGGGAAGAGGCCCCAAGGGGATGTGTCAATGGCGATGGGGTCTGATACGCAGGGTGGGCAGCAGAGGGCTCCGGGGCAAGGCAGGGCCGCAGACACCTGCTGCTGTCTCGACAGCTTGTGAAGTTTCCACGTGGGCTCATGATTTGGGGAAATTTGTCCCTTGTTGTAGCTACAGATGAGAATAGGATGAGGGTGCCAGCTATTGGTCAGTTTGCCGCTGGCCACCGTCTAGCCCTGCCCTTCAGTGGCTAGACCCTCACCAGAGACTTGGGTGCCAGGGACCCATGAGACCTGCCCCTTGCGGTATATGGGAATTCTGTACCTTCCTCCCAGTTTTGCTGTAAACCTAAACAATTCTTAAAAAATAGAAAAAAAAAAAAAACCCACAGAACTCCACCCCACTAACTGGCCCCTTGGAGAAAATGGTGAGCCCACCCTGAGAAAAGGCCAGTGCTCTGGAAATCTCTCTTGTTCTGTTCATGAGGCATCATCATGGGTGGGAAAGAAATGCATAGATTTTCTGTGATATTTCTCTGCTTTTCCGGGGGGTAAGTACACCCCAAAGGGTATGTGTGCATTTGGAAGGTTTGCAGGTTCTGTGGCAGGCCTATTTCCTGCCAGTCAAGCAAGGTTCCCAATACTGGAGGCTTCCTCCAACCTGGTCCGAAACAAACATGGTGAGTCCGTCGCAGCGCGGCTCCTGGAGCCTCGGAACCCCCACAGCCCCGGCAGCCACTGAACGGCAATACCAGTCCCTCTGTGCTTCTCTCCTGGCTTCCCTCCACCTGTGCTCTGGCACCTGAGGTCTGTTGACAGTGTTTCCTCACCATGCATGGATGCTGCCATGTGGCAGGAGGCAAAGGTCTCAGCATCTTTTTTTTTTTTTTTTTTTTTGAGACAGTCTCGCTCTGTTGCCCAGGCTGGAGTGCAATGGCATGATCTCCGCTCACTGCCACCTCTGCCTCCCGGGTTCCAGCGATTCCCCTGCCTCAGCCTCTCGAGTAGCTGGGATTACAGGCACCCACCACCACACCCAGCTAATTTTTGTAGTTTTAGTAGAGATGGGATTTCACCATGTTGGCCAGGCTTGTTTTGAACTTCTGACCTTAGGTGATCTACCCGCCTTGGCCTCCCAAAGTGTTGGGATTACGGGCGTGATCCACTGCCTCGGCTAACATCTTTTTATCCTGTTACCGAGGTGGGCAAAAGCCCACGAGGCCGGGACGGGGTGCAGCTGGTCAGCAGGGATGCTAATGGCTGAGAGGGATCCTGAGATCCACCTCACTGGTGGTCATGTGTGTCTGGGACCCTCCTCTGTGGCCCTGGGCCATGGCAGACCTTCTCTCTGGGCAAGTTGCTATGTACTGTGCAGCACTGACTCACCGGGGGAAATTTGGAGTGGGAAGTTTGGGAGGGATCTGGAGAAGTCAGGAGGGGACAGCATAGCTGGAGGACAATGGGGAGAGGAGTAGGCCCCCTGCAAGCCTGGGCAGGTGGCAGCTCTGCCCCAGCCCCTGCAGGTTGGATCCCATGGCAGTCACTGTCTGGCTTCCACGGCCAGCATACCTGAGAGCTTGTTCGAGCTGCCCTTAGCCGTTTATAACACATCCCCCCATCAATGATCTCCAGCTTAATTTAGCTCTTCCTGCAGCCCCAGGAGGCAGGCTTTGCCACTGTACTTCACAGATGCTCCAACCTGACCCCCCATCCTCCTGCCGGCCATAACCACTGGGCGCTGGCCTGCCAGCCTCTGTGCTGCCACTGTCAGCTGGAGAGAGAGCCGATGGCTCCTGGCACAGCCTGGAGGGTTAAAGGAGGCACGGTGTCTGGGGCTGGCCCAGTGGGCATTCCGTGTATCATGCTTGTGTGTCTGAATTTCCTTCATTAAAGCATTTGTTTTTATTGAAGTGAAATTAACACAGCATAAAATTAACTATTTTAAAGTGTACAATTCAGTGGCATTTAGTTCATTCACAATATTGTACAACTACTTCTATCTAGTTCCAAAACATTGTCACCATCCCCAAAAAGGAGACCTATACCCATGAGCAGTCAACTCCTCACTGTCCACTCCTCATCCCCCGGAAACCACCAATCTGCTCCTTCCCCTCCCCTCCCCTCCCCTTCCTTCCCCTCCCCTCCCCTCCATTCCCTTCCCCTCCCCTGTCCTCCGTTCCTTTTCCCTCCCTCCCCTCCCTTCCCTTCACTCCCCTCCCCTCCCTTCTCCTCCCCTCCCCTCCCATCCCCTCCCCTCCCTTCTCTCCTGTCCCCTCCCTCCCCTCCCCCCTCCCCTCCCTTCCATTCCCTCCCCTCTTCTCTCCTCTCCTCTCCTCTCCTCTCCTCTCCTTTCATTTCCTATCCTGACAGGGTCTTACTCTGTCACCCAGGCTGGAATACAGTGGTGCAATCTTGGCTCACTGCAGCCTCAACTTCCTGGGCTCCAGCGATCCTCCCACCTCAGCCTCTTGAGTAGCTGGGACCACAGACACATGCCACCACACGTGGCTAATTCTTTTGTATTTGTGGAGATGGATTTTGCCATGTTGCCCAGGCTAGTCTCAAACTCCTGAGCTCAAGTGATCTGCTTGCCTTGGCCTCCCAAAGTGCTGGGATTACAGCCGTGAGCCACACATCACCTGGCCTGCTTTCTATTTCCAGGGATTTACTAGTTCTGGTTATTCCGTGTAAATGGAATCACACCAGATTGGCCTTTCATGTCCGGCTTCTTTCACTGAGCATGGTGTTTCCAGGGTTCATCGACATTGTGGCCTGTGTCAGTGCCTTGCTCCTTCTCATGGCTGAATCGCATTCCACTGCAGGGAGGAGGATGAGCCACATTCTATTTATCCTTCATCCGGGGAAGGGCCTCTGGATGTTTCCATCTCTTGGCAGCGGTGAATGGCACTGCTGTGAACCCGTGTGTATGTGGAGCTGCCTGGGTGCCAGTTCTCAATTTTCCTGGGCATACTGTAACCCTAGGGGTGGCACGCTGGGCGCTAGGCTGATTCTATGTCTAACTTTTTCAGGAACTGCCAAACTGTTTTTCTCAATCTCTCTCTTTTTGGTAACATGTCTCAAGTTCCAGCTACCGGCTGTTTTCCATACTTTATTTTATCCTCACGCTGACCCTACGATGTAGGCGCCAGTGTGGTTCTCATTTGAAAGACAAGGACGCTGAGGCTCTCCAAGGTCAGGGACTTGCTGGTGAGCATGGCAGGCAGAACCCCAGGCTCCGTTACTTCCATCCGCCTGCATTTTACACACCCCTGGGGCCCCGGCCTCTTCCCGGAGCCCTCGTCCCTTTTGCTTCTGAAGTTTTAGCTTCCGAGGGGGGGTAAGTTCCTCCGGAGCTGGTGAGCTTGTGTCCTATTTCTTTGCACCCCTCCCCACCCCCGACCATGCACACAGTAGGTGCTTCATAAATTACCAGGGCATGACTGTTAATGGACTCTACCAGATTCTGGCTGATCCCCGGACGTGGCCTTGGCCTGGATAGACTCAAATCTCTCAGCAGCCACCATGGGGGACCGGCGCCTGCTGTGGAGTTCGGTGAACTCTGGGTCAGCCCCAGTTTACTGAACCTTTTTCTGACTTAAAGGAAAACCATGTGCTTGGGAGAGGATGCTGCCAGGAGAGCCCGAATCTCTTACCTTTCTTCTGGAAAAAATAGATCATGTTTTTTCCTTCCTCCCGACCCCCCTCGCCCCGACCATAACAGAGCAGATGTTAACTTTCCAATAAATGGGGGAAAAAATAGATGAGAGGCATTTAGCAAACGACAGCTCTATCGCTGAGCAGGCTGGAGTTAGCACTCTGATTTCAACTGGGACTATAAAATTTTATGAGCTATTAAATTGTCCTAAACCTCCTTTACCATACAAACTCGAGTGTCTGAGATTACCCATTAAGAAAAAGTGGGTTACATCAGGAGAACTTTTACTACTTACACTCGTGTTCAATCAATACAACTTTTAACTTGCCTTGGTGCTCCATGCAGAGCGTGGGCCCCAAGGTGGACAGGCGTCCTGGACAGGCCCCTGAACTTGGTGGAGCTGGACAGCAGGGCTCTCTGATGGGGTGGCTCACCTTTGAACTTCTGGAAGGTTCTGGCTTCTGCTTGGGGTCCCACGGTCATGACATGAATTGAGTAGCAGGTGCGGGCCCAGAGACCGGCATTGCCCACCCAGAACCCGGCAGGGAGCCCAGCAGCCAGGCTGAGGCCCGAGTGAGCATGGGGACCTGAGCCCTCCTGAGAGGACAGTGCTGTCACCATCAATGCACTGAGAACCCAGTCACACACCAGCTTCTTAGGCCCCTCTCCTGTTTACAAGGCACTGAGGCCCAGGGAGGGCTCTGGCTGTCCAGGGCACATGACTGATGAGCCATGAGCCTGACCCACCCCTGGGCACCAGTCTGGGGTGTTCCTGCCTCCCCATGTGAGGTGGGGGGCTTGGTGAGCCTGAGGCTGAGCGGGGCCCAGGAAAATCTGATTCTGAGGTGGAAGGCCCAGGGGAAGCCCCTGGATGGCGGACCCCTCACCAGGGCAATGAGTGAGGAACTGGGGGTCCCTTAGGGGTGGGGGCCTCCTCTGAGGTTGACCCTGCAGCCAAAGGACTGTTACAGGGAAGCAGCCCTCCCTAGATAGCTGTCCTGAGCCCTTGCAGAACGACACCTGCAGAAGTGCCTCCACCTGCAGAACCACTTCTGCACAAGCGCCTCCACCTGCAGAACCACTTCTGCACAAGCGCCTCCCCCTGCAGAACCACACCTGCAGAAGCGCCTCCCCCTGCAGAACCACACCTGGAGAAGCGCCTCCCCCTGCAGAACCACACCTGCAGAAGCGCCTCCCCCTTGCAGAACCACACCTGCAGAACCACACCTGCACAAGCGCCTCCCCCTTTTGAAGAGGCACAGGGAGGCTCAGGCCACAGCGAGTCTGAGTCTGTCTGACGGGGTGCTCTGCCCCCAGGGGTTGTTTGCCTGTGCCGGGTCCACTGCCCACTGGAACCAGGTGATCCAGGCTGGCCAGTCAGAAGGAGTCTGAGGCAGGAGATGCTGCTCTGCTGGGCAGTGGGAGGTGGGGAGGGGCAGAGCTTGGCTCTCCCTCAGAGCAAGGCAGATGGGTGCTCACAGGAGCAAATGCTGCGGCTCTGGGCTGTGGTCCTGGCCATGTCCTGTCACCTCCCCCAGCCTCAGTTTCCTCACCTGTAAGATGTGGTGATGACACTTGTTTCATGGTGGGTTCCTGGAGATGAGATGGGGTCATATCCAATGGTGCTTTATAAAGCGCTCAGTCATGGTGGGAAGACTAGGGAAAAATAGATTCTGTAGACAAAAGGAAAGATTGGTAAGTGACAGAGAGAGGAGTGGAGTTGGTTTTGCCCTTTGTTTGAGAGAGGAAAGTGGGGAAGTGGTGTTTAATGGTGGGCTGTCTGCATTGTGACCTGGAGGAGAAGCTAGGGTGTTTGAGACCGGAAGAGGATCATGAACTTGGGGGCTTCCTGAGGTCGGAGCTGCATTGGTGGGGGCAGGTTTAAGACCTGTCCTGCTCCCCAAGGGCCCACCAAGCTGTGAGGCAGAGGGGGGTCCCTGCTCATGGCCCGACCCTGTGGGAGGGCTGCCAGGCCGCAAGCCACCCAGGAGTCTTTCCCGCTTCCTGGGGTCAAGCAGATGACGTTCCTGGGACCCTTCTGGGAACGAGAAATGGTCCAGCCCTGAGTCCAAAGCTCCATTCTGCCCCATGGCCCAGAGGAACCTGACATTTCAGCCCCTGCTCTGGGGCCATAGTCTCCCAAACCTTGGGAGCTCCAGGGTGGCTGGGAGGCAGGGGGCTGGGGAGTCGGTTCCGCTGGGAGGCCTGGCCTCAGCAGCATCTGGAGGGCCGGTGGCATGGGAATTTGAAACCGTTGCGACAGACCCGTTAGGCAATTCCTGTGGGGGAGATGTTGTCTGCTGGGAGCTGGGCTTTCACATCCACTGTTTGGATAAGCGCAGCCACGGCTCACTGTCACTGTTTATGTGGCCAGCCCCCATCTCCTCCTGAGCCCCTGGAGCGTGCGTGTCTCCTGGCTGTCCAGCCCCCTGCCTGTTGTGACATCCCGGGGTGGGAAGCTCCCAGACACCCTGGTGCCTCCTGGCTGGGAAAGGGCCGGGCTCAGAGGCCTCCTGGGGCAGCCCAGGTGGGATGGGGCTGGGTCAATTTGGATTTTGGGGTGTGTGTCTTGGGGGGGGAGGTCAGCATGCAGGGCTACACAGCCAGGCCTGCTGTCTGAGAGTGCACTCTGCCAGACCCCAATTAGCCTGGTATGCAGGACAGTGACCTCCCGCCCGCCTGGTGATAGACCCTTGGGATCTACTCCCAGACCCCTCTCTGCCCTCGCCAGACAACTGCTGGAGTCCCACGACCCAGGGACGCTTTGGGGGTCAGAGGGTGCTCAGCTCCCCAATCGTAGCCCCTCACGGGGGAGGGGAGCAGAGACTTGCCTGCCGTCCAGACCCCAGGGATCTCAAACGAGTCCTGCCACCAACTCTCTGAGGGGCTGGTGGGGTCACTGTCCCCCTGAAGGCCTTGGTTCTGAGAAGGGAGGGGAGACTGGGGGAGCTTGGAAGTGACATGGTGAGTTGGGCAGTGGAGGTTCACTCGGCTGACCCAAAGTCCAGAAGTCTTTCTTGGCCTGAAACTCCATGCCTTCAGCTACGGGGTGACTTCTAAGAGCCCCATATACATACTGATATGTGACCAGAGAAAATTCACCCAGACCATCTTGGACATAGCTGCAGCGGGCAGGGGGATGGTGTTGGGGGGATGAGTCATTGGAGGGGCAGGCGCAGACTGGGAGGTACCTTGTGGTAAAGCTGAATGTCTTGGGGGTCTTTGGGAAGGGGCCCTGGGAGGAGGAGCTGTGACATCTGTTTTGGGAGCTGAGTTGGGAAAGGGTCAGCGCTGGGTGGTGGAGCCTGTGGATGGTGAGTGAGCTGAGATGCCTCAAAACCTTCACTGGGGTAACTGGGGGCCCAGGAATGTTGTCAGGCAAGGGGGTCGTGGGTTAGCCCCTGTCTTTTAGGAGTCTGTGATGAACTGGGGTAGGAGAGATGGGCATAGGGCCCTGAGCACTTAAATGACCACTCACCCTGTGAAAAAAGTCTTGGAGTCTTCCTCGGCCTCTGGGGAGTGGCGTCTCCTCTGGGTCACCTGTGACGCTGCTCTCTGCCTTTTAGCTGGATGGCTGTTTGATGGCTAAGAGGTCCTGCCTGCGTGCAGCCACATCAAACCTTAAGCCCAGGGGCACCCTGAAGCACCACACTCTGGGGCAGTGGAAGGCATTCGGTTGCCCAGAGCGCTGGAAGCTGCTCCTGGAGCACAGCCCTGCGGAGGGAGCTCTGTCAGAGCTTCCCGAGGAAAGGGCCCTGGGGTCCGAGGTCTCAGGAATCCTGGTTCAGGTCCAACTCCATCTTTACCGAGAGACTTCCTGAGCCTTGATTTCGCACCTGCCTGGCCTCCCGCCAAGCCTGCTCAATATGCCTTGTTCTTCAAAATTTTGCCACTCCAGGACTTGTGCCACTCTGCCACTTGGGCAGGGACCCCCTTTGGGTGGGGTTAGCCTATGCCTGCCTTCACCTCCTGCGGGAGAGCAGGCAGGGAGGCCCCGGCTGTCTGGATGGGGGCTGGGAGGGAGAGTCCGGCTGTCCAGCCCTCTGAGGCTCAGCACCGAGACTGCACAGCCTGCCTGAGCCTCACAGCAGCCTGCGAGGTCCGTGCTGCAAGGGTGGGGGCTGTACAGAGCAGGACACTGAGGCACACAGAGGTTCCCCCATCCAGGCGACTGCAGCCTCTCCCCAGCCTGGCCCTTCGCAGCCTTACCTGATGTCCGCTGGGCTGGAAGAGGGACAAACATGTACTTCCCACTCCCACACCCGGGTCTGGCGGCCTCTCTGGTGGCCTCTTTCCTTGATGGCCTGGGTCACCCCCACCCCCTGCCCTTGGCTGCTCTGTCTTTGGGATGCCACTGGGTCCTGGGAGGGCCGTTCTGTTGTCGCCTCCCACCTCGCCCCTCTGGCTCAGCACTGTCATTCTCCTCTCTCTCCCTCAGCAGCCCCCTGGGGGTCTTTGCCTAGAGAAATTTCCCCAGGATCCATCCACGCGTCAGTGTTCATTCTCATAGGCCCTGGCATCTGAGCGCCCTACCCTTCTCCCCGCGGGTCCACCGCCTGAGTGAGGCCCGCATTCTATAAGGCAAGGGTTCTGTTGGGTATTTGAGGCAAGGGGTGGGGGTTGCTGGAGTCCCACCCCGGGATGCTGGGTCCCCCTCCCCAAAGGGAGCACCTTCTCCCTCTGCAGGGTGAATGCATGGCTTTGGGGAGGGACGCCAGCCTCACAAAGTCCTTCATGTCCAGTGTAATGGCTGAGGAGTTGACCACCCCGCCGGGGCCTTCTGAGGACGGGTGGGGCAGGACCTGGGGCTGGGCCCTGAGGCAGAAGGAACCCCTCTCACAGGTGCAGGGGGAGGAGCTCAGGTGCCGGCCGGGCCTGGCCAACGCCCACCCTGCCTCCTGTGCATGCCCAAGCACACCCCTGGCTCTCTGGCCGAACCCCCCTCCCCTCTCCCTGCCACTCCACGCTGGGTCCCTGCCCCCTTCCTCCTTTCTCCCCTTTTGTTGGGGGGGTTTAGCTGAGTCTTTGTCCCTGAGATTTAGCTCTTGGGACCCTGGGTTCAAAGCCCTGCCCCTTTACTGACTGTGTGACCTTGGATGAGTTTAGGTGACCTCACCTGGTGTCGTGGGGCCCAGCTCCCGGGCGATGGGGTCTGTGGCACTCAGCGACGGTAGGTCTAGGGTGCTGTGCAAGCACTGTGGGCTGAGGGACGGAGGGACAGCCAGTCCTGTCCTGCGAACACCTGGTCTGTGAGAGGAAGATGGTGTGGGCCAGGGGTTGGGTCCTACTGCTGTCTGGTTGGCATGGCTGTGCCACTTGCTCACCTTGTGGCTTCAGCCCACCCCCCACCGGCTGGAACAAGGCTCTCGTTGCCTTTTGGGAAGAGAGGTGCCCAGGTGTTAGGCCTCTGAGGGCCAGGACAGCGCTGGACACATGAAAGGGTCCTTACTGCATTCCTGTCACCCGCAGTCCACCCAAGGCTTAGGACTTGGGGACAGGTCAGGGCACATCCCCCAACCCCAGGCCTTTTGGTGCTTTAAGTGGGCTGGGGCTGCTAGAACCCAAACCGCAGTGCCTCCCTCTCTCACTGGCCACTTTAGAAAGTGGATTTATTGGCCTTGTGGTTTCTGAGCGGTTTTGGCTCACAGGTGCCCAGAGCTCAGCCCGGCTGTGGAGTCCCCCGCCAGTCGCTAGGAGCCAGAGGGGTGGACAGCCTGGCAATCCTAACACTGGCTGGCCCTGGCTCGACACCCAGTTCCCAGCTGGGCCTCTGACTGGGCCGTGTCCCGCTGCAGCCAGGCGGGAGGATGCTCCTCTGCCCCCAGGGGCTGCCCCCGACGGTTCGGCTGGGGTCCTGGGGTTGGCTGTTCCAGTGCCCTCTGGCTCGCGGCAGCCCCAAGGCCAGAGCCCACTCCTGGTTATAAGCTCAGACGTGGGGAGGCGTCTACCCCATGTAGGGAGCGGTGGGCCACTGGGGGCCAGGGCTCTGCCCTTCCCAGCTAGATCCACCTCTTCCCAACCATGAAGGCAGGGCAGGGCCTAGGTCAGGACAGGCAAAAATGGGGGCATCCTGCTCTGCAGCTTCCCACCTGCCACCTTGGAGGGATACCTTCTCTCTAGGGTTCGGTCTTCTCCTGCCTCATAGGGTCCATTCATTCACTCACCAGGCATTAACTGGGCACCTACTGTGTGCTTGGTGCAGCTCCAGTCCCAGCTCTTGTTGGTCCAGTCCCCATTCCACCTCTCACTTTACCTCCTGCCATGCTTCTCCCTCTGGGGAGCCTTCCTGTCCTCCCCACTCCGAGTCGGGCCCAATGTCCCGCTGTGGCTCCCTGGTCATGCGTGTGTTTCTCCCCGCAGCTCGACACCTCCTAGGTGTCTAGGCAGGTCCTGGTCTGCCCGTCCCTGGGCGAGGGCCATTTCCACGCAGGGTGCTGCCTCCGAGGCTCATGGGTGTTGCCGGCTGAATGATGGTGGGCTTGGGGCCAGGGGGACTCGAGGAGGTTGGCAGGGTGAACCTGACGCCCCTGCTGACGCCATAGATGCGGGCAGTGCCAGGCACCTTGCCTGGCCGCACAGACTCTGGGAGGGGAGGCCACCCAACAGCTGGCGACACTGGGCCTTGGAGGGTAGAGCCACTCGCCAGATCGACAGAGGGTGCCGGGGCTGATCTGGCCTCGGGACTGGTCCCTGTCACTAAGGCTGGCCTTGGCATCTGTGCTGCTTGGAGACCACACCTCCCCAGTGCCTGGCCGATCCCCAGGGGAGCTCCGTGTGCCCTCAGCACCATCATTACGGGGTGGAGCGGTCCTAGAGGAGCTAAGGACTGCCCTGTGATGAGGTTCTGCTCTCAAAACGTGCTGCTTGCCAGGCTCGGTGCAGCTGTGTAGATGAGGGTCCCATTCTCCACTGACCCTTTGGTAGCTCTCTGCAGAGCTGGGCTCCCGGCTCCTTCCCATCCTTGGGGGTGCTCAGCAGCCCCGGCTGAGAATGACATTAATCAGGGTTTCCTCCTGGCTGGTTCCAGGAAGATTCAGGGTGAGGAGGGAGGGGCTGTATCCGCACTCAGGAGCCCTGCATCTGTGCAGACAACCTGCAGACACAAGCGGACCTGGGGCCCTTCCACTGCGTGCACACACGTGCGCCCGCAGACACCACATCTGCTCATGGAGGCCATGGCATGGGGCACACGTGCCGGTGGGGCTGTGGGCAGCCTGCGTGCCCCCTCTTGCCGCCACCCACCCTGGCAGCTGGGAGCCTCCTTTTGCAACTCTTGCATTTATTTTACAGTCCTCTGTATCGGCAGAAGCTTTCAAAACACTTTCTGCTTGTTTACCGAGCTGTGCAAGAACATTTTGTCTCCACTCCAACTTAGCCTTCCTTCCAGAAGGATCAGGAACGTGCCCATCTCCAAGCGGCGCCAGCAGTGGCCCCAGCTTCTTAAAGGGCCAGCTGGGCTCACCTCAGAGGGGGCAGTGGGGGCTTGGACAGAGGCCAACAGGCCGGTCTCTTGCCACCCTTAGGGACTGCCGGCCGCTGACACTGGGCTCCCAGTGAAATGAAGCGTTAAAGGGTTGGAGGCTGGGAACCAGCGCTGGGGTGACTGGACAGGCTGCCTTTCACCCCGGCAGAATGCTGAGGGGATTGCAGAGAGGACAGCCTCGAGTTACTATCTTGTAACCTCAATTTGGCAAGATTGCCCTGCCCGGGTACCCTCTGCTTGGCTGCTCCCTGAAGCAGGGCCAGGGTTATGGGGGCAGTGGGGACTTCTTTACTGTTCCCATCTGCTGAAGGCCTGGGCTGCAGGACAGGCCCCTGCACACGGGGCTCATGAGGCAAACCCCGGCTGCTCCCCAGGTGACCTCCGCTTTGGCAAGGGCCAGCTGACCCCCCTGTCCCGAGGGCCAGCACAAGTTCTGTCCTGCAGCAGGGCCTCAGTGGAGGTGGTGGAGGGAACATCTCAAGGGGCTGGGCCTGGCTGCCTGACCCTGCGTGCTGGGGGTCCCGGCTTCCCCGGGAAGGCAGAGCTGCTGGGTGGGGAGGGGCTGCCTGCCTGAGACCCAGTTCCCCTCCTGCCCTCCCCGGGGCTGTTGGTAATTTGTTGGTAATTTGGAGAAGCGACCTTTGTCTTGGCTGTCTCACATGGCATCATCCTGGAGCCCCTTCCCCTGCCCAGCGATCCCCCACCCCCCTCCAGTTTCCAGCCTTGACAATGGCCTGTCTTGACCCCCAGTGCTGCTTACCAGCAACGCCATTGAGAGCCCCAGACTTTCCCTTCACCTCCTCCTGCTCCCCCGGGCCCTGCTGCCTCCTGAGCTCATGGCCCATTTGGACACCAGCTTTGTGGATGCAGCTCCACCGCAGTTGATATTAAGGAAATGAATATTGAATTCACCACGGTCCTCCAAAGTCTGAGGAGGTTTTTCAGGGAAACACACATATCCCAGGAAGACACATAGGAGATGGAAAAGCAGAGCCAACCCCAGAGGGCAGGATTAGGTGAGGAAACAAGCAGCCGTGACCGTGTGGTTGGACTTGAGTGCAATGTTGAGCTTCCTGGCAGCCAGGGCAAAAAGGGAAATGTGACTGGAGAGGGGCTCTCTCTGTTCATGAGAGGTCTTTTATGACATTATTTGTCAGAGGATCCTTAACTCCGGGCCTGGAAGAGCACATAGTACGAGGCAGACGCAGACCAGATTCCTCCTGGGGCTCTTGCTCCTAGAGCAGTTGTGAGTGGGGCTGCCCTCACTTGAGGGTTCAAGCTGTGAGGATTTGCCATCGGCAGGGGAGGAGGCTCTGCGGGGTTGAGGGTCCCTGAAGCCACAGAGCCTGGGTGTGGTGAGCCCCTGCATGTGTGAGCGGATTCACAGTGGTCACTGTGCTCTGGACCCCCAGGGGCTACTCAAGGACCCCTGGACCTCTCTATGAGATGACAGCTGGGAAGGCAGTTGGCAGACTAGCTTCGGGCCCCGCCTGGCCACCTGACCACCGTGAGGACTTGGGTGGGTTCCGCCCCTTCTGGGCTCCTGAGTCTCTCACCCCTGACCCACACTGTGAAATAGGAAGGGCAACCCATGCCGACTCTGGCCCTGCTCCCTGCCAGTTTGTGCCCGGGAAGCAGGGCACTGCCTGCTCTCGTGGCTTCCTGCCCCTGCCCACGGCCACGGCCGCCTCTCACATCCTGGCACTCCGCCTCGGGCTGGAGGCAGACTTCGCTTTTCCAGAGTTGCTTAAGTAGAAAGTAACCGGCCCAGGTGTCAGCATCTTGTTAACCTCCTTCAGCCCAGGCTGTGACACTGGGAGACACAGGGCCCAGGCACCAGAATGGGCAGAGAACCGGTTCCTGGAAGCGGGGAGGGCCCCAGGCCCACCGTCCTCACCCCCACAGGGTGCCGCCAGAAGCCCACCCTGGCAGCTGCCCTGGCTCTCCACCCACCTCTGCGGCCCCCACTCCAGTGCAGCCCATTCCTCAGCAGGATGGGATCGCCATGTCTCTAGGGCCTCCAGACCCTCCTCTGAGGCAGAGCTGTGTGATTCCTCCCTTTCTCCTGGCACTTCCAGCCTTCATGGTTTCGAAAGATCCCATTTCTCCCACCTGCCACCACCCATCAGGAGCCTTTCCTCTCGCTACCTCCTGTGCGTTTTCTCTTCTAGAAAGTCCCTGTGGGCAAGGTGCGGTGGCTGTGACCCAAGCAGGTGAGGGTGGCTCCAGAGCACCCCAAGTCCCTCTCTCTGCCCTCAGATATGAGCCAGGGTCTGGGCTGGGCCAAGCTTCCAGCTCCCCAGCTGCAGCCAGGCTGGCCCGACCTGTGGCCCTGTAAGGCCTCTGGGACCTCCACTGTGCCCAGGAATTGGGTCTTCCCTGTCCATTCACAACCAGCCGCCAACACACAGGCCTCAGCCCTCCTGCCTCCTCCTGGAGAGTGTGGCCGGGCTCCCCACCTGTCCCGAGAGCAGGGGCTGCCCTGCCTGCCTCCAGAGCCCAACTGTGTGGACCTCAGGGTTGATGCTTCAGGCAGAACACCTGCAGGGGGCCAAAGGCACAACATCAGCACAGTCTGTTGGGAACGGAGCCCTCGGTGGTGCGCACAGGCCGGGGTCCCCTTTCCCCGGGCTGCAGCCTCCTGGGGCGGGTGGCCATGGGATGCAGCAGAGCTCCACACGGCTGAGCCCATAGCTTTGAGTCAGTGCCTGTGCAGGCCTGGACAGGTGACTGGCCCCGCGCCTGGGCTTCCCCACTGGAAACGGAACGGAGGTCTGCCCAGTGGCTTGCAGGTGACTGTCAGACGCTGGCAGGTGGCCCTGGCTGGGAGGCTGAGGTCCGGAGCAAGCTCATAGATTCCTTTGGGGCCTGGAGCAAATCAGAAAAGCAGGAGCCCTCACCTCCGCCACACACTTCTCAAGGAGTGGAGTGGGCGCCCTTCCAGAGCCGGGGCTGCTGCAGGCTATTGGAGAGGGGCTTGCTCCATCCCCTCTGGCCCAGCTGGGGAGGATGCATTAGGAGGAAGCATCGACTCTTCCTTAGGCCTGGAGTCACCTCCCTGTCCTCCTCGGCTCTCCTTGGATGACAGATGAACTCCTGGCACCCTCTCGCCTCCGGCTTCCTCTCCTCCTGCCCTTCCCTACACGGCAGCCAGAAGGATCTTTCTAGAACACAAATCTGATCATGCTGCTTAGGACGGCGTTGCCTCCCATGCCTCTGCATGGCCATCCAGAGAATGAGTCCCCGGGAGACCCCACGTCGTCCCTCTTCCCGCCATACCCTTGGCCTTGCCGCCCACCCCTCTGCACCTTGGCATACACACCCCTGTCCTCTGGTGCCCCTCCTCCCCTTCCTGTCCAGCACGCCTGCCTTCTCCAAGTGCAGCTCTGATGTTGCCTCCCTCTGGAAGCCTCCTGGGGTCCCTCCCTGACACAGGGGCAGGCCCTCCCCCTGCCAGTAGCGGCTATGGAGTCCCAGAGGCGCTGTGGGACTGTGCTTTGACTCCCCCAACTGTGAGCTGAGAGCCCCTGAGGACCCAAGCCTTAGCCCAAGGTGTCCTGGGCCAGGCAGGGGCTGTCAGGCTGCCGGGCCCTCAGTGCCAGTCTCTTGTGGCTGGCACTGCCATGGCCAGGGCGGGCACCCACCTTCCCAGTGTCTGGGGTCACGCATGGCCCATCTCAGAGGACTTCACACCCCCACCCCCCGTGAATGTCTATTTATTTCTGTTTCCATGGCAGTGCCCTGGGAGCCAGGGCTCCTGCCCCCGGGCTGTAATTTTCCTTTTTGCAGCCTCTTGTCCTGCTGCCCTGCTGCCTCCACTGTGCCCTTGAGGGTCTGGGATGCCCTTGAGCCCCAAAAGATGGGGCACTGTGGAAAATCCACTCAGTCATGCCTGGGGCTTCCCTGCCTCCCTTTTCCTGGCTACACAATGCCCTGGAACTGCAGCCCTGTTCTCTCTGAAACCTCCACCCAGTGAAGCCTCACCCCTCCCCACCACCCCTCCTCTATCCCGACCCCGCCTGGTGCTCTGGACTCCCCCCGGCCACAGCCGAGTCTGCTCCTGGCCCTGGACCAGTGGGCCTGGCTTGAAAGCAACGTGGCCGTCTGGGCCTGGGCCGGGGAGCAATATGATTTCCAGCCGGCCTTGGCACTGCTCGGCGGGTGCAGGAGGAGGTGTGAGGGTGGGGTGCCCAGAGGGGGTGGGGGGCAGCACTCTGTGCAATGCCAACAGAGACGGTTTCACATTTATTTGGTTTCCAAATCACAGAGTCACTGAGGTGGAGGAAACCCGTTTGTGGTGAGTTGACAGGAGTCAGAGGCTGTTAGGATGGACCTGCTGGTGGGGCAGACACGCCTGTCCCAGCAAGGTGGTTGTGCCCACTGGACAGGCAGATAAAGTGAGGCCAAAAAGGCCTGGCAGGGGCAGCTCACGGGAGAGGGGTCCCAGCTGCAGCCCCCCGATTTTGGCTCCAGGCCGTGGGCTCCTGGGATGCCTCTAGGATGATTCATGCATTGGTGCTTGGGCCAACTCAGCGGCCCACTCCCTGCAGGCTCTGCCCAGGAGCTGTGGCATCCCCAAGACATGCTGGGGCCCTGGGGAGCTTTGTGGGGGAACTAGAAACATACTTCCCATGAATGTTCCTGACCAGTAGAGACTGCCAGGGTGTGTCCTTGCCCGTTTCTGATTTGTTCGCACAGAACTTCTTCTTCTGCATGGGCTCTGCCCAGTCCTGATGGGTCTCCCGGGCCTTTTATCTGAGAAACAGGAAGCTTTGAATTTTGCTGGAAGAAAACTAAGCGACCAGCCTTTGGCCATCTGCCTTGAAGCTGACCTCTGGGTTCCAGCAGCCTCCGAACTGGATGCAAGGCCTGTCTGTACCCCAGCGTCCCAGTGGAGGGCAGGTTGGGGGCAGGTTGGGGGCAGGGTGGGGACCAGGAGCCCAGGCTTTGTGCTGCCACTCTGGGGCCTCAGCTGTAGGAGGGGGTCATTGAATGCACCTGGTGGTGCTTGCTGAATGGCCTCCTTTGACCCCTCCTTGGTCCACACCCAGACCATCCCCCGGGAGACTTTGCTGCCTGCCACGCATCTGTCTTTGTTGGCCTGGGCCTGGGTCTCCTGTCCACCGCTCTGGCCGGGTGGCCTGGGCTGTGCCCGGTGAGGGTGGGACCCTGTGGGTCTCCACAGAGAGTGGAGTAGGGAAGGGAAAACGAATCTTATCTGCATGTCACAGATGGGGAAACCGAGGCACAGTGACTCAGATGGGGAAACCGAGGCATAGTGACTCAGATGGGGAAACCGAGGCACAGTGACTGAGATGGGGAAACTGAGGCACAGTGACTGAGATGGGGAAACTGAGGCATAGTGACTCAGATGGGGAAACCAAGGCACAGTGACTCACACACAGGCACAGGGATTGGCTCCACCACAAACACACTCCTGTTTCTGAAGAGTTCTGCTCAGGAAAAGGAGTGGGGGTGCTCCTGGAGGGAGGGAGCGGGGACCACCCTGTGTGGGGAGCAGGAGGGCGTCACCATGGTGGGAGGGAGGCCGTTCCCTCTGTGAGTCCCCTGGAAGGGTTTCCAGGGAGGAGGAGCTGAGTCCAGGCCCCTCTTGCCTCCCCAACCCTGCAGGGCAAGGGCGGAGCACCAGGCGCCAGGCACCAGGGGCTGCTCTGTAGGGGGCAGTGGGCATCGTCAAGACCCCCGTGCCCCAGAGGCCCAGAGGCCTCTGCCCACAGCATCAGGGCTAGTGAGTGGCAGGGGTGGTGTCCATTCTACCATGGGCCTTGAGGGCCGGCATCCACACAGCAGCTGCCCAGCGCTGGCACTCAGGTCTCTGATGCTGTAGAATAAGTGGGTAGCCGCCCAGCCATGCATGTGTCTGTGTGTTGGGTAATCTTTCAGAGAGCCGGGGTCCCCTGAGTGGGGCTCACAGGGAGGAGACCCCCGTTGATTGGACTGGCTGCTGCCTCCTTCCTGAGAGGGATAAGGGGCCTGCCTGGGGTCCCCTGCTGCCGTGGTGGGGTGGGCGTGGCCTCCGTGAGTGGCTGCCTTGGGCCCTTCCTGGTTTCAACCCCTCTGACCCCGTCCAGTCCAGATTCCCTGACTGACAGCGGCCAGTGGAACCCTGTCTGGAATTTAAGGGCCCCAGGAGGGGGAAAGGGACTGGAGTGTGACTTGGACCCTGGAGGAATAGCCCTGCTCCATGGTGGGGGTGGCGAGGGCTGACCGTGGGGTCTGATGGGAGCACCGCCGCTGGAGGAGCCCCACTCAATCGGGTCGGGCACCTGCCTTCTCCCTGACATCTGCCCCTCTCTGCCATTCCATCCCGGGGGCCCCTGCCCTGAACAACTCGGCCACTCCTGGGGTGGGCACACGGGGGTTGCCCGTCAGGCCCCCCTTGGACAAGGCTTGTGCTACTGACCACCCTCAGGTCAAAGCCAGAGCCCCAGAGACTACGTGTGAAATCGTCTCAAGGACAAGGAGGGCTGCGGTTCTGGGCATTCCTGGAGGCTCCTGGTTCCTGGTCCCTGATCCCCCCTGCGTCCTGAAGGGACCATTTCCTCACCCCAGTGGTCGCCACGAGCCTGGAGCTGAGCCAGACAAACCTGGACAACTGACTAGTGGGGGGTCACCTCCCAGCCTCAGTTTCCCCTGTGGGGTAACAGCTCGAGCTGCACCCTGGGGCTGAGGTGGGGACCAAGTGAGATGGGGTTTGGAAGGAGATGGGGCACTTCTTTTTAGCCACAATGGTGAGCGTGTCTGATGGGCTTATCTCTCAGGCTAGGAAGCAGAGGCCAAGGGGAGGACTCCACTTCCTGGCTCCTGATTCTTGTCTTTTAGCCCAGCACAGGGCAGGTCTAGCAGGCACCAGTTAAGTGAAGTCTCCATTTAGTGAGTGCCCACTGGAGCTGGCCTTGAGCCAGGGAACAGTGAAACAGACAGAAACAAGCCACACTCCCTGTTCTGGAAGGAGCTAATTTTCAAAAAGATTGCAGTAGGCATCGTCATCAAAGTGGTAGAGAGTTTGGGGTGACCCAGGCAGGATTCAGGACTGCCCAGCCTCCCAGGCCCACCCTGGCAGAAGGCAGTGGGGACATGGGGACAGGGCAAGGGGAATGGGCCAGCTGGCGAGTCCTGGGCCACATTGAAGAATCTGATCTCTTTTTATTTTTGAGACAGAGTCTAGCTCTGTCACCCAGGCTGGAGTACAGTGACATGATCTTGGTTCACTGCAACCTCCACCTCCTGGGTTCAAGCAATTCTCCTGCCTCAGCCTCTGGAGTAGCTGGGACCACAGGCACGCGCTACCATGCCCTGATAATTTTTGTATTTTTAGTATAGACAGGGTTTTGCCACGTTGGCCAGGCTGATCTCGAACTCCTGACCTCAGGTGATCCACCCGCCTTGGCCTCCCAAAGTGCTGGGATTACAGGCATGAGCCACCATGCCCGGCTAAGAATCTGGTCTCTTGGCTGGGTGAGGGAGGATTACTTGAGCCCAGGAATTCCAGACCAACCTGGGCAACAGAGCCAGACCCCCATCTCTACAAGAAATAAAAAAATTAGCTGGGCACAGTGGCTCACAGCTATAGTCCCAATGCTTTGGGAGGCCAAGGCAGGAGAATCACTTGAGCCCAGGAGTTGGAGGCTGCAGTGAGCTGTGTTTGTGCCACTACATTCCAGCCTGGGTGATGAAGCTAGATCCTGCTCTAAAAAAATAAATAAATAAAAAATAATCTAGACTCTCTCCCAGGGCGATGGGGAGCCCCGGGAGAGTAGCACGGGAGTGGCATTGCTGGGGTATTTGTGGGGACCACCTGCTGTCCCCTCCTGCTGACTGGGCCCCTCCTTCGCCCCTGCCCTGCCTCTCCTTGCCGCTCCTGGGTGAGGCTGGCTGCTGCCGTGCAAACAAATGTACCCCGTGGCCTCAAAGAGCCCCTGGGGCTTGTGAAATAAGAGTAGAGTTTAGGAAGATCCCCCACACCCTGCCCCCAGTGGGAGCCCCTCTTGGCCTGGAAGAGCAGGGGTATGGTGGCACTGGAGGGGAGAGCCTGGGCTGGCCCCTCACCTCCTCCCTGCCGGCCTTGCGACGGGGCACGTCCAGCCCCTGCTCCCTCCGACCTGCTCCAGGATCCCAGGGAGGGGCATGTTCGGTCTCCATCCTGCCTGTGTTCCCACTGCTGCTCCATTCCCTGAGGAGCGTGTGCTTTGGGTGAGCGTCTCCACTCTGCCCAGCTGGCCTGAGCCAGGCCATGTCCCATCCCAGAGTGCCGGAGGCTCCTCCGTAGAGCGAGTTTGGTGCGGTTGGCTGCGGCTCAAGGCTCCAGGTGGGCTTGTCCGTCCCGCAAGGGCTCACATGCCAGGCTCAGGTAGGGAAATCAAAGTCCTGGGGGGCCTTCCTGCTTCCGAGGCAGCCCGAGGCAGAGCCGTGGGAAGGGGTCCAGGGCGCCGGGCCTCTGGAGTGGGCAGCCCACTCACCCCTTCCTGGCCATACAGCCTGGGGAAGTGTCCTCGCTCCCCCGCCTCCATTTCTTCCCTGTAAAACTGAGAGAAATCCTCTCTGTGGGGTGAGGGGGAGCCAGTGTGTGGAGGTCAGGGCCCTGCCTGGGGCAGGCTGTTACTCCTCCTGGGGCAGCCACGGTTCCCCTGCCTTCCCACCCGGGAGAGACCTCCTCACCCTCGGCATTGATTTCCCTGTCTCCCCCTCGAGACTGGTGGCCCAGGCCTTGCCCCCTGCACCCATGGCCTTCCTCCTGGGCCTCCAGGTGTACCAGGCTCAAGCAACTCCCTTCCAGAGTCTGAGGAGCACAGGGGCCCATCCGTGCTCCTGAAGGGCTCAGAGCCTTGGGGAAAAGTCTCCTAGAAATGCCGGGTGTGGCCGGGGGAGGAGGCGGGGAGAGCAGGACCCTCTGCTCTTCTGTTTGTGGGCTTGTCTGTGCTGTGTGCTTTTGATGCTTATGTGGTGGTTAGAAAGGGCGATGGTGGGGGATCCAGATGCCTTTCTGGCTGGGAGCCCTTGTGGGGGCCTCAGCTCCCCGGCACACTCCTTCTGGGTGGGCAGAAGCTGGAGCCAGCAGGGCCGGGCGGGAACCCCTCAAGTCGGGAGTGAGCTGTGCAAACCGGCCCAGGCCCGAGGGAGCAGCAGAGCTTAATTAGACCACAAGCCAAGAGGGAGTTGAGTGGAGGGAAAACTTCCTTCCTAATGAGGCCACAGCCGTGGGTTGATTTCCCATGCTCCATCCAGTTCAGGGAGGCTTAATTAGGCACCTACTGTGTGCTAGGCTGGAACTGGCTCAGCATTTCCCAGGCGCACTGGTCCAGAAGGGGCTCCGCAACAGGGGGTCCAGGCTTCCCGAGGAGACAGGGTGGGAAGGAGGAAGTGGCTTTACCATGGAGAGACGGGTGCACCTCAGCCCTTCACTCAAGGCCAGCACCAACTGTGGCGTGCCCCGCTGATGGTGTGTCCCTGATGTGTGTGGGGAGAGGGTGCGTTGCCCCCATGCTCTTCCTCCCAAACTTAACCACCCATCACCCAGCCCATCCGTGAGGCCTGCAGCAGACGGATCTCACCCAGGGATGCCCTACAAACACCTGAGCAGCGCTGCTCAAAACTGCCCAGCATCGAAGACAAGGAAATCGGGAGGCCAAGGTGATCACCTGAGGTCAGGAGTTTGAGACCAGCTTGGCCAACACAGTGAAACCTTGTCTCTACTAAAAATAAAAAAAAAAAAAAAAAAAAAATTACCTGGGCGTGGTGGGTGGCGTGTGCCTGTAGTCCCAGATACTTAGGGGCTGAGGCATGAGAATTGCTTGAACACAGGTGGCAGAGGTTGCAGGGAGCCGAGATCACGCTACTTCACTCTGGCCTGAGTGACAGAGCAAGACTTCAGCTCAGAAAAAAAAAAAAAAAAGAGGCTGGGCGCTGTGGCTCATGCCTGTAATCCGCAGCACTTTAGGAGGCTGAGGTGGGCGGATCACGAGGTCAGGAGATGGAGACCATCCTGGTTAACACAATGAAACCCTGTCTCTACTAAAAATACAAAAAATTAGCTGGGCGTGGTGGCGGGTGCCTGTAGTCCCAGCTACTCAGGAGGCTGAGGCAGGAGAATGGCGTTAACCCGGGAAGCGGAGCTTGCAGTGAGCCGAGATTGTGCCACTGCACTCCATCCTGGGTGACAGAGCGAGACTCTGTCTCAAAAAAAATAAAAACCAAGACGAGGAAAGTCTGGGAAACCGTCACAGCCAGGAGGAGCCCAAGGGGAGGAGACATCATGTGGTGTCCGGGATGGGGTCCTGGACAGAAAAGGGACACTAGGTAATGAAGGAAATCTGGCTAAAGTGGATTTTGGTCACGAGCAGGTGGATGGCTGTGACAGGCCCACGCCAATGCGGATGAGGATGAGGGGTGACAGGGCGAGGGGATATGAGTACTTTCTGGGCTGTCTTCTCTGTTTTGCTGTAAATCTCAATCCATTCTGAAAACATACAATTTGTCAACCAAAAAGGGGTTCCAGGGCAAGCACGGGGGAACGCTGCCCTGCTGTGAAGTCACTGGGCAACCCTGGGTGGGAATATTGGTGTTCAAGGCACTTGGCAATCACCTGGTTATCAGCCACGGCTCAGGCTCCAGAGCTCATGTCAGGTGGCTCCATAGGGAGTTTAATACACAGAGGGTCCAAAAAGAGGTGTATGGAGGGTGAGATTCGCACCCCTTGGGGGCCCCGTGGAAGAAGGGGCCACCTGCAGGAAGTGAACTACAGAGGCCACCCCTGCCAGAGCTGGTGCCTGAAGCAGAGATGTGGGCAGACACCTGGGCCTCCCACCCTCCCACCCTCCCAGCCCCGGCCAGAGCCTCTCAGGGTCAGAACACAACAAGAACCTGGAAATGAACTTTGCTGGGCCAATGCCCCATGCTACTGAGCAGAGCAGGGAAAGTGCAGAGGGATCTGGGGTTCAGCAGACAGAGCCCTGCCGCCCCCAGCGATCAAGGTCCTTGCAGAAAAGAGGCAGAATCAGGGCTGAGAGAGAGAAAGGACAAATCAAGCTCACACAGCCAGGGAGAACTGCGATTGGAATCCGGGGCTCCCGCCTCCTCTAGCCTAAAGATGCTGACTACTTTCTTGGTCACAGACCACGGTGGGGATATGATGCAAGCCACAGGCCCTCTTCCTGGAAAAATGCGTGCAGGTAAATACTTAGCGCACAATCTCAAGAGATTCAAAGACTCCTTGCAGCCCAGTCTAGGACCCCAGGCAAAGGTCTCTTCAGTGGCTCTTGAGTCAGTTCTGCCCAGAGATCAGAGCCACTAGAGTTCTGCCTAGAGTCAGGCGAGACTAGAGAACTGGGGTCCCATGGGCCCCGCCTGCACCCCTTTGGAGGAAGGCAGCCAGGCCGAAGCAATCGGGTTCATAGTGGGGTCTTGGGAAGGACCTGGCTCTGTGCTTTCACACGTTGAGCGCTGACGGCACACGCCTGTCTGATGACGGCTGGTCCAGGCTGCAGCATCTCTGTGGCTCACGGCTCCGTGCTGCCCCTTCTGCGCCTTCCTCGCTGTGGTGGCTGTCGGGTCCCTTACATTTCAGGGACCATCCTGAAAATAAACAGCATGGGAGAAATCTTCCTGCAGGGAGCCAGGGGGACGCAGAGGCTCAGGGATTCAGGCATGCCAGAGCTCAAATCCTGAGAGTCACTTCCCAACGGGGCCTCCTAGACCCTCCCTCTGAACTTGCTGTGAGGGAGACAGGAGAGCTGTGTAATGCCCAGCAGGCGCTGGCTGATGTGTGGACCGTGGCGACCATTGCTGCAATTATTTTATAATCAGAAATATAGGCTGGGTGCAGTGGCTCATGGCTGTAATCCTAGCACTTTGGGAGGCTGAGGCGGGCAGATCACTTGAGGCCAGGAGACCAGCCTGGCCAACATGGTGAAACCCCATCTCTACTAAAAATACAAAAAAATATCCAGGTATGGTGGCGGCGTGTGCCTGTTATCCCAGCTACTCAGGAGGCTGAGGCAGGAGAATCACTGGAACTCGGGAGGCAGAGGTTGCAGTGAGCCAAGATCATGCCACTGCACTCCAGCCTGGGTGACAGAGCGAGACTCTGTCTCAAAAAAAAAAAAAAAAAAGAAATAAAGAAGTTGGATGAGCGTCACCTCCACACTCCAATCTTGCGTGTTGACATCTTACCTTTGGGATGCCTTTACAAATAAAATACTTGGTAAAAAGTGTCTTGTATTTGGACTCTGTAGTGCTGAACACAGTGTGCGTATGTGTGTGTGTGTGTGTGTATATATATATATAATGCCAATATAGTTAATTAAAATACCACTTAATGACTATTGCTTCTGGCTGTTATGAAGTAGCCAGCATAGATCACTACGTAGACAAGCTGGGTAAAATACGAATGCTCTTTTTGAAGACACTGGTGAGCAGCTGAGCCAATCGGGACTCAAAGGGCTGAGATCTCAGCAAAAGGGGAACTGCGGAGAGATGAGCCAACGCTGTTGCTCGCTTTTCATTCAGGGGATTTCCCAACTCCTGCTGCAAGACAAGAGACCATAAACACCCGTGAAGAGGAGGGGAAGCCAGCGGAGTTTCACAGGGCTGACACTGGAGTTTGGACCTGTCAAGGTAGCCAAAAATTGAGTGGCGATCTGAAGATCCTGGGGAGAAAGGTGGTGAAAATAAGTGAGTCTGATGCTCAGAGGTTTCCCTTCTAGCTGTTTGGTGGATGAACGTGTGCAGAGCAAGAAGCTAAGAAGCCCAGAAGAAAGCTACTGAGGTGTCAGAATTTCTAGAGTGTCAGGGAGCCCAGAATGAGAGCTTAGGACTTGCCAAGGAGGAGAAGCTCTAGAAGACGCTCCAGGCTCTCAGCCGGGATGCCAGGAAGCTTAATCGCTATGAAAGGGAACCAGAGGTATAGCCAAGCCTTCACAAATGTCAAGGAAAACCAAGAAACAGGACCCAGAGAAAAAAAATGATGACAGCAACAGCCCCGCAGACTGCTCAGCTATTGGTAGCATCACAGATGGGCTTTCAAATTATTATTCGAGCAAATGGATGATAAAACAGAGAATTTTGCTAGACAACTGGACTCTATTACAAAATGGAAATTCTAGAAAAATGCAATGATTAAAACTAGAAACTTAATAGACAGGCTTAACAGTAGGCTAGGAAATAGAGTTTTAATAAAGTGAAATGATAAGTCAGGAAAAAAACTAGGATGGAACAGAGTGAGTAGAAAAGGATAAGAAACAGACAGAACATGCCATACACATGGGGTCTGGGGAGCAGCTCCATCATGCAGGTAACAGGAATTATAGGACAGAGAGAGAAAGAGGAAGAGAAAGAGAGAGGATAGGGAAAAAGCAATGTTTGAAGATAGAATGGCTGAGGATTTTCCAAAATTGATGAAAGAAAACAAACCCCAGACAGAAGCTCTCCACAGGCTAAGCAGGCTAGGTCCGGGGAGAAGCCATCTAGGCATATTATGATAAAACTACTGTAATCCAAATACAGAAATCTTAAAAGTAGCTAGAGGTAAAGACAAATAGACGAATTACCTTCAAGGGGACAATAAGATTATTTTTCAGCAGAAATGATGGGCTCCAGAAGACAAGGGAGCAATGTGTTTACGGTGCTGGAAGAAAAGAGCTGTCACTCCAGAGTTCTAGACCCAGAGAGGAAGGACATCCTTCAGATACCAAGGAGACTCATCTCAGATCAGAGTTTTGGATGTGTCCATCTCCACCATGAGCTGGGGAAATCTAGGCAATGGAAACACAACTTGTGCCCCTCCGTGCCTCCTGGCGCATGGCAGGTGCACACACACAGTGGGTGGAGACAGGAAGAGCGAGACTGGGGGTGTCCACCTGGCAGGCTGGTGAGCCATGAAGCTGAGTGTGGGGCACAGTGCCTGAAATGCCAGCTTTGAACCCCAGCTCTGCTGCTTAGTAACTGTGAGCAATGATTAATCTTATGTGTCAACCTGGCCGGGCGCGGTGGCTTGTGCTTGTAATCCCAACACTTTGGGAGGCTGAGGTGGGTGGATCACCTGAGGTCAGGAGTTTGAGACCAGCCTGACCAATATGGTGAAATCCCATCTCTACTGAAGATACAAAAATTAGCTGGGTGTGGTGGCGCATGCCTGTAGTCCAGCTACTCGGGAGGCTGAGGCAGAAGAATCGCTTGAACCTAGGAGGCGGAGGTTGCAGTGGGCCGAGATCATGCCACCACACTCCAGCCTGGACAACAGAGTGAGACTCCATCTCAAAAAAACAAAAAACTTACGTGACAACCTGAATGGGTTACGGTGTGCCCAGGCATTTGGTCAAACATCATTCTGGATGAGCTTAACATTTGATTGGTGGACAGTGTGAAGCCAATTTTCCTCCCAGTGTGAGGGGGCCTCATCCAATCCTGAGAAGGAAAGAGTTGCCCTGCCTGGCTGTGGAGCTGGGACATCCGTCTTCCCTTGCCCTTGAACTGACGCTTACACCATTGGCACTCCTGGGTCTCCACTTTGCCTGCTGCAGATGTTGAGACTTGTCAGCCTCCATGGTCACGTGCACAATTCCTTATTTTATAGATCGGTAGGAATATACATAGAAAGTGATGTGAACGTACGTCTCCTATTTGCCCTGTGTCTGTGGAGAATACTCACTAATACACTGTGTGACCCTGGGCAAGTTACTGAACCACGCTGAGCCTCAGGTTCCACATGGACAAATGGGGACAGGAGTAACACCCATCTCATCTGTCTCATAGGAGCTGATGAACAACAGCATGTGAAGTTTGTAGTTGCTCAATAAATACTAGTGATTGGCCGTGTTAAGGCCTTTAGCCCTAGATGATCACCAAAACAAAAGTGAAAGCAAAATAAATACTTCTCCAGCAAAATAAAAACCAAGATAATCAACTTCCAACAGACCTAAACTACAAGAAATACTAAAGGGGTTCTCCAGGCAGAAGAGAAATCATCCCAGATAGAGACGTGGATATGCAGGAAACAGTGACGAGCCACGGAACAGGTAAGGATCTGGGTCAAGGTAAATAAGTACCGACTTTTCAAATAATAATGATTTCTTGGCCAGGAGCAGTGGCTCACACCTGTAATCCCAACACTTTGAAAGGCCAAGGCAGTTGGGTTGCTTGAGCCTAGGAGTGAAAGACCAGCCTGGGCCACACAGGGAGACCCTGTGTCTACAAAAAATTTAAAAATTAGGCTGGGCATGGTGGCTCACACCTGTCATCCCAGCACTTTGGGAGGCCGAGGCAGGTGGATCACCTGAGGTCAAGAGATCGAGACTATCCTAGCCAACATGGTAAAATCCCATCTCTACTAAAAATACAAAAATTAGCTGGGTGTGGTGGCGGGCACCTGTAGTCCCAGCTACTCAGGAGGCTGAGGCAGGAGAATCGCTTGAACCCGGGAGGCGGAGGCTGCAGTGAGCCAAGATCACACCACTGCACTCCAGGCTGGGGGACAGAGCGAGACTCTGTCTCAAAAAAAAAAAATAAATAAATAAAAATAAAAAAAGAAAAAAAAAGAAAAAGAAAAAAAAAGAAAGAAAGTTTGAACTAGAAAGAGTAAAAAGGTAGAAAGATGTTTTATGAAAACATTGACCAAAAGAAAGATGTCTCTGTAACACCAGCTAGTATAAACTTGGAGGCAAAACGTATTACAAAAAAATAAAGATGAACTGTTTTTTGAGACAGAATCTCGCTCTGTTGCCCAGGCTGGAGTGCAGTGGCACAATCGTGGCTCATGCAACCTCCACCTCCAGGGTTGGAGTGATTCTCCTGCCTCAGCCTCCTGAGTAACTGGGACTACAGGCGTGCACCACTATGTCTGGCTAATTTTTGTATTTTTAGTAGAGACAGGGTTTCACCATGTTGGCCAGGCTGGTCTTGAACTCCTGACCTCAGGTGATCTGCCCACCTCAGCCTCCCAAAGTGCTGGGATTACAGGCATGAGCCACCACGCCCGGCTAAGATGGACATTTCATAATAAAAGAATTATACCACCAGCAAAATGTAACAAAGTTTTATGCACCTAATTATAAAGCTTCAAAATATGTAAGGAAAAATTTGGCTAAAAGGAAAAAAACTGGACAAATCCAAAAATCACTAGAAATAAAGGAGATCCAAATACGAGGAACAAACTTGAACTAAATGACAAATATAGAACACAGTGTCCAACAACAGAATAGACATTATTTTCAAGTGCATATGAAACATCAGCCAACACTGACCAAAGCTGGGCCAGAAACAACTAAAATAAGTTTTAAATGATTGAAATCATTCAGAATAGGTTTTCTTACTATAAGATATTTAAGCTGAAAACTCATAACGATCACAACAAAAATAAAACTGGAACATATCCAAATGTTTGGAAATTAAGTGATAACACTTCAAATGGGTCAAAGAAGAAATGAAAATTAAGTTAGAAAATATTGTAAAGTATATGATAATTTTAAAAATGCAATATTAAAACTTATGGGATGTGGCTAAAGCTATGCTCACAGGCAAATTTATAGCCTTAAAATAGATGTATAAGAAAAAAGGCAGAAAAATCAATCACGTAAGGCACTGTAGTGGATGCTATGATGTTCTGCCCAAATGTCCACTCTAAGACTGAAGTGCCCATGTTCCCAGCTGCTAGCCATGTTGCCAAGCTGACCACTTCTCCGGGAATTGCCTCTCCTGAAGGGGCTACCTCCCCCAGGTTTAAGCCTGCTTCCTATAACTGGATGATATGGGAGCACAGAGTTCCTTGCTTTAACTGGGGACTCCAGAATCTAGAATGGGTCTGGCCTTGGGACCAGCCACAACGGCAGGTCCCTGAAAGAGAAATGAGGAAGTGAAGAATTGTGTCTGGTGGGTATATGCGCTCAGTCCTGTGGAGAATATACCTACTTCAGGACATGAAAAGGCGTGCCACGGAGGCAGAGAATGCTGTTGCCATCTAGACATCTGACAAAAGACACATCCAGATGTGTGAGAACTCCTACAGACTGATAAGCAAAAGACAACCAATAGAAAAAGGGGCACAAGTCTGAACAGGCAGTTTTAAGAATTGGATTTCCGGCCGGGCATGGTGGCGCATGACTGTAATCCCAGCTACTCGGGAAGCTGAGGCAGGAGGATCGCTTCAACCCAGGAGGTGGAGGTTGTGGTGAACTGAGATCGCGCCATTGCACTCCAGCCTGGGCAATAGGAGCGAAACTCCGTCTAAAAAAAAAAAAATGGAATTGGATTTCCGAGTGGCCATTAAGCATATGAAAAGTTGCTCAACCCCACTAGTTATGAGGGAAATGTAAGTAAAAGCCCTGTGGTACTGCTAGAACGAATCAAACCAAAAACACGGACACACCCAGTGCTGGTGAGGGTGCACAGCAGCTGGATCTCACACCACTGATGGGTGTGTGGGTCGCTTCTGCTCCCCTGGAAAACTGGTGTTATCTGCAAAGCTGGACACGCTTGGACCCCAAGGCCCAGCAATCCCACCACCCAGTAGCAGGCAGACACCATTGGAACTAGGCACAAAACCAGGAACTACGCATGTGTCCGTTATCAGAATTGATACATTGTGCGTATTCACTGCTGTATACACAGCCCTGAGGGTGGACATGGTAGCTACATGCAGTGACACCGATGACATGCGGATAGGAAGGAGCCATGAAAGGACATCAGAGAGGATTCCACGTGCATGGATTTTGAAACCAGCAAGTCTAACTATGGCTTTGGGAATCAGGACAATGGTTTCGTGGGGGCAGCTGATGGCTGGAGGATGGCTTCCGGTTCTGATCGCGGCTTACTGATCAGCATTTTGTGAAAACCCATCAATCTGCCCGGTTTGGGGGCGTGCTGTTCTGCGTGGTAGGTGCTGGTCAGCAGTTACCTGTTAGTGGCTGGTGATCTGGGCGCTTGGGCACTCTGCAACCCAGCTCCCTCAGGCCCCTGACTGTCCACTGGCCTGTAACTGGTCCCCCCACCCTTTCCTGCCTACACAGCCGTGGACCCGGCCAGTTTGGGCCCAAAGTGTTTCTGGTTTCTGGTGGGGTTTCTTGGCCTCAGTGTCTTGGGCTGAATGACCATGGTAGTCATAGCTTCTACTACCTGTTCTAGTGACAGCATCTTCCTCACTATTGTGGACTGAACTGTGTCCCTCCAAATTCATATCTTGAAGCCCTAACACTCATACGGCGAGTATACGTGGAGATGGGACTTTTAGAGAGTTATGGTTAAGGTTAGATGACATCATAAGGGTTGGGGGCCCTAATCCAATACGGCTGGTGTCTTTAAAAGAAGAGGGGCTGGGCGCGGTGACTCATGCCTGTAATCCCAGCACTTTGGAGGCCAAGGTGGGTGGATCACTTGAGGTCAGGAGTTCGAGACCAGCCTGGCCAACATGGTGAAATTCCCGTCTCTACTAAAAATACAAAAATTAGTCTGGCATGGTGGTGGATGCCTGTAGTCCCAGGTACCTGGGAGGCTGAGGCAGGAGAATTGCTTGAACCTGGGAGGTGGAGGTTGCAGTGAGCTGAGATCACACCATTGCACTCCAGCCTCTCTGTTTCAAAAAAATAAATAAATAAATAAAAATAAATAAAAGAAGAGGAAGAGACACCAGAGACCCCTCTCTCCACGTACACACGGAAGAAAGGGCCTGTGGGGACACGGAGAGAGGGCAGCCTTCAAGAGGAGCCCCCACCAGAAACCAACCAGGTTGGCAATGTGATCTTGGAGTCAGCCTCCAGGACTGCGGGAAATGAGTCTCTGTTGTTGAAGTCACCCGGTCAACAGTGTTTTGTTATGCAGCCTTCGCAGACTAAGACCCCAGACCTAAGGGCGGTGCTGGGGGAGCGGTTTCCTGACCCAGGAGGGCAGGGCCCACTCTGTCTGCTCCCACTGCACCCAAGGTGGGCACCACTGCTTGCTGTGGGCACCAGCTTGGGTCTTGGAGTCCAAAGCTTCTTGAATCTCGGCTCCTCCACTTTCTGGCCTTACTCCTTGGCCTCCCTGGGCCTCAATGTTCCTGGCTGTCGGAGGGGCCAATGGCACCTACAGCACCTTCTGCTGAGGATCTGGGTAGAGGAATTGCCCCAGGGAAGCGCTCAGTAAATGGGGAGCACTTGCTAAGTGGCAGCAGGCTGTGTCTGCCTGATGACCGGAAGGCTATGCCCCAGGTCCAAGCCCTTCCCTGAAGGGCTATGAGTAGGGGCAGGCGCTGAGAGTCTGGAAGATCGTCCCTCACCACACCCTTACTGTTCAATAACCCTTGCTATTATTGACTTCCACGTGGAGATGAGAGGAGGGTGGTCGTGAAGCCCATCCTTGGGGACACAGCAAAACTGTCCCTAGGCCGGGCGCGATGGTTCACACCTATAATCCCAGCACTTTGGGAGGCTGAGGTGGGTGGATCACCTGAGGTCAGGAGTTCGAGACCAGCCTGGCCAACATGGTGAAACCCTGTCTCTACTAAAAGTACAAAAATTAGCCTGGCGTGGTGGCACATGCCTGTAGTCCCAGCTACTCAGGAGGCTGAGGCAGGAGAATCGCTTGAACCCAGAAGGCGGAGGTTGCAGTGAGCCGAGATCACACCATTGCACTCCAGCCTGGGTGACAGAGTGAGACTCTGTCTCAAAAACAAAAACAAAAACAAAAACTGTCCCTAGGAGCATGGCAAGGCACAGGGCAGACCCATCCTCCCTCTCCAAGTTTCTAAAAGAGGCCATTTATGGCATTGTCACTTTTTAATTAGGCTTAGCAATTAAAGAACCAGGAAGATTCCATGGGGGGTGGGGGTACAAGAGCGAGTACTCCGTCCTGGCAGGGTGCTCGGTCTCCCGACTCCACTGGGCACTGTCTCCAGGCCTTCCCAGACCAAGTCTGGCCTGCCCCGGGGCCTCCTATGAGCCCCCATCACTCGTGCCTGGCTGCAGGGCTTCTGCTCCTCCTCCGCTCAGGTCCTGACTCCAGGAGCCTCCCGAGTGCCCGGCCCCTGGCTCCCAGCCCCGGGGCCCCTGGAGGCTCACTGTGCTTCTCTTCTGTGCAGGCTGCTGGGTAGGTTCTGGATTTTTAGGTTTGATAACCACAGATCTGTGCACGATGGGGCTGCTGCAGAGGCTGCATTTGGGGTCCTTCCCGTGTCTGCAACCCAGGCAGGGATAGACAGCGATGACTTCGCCCAGGCACGGATAGACAGCGATGACTTCAGGCTCGGCGTCTTCCAACAGCAAATACATAAATTGACGAGAGTCACAGCTCTCGGGAGGTTGGTGCAGATTATATTTGTGCACTGGGTGGAAGAGATTCCTCTAAGTTTAATTATAATTTAAGTGTAAAATATGCAGCTTCTGCAGGAGTCTCCCGCTTTGTGCATAATTACTGCACTGCTCTCTCCCGGCCGCAGTTACGACGCCTCTGTGTGCAGCGAGCGATTAATTTATAGGCTGGTAATAGGCTAAAACAATATTTAAAGTCACTTTACCCAATGAAGCTTTTAAGGAGGGGTTGAGATAATTACTTAAAGACCCAATTTGATCCCTTGGCGTGGTTCCTGAGCTACTTCAGCCCCACCCTTCCCACCCCGGGCCCATGCACCTGCTGTCAGCTGTGCAGGGCCCCTAGCAGCCCTCATTTGGCAGTGATGACACACAGCCCAGTCAAAGTGAGCACCCAAGAGATGGAGGCCCGGGGACACTGGCCCCTCATTAACCAGTAAGAGCAGGATTTATTGGCCACTTGGAAGGCTGTGGACTCTGAGGCTGGTGTTGCAGGAGAAGACATTGTGCCGCCCCCCTAAGTCTGTGGGAAGGGACAGGTGCATTGGCGGTGGGCGTGGAGGGTGAGCCCACTGGTCCCAGGAGACTTTTTGTGGCTCAGTCATGGCCAGAAACAGCAGTGGCCAGAAGAGAAATGCACGCGCACTTGAACGAAACCCTGGGCAGCCTGGCAGCGCTCACAGGCTTCATCTTCCCTCGCAGAGCGTGTGACCCTGAAGCACAGGCAGAGGTCAACGAATGGGCTTGGGAACCAGGACAAATGGGCAGGTCGGGGGTGGCCCTGGCAGGAAGAGGTGTCATGGGGACACCGCTGGGAGGAGGAAAGCGGGGCCTCAGTGACAGCTGCTTCCGGAGTGTCCGGTGACTCCTGGGTTGGATCCGGGGAACATCCCTCCAATGCCTGGGCCGGGGGACTGCCCAGGGGAGGTGGCCCACAGCCACAGCTGGCCACCCTCAGGAAGGATGTGAGCTTCGGGGCCCAGCAGAGCCGAGACTGGGTGCCAGATTTGCTTCTTAATGGCAGGGTGACCTTGGAAACCTCAGGCACCCTGTGCACCGTGCTGGGGGTGACAACAGTGGGGCTCTAACGTGCTGTGCGGGAACCCTTAAGGGCCTTGGGGCAGCAGAGTCCTTGAATCCCTGCATCCCTGCTACCGCCTGGGCTCCTGAGGGGTTTCATGGTTTGCTCCTGATGAAGGATGTCAGGGCATCCTCTTGTGCCGAGAGGCCGGGTTGGGGTGGGCTGGGGAGCCTGGCAGCCCCCAGGCAGTTAACTGAGGGCGGGGACGTGTGGGGCCCCACCCTCAAGTGGTTCCTGGAGTCTGAACCTGCGTGGACGTGTGTTCCTCGTGGCAGCAAATACAGGGGTCACAGAGTTCAGAGTGACATCTTCTGGAGCATAAAGGCTCCCTGCCCTGCTGGCTACTTCTTGAGGGCTGCATTTCTATTCTTTGAAAGTCATTATAGGCCAGACGCGGTGTCTCACACCTGTAATCCCAGCACTTTGGGAGGCCGAGGCAGGTGGATCGCCTGAGGTCAGGAGTTCGAGACCAGCCTCGCCTACATGGTGAAACCCCGTCTCTACTAAAAATACAAAAATTAGCCGGGCATGGTGGCAGGCGCCTGTAATCCCAGCTACTTGAGAGGCTGAAGCACAAAAATTGGCTGAACCTGGGAGGTGGAGGCTGCAGTAAGCTGGGATTTCACCACTGCACTCCAGCCTATGTGACAGAGTGAGACCCTGTCTCAAAAAAAAAAAAAAAAAAGTCATTATAAAATGCTTTGTCTCTTGCATTGTTTTGGCCTTTGATATTTCTGGTGTCTCTGCTTGGTAAATGTTTCGAAGAGTACATGAATGGTTAAAGGGATGAATTAATAAATCCTGGCATTGCCTCATTGGCAAGAAATTCTTGTTGGGGATAACCCGGAAGCCAAGTGTTTGGCCTTCCTTGACTGTGTCCATGACTCAGTCTGAGAGCCACTGCAAGCAATAGATGCTGGAGGGAGGGAGAGAAAGACAGAGAGAGAGAGAGAGAGAGAGAAAGAGAGAGAGAGAAAGAGAGGAAGACACAGAGAAAGACAGAGAGAGAGAATGAGAGAAAGAAAGAGAGAGAAAGAGAGAGAAAGAGAAAGAGAAAGAAAGAGAGAGAGAGAGAAAGACAGAGAAAGAGAGAAAGAGAGAGAGAGAACAAGAGAAAGAAAGAGAGAGAGAAACAGAGAGAAAGACAGAGAGGAAGACAGAGAGAAAGAGAGAGAGACAAAGAGAAAGAAAGAGAGGCAGAACAAGAGAAAGAGAGAGAAAGAGAGAGAGAGAAAGAGAGAGAGAACAAGAGAAAGAAAGAGAGAGAAACAGAGAAAGACAGAGGAAGACAGAGAGAGACAAAGAGAGAGAGAAAGAGAGAGAAAGAGAGAAAGAAAAAGAGAAAGACAGAGAGAGAGAGAAAGAGAGAGAGAAAGAGAGATAGGAAGAGAGAGAGACAGAGAGAGAGATAGGAGAGAGACATAGGAGAGAGAAAGAGAAAGAGAGAGATAGAGGAGAGAGAGAGAGCTAGAGGAGAGAGAAAGAAAGAGAGAGCAAGAAAGAGAGGAGAGAGAGAAAGAAAGAGAGAGAGAGAGAGAAAGAGAGAAGGAGAGAGAGAGAGAGAGCAAGAGAAGAAGAGGAGGAGGAGGAAGGTGAGGGGGAGGAGGAGAAGGAGGAGAGGAAGGGGGAGGAGGAGGGGGATGGGGACGGGGAGGTGAAGGGAGGGAGGGAGAAGGAGGGAGGGAGAAGTAGGGAGGGAGGGAGGAGGAGGAGGAGGAAAGGAAGGCGAGGGGAAGAATGCCATCTTCCTCCCCCAGGAGGCCAGGCTGGTAGGGTGGTGGGTGCTGTGGGCCAGAGGGCAAGGCTTTTGCCTGGAGGTGAGAAGATTCTGGGTGAAGACCGGGACACTGTCCCCTTCCTCCCCTGCCCTTGGTGGGACAGTGTGGTCCACCTTTGGGAAAGTCACTTCCTTTCCTGAGCCTCAGTTTCCCCTTCTGTTCAACGGGGTGGGTGAGATCGCGTCTCACTTGTCTGTGAATTGTCTAGGACACTTCCTTTCCTGAGCCTCAGTTTCCCCTTCTGTTCAACGTGGTGGGTGAGATCGCGTCTCACTTTTCTGTGAATTGTCTAGGACACTTCCTTTCCTGAGCCTCAGTTTCCCCTTCTGTTCAACGGGGTGGGTGAGATCGCGTCTCACTTGTCTGTGAATTGTCTAGGTTGCTAAGTGCCCACTGACCACGAAAATGTGGTATGTGCACACCGTGGACTCCTACTCAGCCATACAAAGGAATGAAATGATGTCTTTCGCAGCAGCTTGGATGGAGCTGGAGGCCACTATTCTCAGTGAAGCAACTCAGGAATGGAAAACCAAACAGCGAATGGTCTCACTTATAAGTAGGAGTGAAGCTAAGAGGATGCAGAGGCATCTGAGTGATACAACGGGCTTTGGGGACTCGGAGGGGCTTTGGCGGGGGGGTGAGGGATAAAGGCTACACATTGGGTACAGTGTCCACTGCTCAGGTGATGGGTGCACCAAAGTCTCAGAAATCACCACTGAAGAACTTATTCATGGAACCAAAACCCACCTGTACCCCGAAAACTATTAAAATTTAAAAAAAAAGCAATGACAAGGGGTTTTTAAAGGTATTGCATTTCCACGTGGGTCCTCGCGTGCTGAGTTGTATGAGCAAGACAGCAGCGGTTATGTTCCCTACCGCCATTCTTGTGCAGGTGAATCTCAACTGGAGGAAAATCAGAATAATGAAAATCTAGACTTAGAAAAAAAGAAAATGTCTGGTACCTTCTACTATGTACCTTGCTAAGGGCCAGGAAATATGTGAAGCATTTTATTTTATTTTTTCTTGACATAGAGTTTTGCTCTTGTTGCCCAGGCTGGAGTGCAGTGGCACGACCTCGGCTCACTGCAACCTCTGCCTCTCAGGTTCAAGCGATTCTCCTGTCTCAGCCTCCCAAGTAGCTGGGGTTACAGGCACCGTGCCCAGCTAATTTTGTATTTTTAGTAGAGATACGGTTTCACCATATTGGCCAGGCTGGTCTCGAACTCCCGACCTCAGGTGATTCACCCGCCTCAGCCTCCGAAAGTGCTGGGATTACAGGCATGAACTACCGAACCTGGGCAGCATTTTAGATAGGTTATATCATTTCTTTTCTTGAACGTCCTTGCGAGGTTGGCACTGTCACTTCGCCTCAGAGGACACAACAGCTCCTGAAGGCACCGGAGTTGCCCATGAGCACAGATTAATAACTGAAGGTGGCAGGTTCCCCTTTGCTGGTCTTGCTACATAAACACACTGACTTACTCTCTGAAAAAAAATCAGCATCATTTGTCTGGTTGCCCCCTGACACCCTAGGGTCCTGTGGACGGGCACGCAGTAGGGACTCAGAAATGCTGGCAGTCACTATTCTTTCAACAAGGCTGTGCAGGCCCAAGGCAGGCTCAGAGCTGATCCCTGCGGGCAAGGAGCACGAGGACCAAGCTTTGACACCCTCCCCTGCCAGCCCCCAGTGTGTGGCTGAGGCTGGGCTGTGGCGGAAGCCCAGAAGGGAGCCTTGGAGCCCAGGGGATTCTAGAAGGAAGGGGGCCCGGCGGTAGGTAGGGGTTGGGTGGGGTGGGGGTGGGGGGTGCGGTGAGGGTTGCTGGTTGGGGGAGGGGAGAGCTCAGCAGGGGGTCTGTCTGGAGAGGCCTGTCAAGCAGGGTCTTGTGGAGCCTCAGCAAATGCTCCGGATGATCCTGCAGGTGGGAGTTGGGGAGGCAGAGAAAGAGCAGTGGGGACGTTTTAGGAGTGCTTGGCCCGAGTGAATGCCGGTTGGTCCAGGCCTTGGAGTTAGCTCTTTGTTGGGGACAGAAAGAGAGAAGATTCGTTCACCTGTCTGCACCTTCAGGGTTCATCCACCCAAGACTCTCACTCCTCTTTGGGGTGAGTTTTGCAGGCCTGGCCTAGTTGAGGGCACCAGCTTCAAGGGCAGGCGGGTGGCATCCATGCGTCTTTGGCAAAGAGCCTCATAAAAGGGGCCCGGACTGAAAATCGATTCTCTAAAGCTGAAATCAATAACAATAACTAATATTAATACTGATGGTCCTCTCCTTACTGCACTCTGCAGCTGGGGGATGAATTATTTTCAAGGATTAGCAGAGGCGGCTCTGCAGAGCGGCTGGGACGGGATCAGCCGGGAGCCTGGTGCTGGGCAGGAAGGTGGGCCCAGGGGACCTGTGCAGCCTGATACTTCCTCTGCCTTCAGTTCAACTTTTCCAAGACCCGGCTTCCTCATCACGGTCCTCAAATGAGTGGGCTCACCAGCTGCATGACTTTTTGAGCCCTGTGGGATGAGGGGAGCCCATGACCTCGGGGGCTTAGGATCGGAGTGTGGCGAAGGGGAAGAGGGGTTTGGGACATTTCCCTGGGGCCTGTGAGCTCCTAGCGTCGGCTTCTGCCTATGAGGTGATGTGAGTGATGCCATAGGGAGGCCCTGTCTCCAGGGAGCCCCGAGGCTGGAGTGGGCAGCCAGGGAGGGCAGCACTGCCCGGGAAGTGGTCACACGGTTCCTGCCTGGCACCCTGGCTCCCACCGGCTCTTTGTGGAGCTCTTTCTGCTGGGAGTATCCCAGACTGTGGGGCTCTCTCTGCTGGGAGTGTCTGGGACTTTTGTCAGAGTCTACAGAGTGAGGAGCCCAGGGTGAAAAGGGGGTACCCAGATTTCAGGCCTTGGGGCCTCCGCTTTCCCCACTGAGAGGCACAATCACTAACTCCTGTTTTCCAGGTGCACAGCGGGGAGCTGGGTGGGCCTCCCCAAGACCAGGTGTTTATGGGTCAGAGCAGGATTGAGAGCCGCAGCCCTGTGTGCCCTGATGCCCCCAGCACTGTGCACCGGGGGACGCAGCATTGCTAAAAATGGTGTTGGAGCTTGGGGGGATCTGTGAGAATAACAAGTTAATATTCACGAGGCAGGTAGGGAAGGTGTTATTTTTCAGGGGAGGCTCTGAAGACTGTGTGTGTGTGTGTGTGTGTGTGTGTGTGTGTGTCCATGTGCGAGCCCACACACGTGGGCATTTTGAGGACACAATTGGAAATTTTTCCTAGACAATGTTAGGTGGCTGAGTAGCCACTTTCTGTGTATAAGTTGGAAATCTGAAAAACGATATATACTGAAACATAGAACTGAAACATGAACATTGAAGAGAAAGTTCGGGAATAGTCTAGTGGGAAGAGGAGAGAGAATTACCTCAGAAGCCAAAGAGGAGCTACTGCTGTTATTGGTCATTAATGTGAGTCTGAGCTTCCCAGTAGCCAGAGCAAGAAAGGAAAGCACTGTAGGCTTCGCAGTTCTTGCCAATAAGAAGATACACTCAAGATCCCCTAGAGGAGGAATTTTCCTGGTGTGGAAGTCCAGAAATGATGATCAGATGTATCCTCATAAAAGAGGAAGAGTCCATGCCTCAGGGGCTTTTTTCTGAGTCCTCCATAGACGCAGGGCCTGATTTGATAAGGTGTTCCCTTGAGGTGTGGTGGTAGCTGAGCAGACACTGTGGCTTCCTGGCAATGGGGTCCCATGTGGACTTAGAGCAGAGTGGGCCGCAGGGCACAGGCTGCAGCCCCCCTCATTCCCCACTAGATCCTTGGAACCAGCTTGGTGGCCACGAGTACCAGGTGCTGGGTTAACCATTGTCCCTCCTCCCCCAGGACAATGAATGACTGGCATTAGGACCTGGGTCATCCCTTGGAGGCAGGAGGAATCATGGGGTGAGGGAACGAGGCAGAGCCCACTGGGGTGCTGCTGGGGTGGGGACTGGGAGAGAAATGAGAGCTGGGTCCAGGGTCCCAGGTAGGTCTGAGGCTGCCTGGGGCTCCTGTTGGACAGGTAAGTGTGGGTGTGCTTGGTGGCCACACCCAGACCGAGCTGCACCATGCCCAGGTCTGGGCTGCAGGTGTCAGGGGCTGTGAGCTCTGATTCCTTCTGGAAATACGGCTCAGGGGGCACGGGGTGCACTCTCTGGCCATTTTGCTGTCCAAGCGTCCTCCCCGCTGTCCCATTGCTAGGGCTCACAATGCCCATTCCACAGCCATCTGGGCAGATGGCAGAGCGGGATGGGCCGTGGGCCAGCTGCTCCTGGCATGGCCGGGCCGAGGGGAGGCTTGCCCTCTAGGGCACTGTGTTTGTCCCTCTACCACAAACCACATCTGTTTCTCTCAGTGAGAACCACTAGTGAGCCCCTGAGCCCCCAGCCCCCTGACACTATGGTGGCCAGAGGGACTGGCCTAGGTCTTGGTTTTCTCAGAAGTTTCTGGAAGGCCAGTGGCTGTCGGAGAAAAGATTCAAAGCAAAAACACTTAAGAGTTGAACCAGTTCTCTCCCTGAAGTTGTTTGGACGACAGCCTGGCTTGGGAGCTCTGGGTGAGATGGGACTGGGAGTGCAGCAGAGAGCAGGGCACCCCACCTCCCCTGGCCCCCTGATCCCCAGGCCCCAGGCCCCAGGCCCTCATGCCTCGGGGCTCCCTGTCCACATACTAGAGGACTGAGCAGGCAGGAAGCTGGCATGCAGCCCTGGCACTGCTTCTGATGGGTGCCCGTGTGGTGCCAGCCCTTGTCTCTGGGCCCTGGTGTTCCTGCTGTGGGATGGGGGATGGGGGCCATGGTCCCTGGGCAGGGGGCAGCCCTGGGGAGGGCCTCTCCTTCAAGACCTGGTGCCCACTCTGGCCCTGGCTGCATCTGGCCAGTGCTCGCCACAGGCCCAGGCCCCTGGCCCTCATCCCCCACCCCTGCCCCTGGCTTCTCCCAGTGGGGGCCGCCCCTTGCCCCTTGCCCCTTGCCCCGCTAGCCCTCTGGGCTGTGTTTACCCACTGTCCATCTGCCCCGATGTGGGCAAACAGACTGAGGCCAGGCCCGAGACAGAGGAGATAAGGCCCGGCTGATGGGACCAAAGGTGAAGGGGTCACCTCGCTCCCCTCCTGTCAGTTTATTTACTGTCCTCAAACTGTCACCTGCCCTTCTGGGAACACAATGGCCAAAACCATGAGGGTGTTTCCAAGGGCCCCAGGTCTCGGCTCCAGGAACCCTGTGAGCTGCTGAGCTGCTGAGCTGCTGAGGAGATGCCCAAGGAGAACAGCAGGAGGGAAGGGGCTCCCCACTCACTTTGACCTGCACACTAACGCCAGGCATGGCCCCGGGCACACTGCTTACCTCCCACTGAGGCGGGTCTCAGGACAAATTCGAATTGTCAGCGTCTCCATTTCTCAGATGAAAAAACTGAGGCTCAGAGAGGCTGAGCCGCCCATCCTGGGGCGCAGGTGCAGTAAAGTGTTAGGGTCAGGATTTTAATTCCCATCATTCTGATTCTGGAATCCAAGCTCGTCAGGACAGCACCATTCTGCCTCCAAGTCTAGAAAAGACAGAGCAGGGACAGCAGCCAGCAGGGGTGGGTGAGGCTGGGCAGCCCTCGGGGCTGGTCTTACACTGGCAGGCCCAGGCAGCGGGCAGCAGCTCCGCCAGGCCCAGCAAAGACCCCACTGAGCGCCGTGCCCATCACACAGACACAGAGCAGGACAGAACTTCCATTAAACACAGGAAATACACCTTGAACACCCCCAAGAGCGAAGGCCATCACTTCTTGGCCGTCTGGGCTCGTCCTGGGCTTTGGGACTGAGCCTCGGTTTATCCTCTTCCTGGTATTTTCCATACTTTCTGCTTCACCCTCTTCCCAGGGTCCCAATGAACAGAAGCAGAAACTGCTGAAACTGCTGTGCCAGGGTCTGCCCATCTGGGGCCTGCTCAGGGTGGCTGCAGAGACAGAGGTGAGTAACTGCCAGCAGTGGGGACAGACCCGGGGCATGGGGTCCTTCCTTTGAGTGATGCTGATCAGCCACGGTTGACGGGAAACCCACACCTGGAAGAAGTTTCTGGAGTGCTGGGAGGATAAGCAGGGGTCAGTCCTGTGACCCCCAGTGATACTTCGAGGTTAAGAAACCCCAGCCTCGACTGGGCACGGTGGCTCACGCCTGTAATCCCAGCACTTTGGGAGGGTGAGATGGGCGGATCACCTGATGCCAGAAGTTCGAGTCCAGCCTGACTGACATGGTGGAAACCTGTCTCTACTAAAAATACAAAAAAATTAGCCGGGCGTGGTGGCAGGCGCTTGTAATCCCAGCTGCTTGGGAGGCTGAGAATCACTTGAACCCGGGAGGCAGAGGTTGCAGCGAGCTGAGATTGTGCCACTGCACTCCAGCCTGGGAGACAAGAGCGAAACTCCATCTCAAACAAAACAAAACAAAACAAAACAAAACAAAAAAAAGTAGCCCTGATCTCTGCCCTCCGTGCTGGCGAGGGCGCTGGGGGCCATTCCCATCACACACATTCCCACCCGCCACCCACTGACTGCTTGCTCGGAGCCTAGAACCAGCCCCTGCTAGGGACAGACCCTGCCCCAGAGCATCTCATACTTCATGGCACAACCCCCTGTTCCGGGAGCCTCAATGGAGCTCAGGCCTGGACCCCCCTCATCACACTCCACGGAGACACCGCCCTCGACCCTGCCACCATATAGGAGCCACCGCCGGTGGTCTACAAGACCAGTGAGTGCCCGGCGCCACCCCATCCGGGTCCTGCTCAGGGTGCCCCGAAGGGCTCCAGGGGTCAGGCATTCACCCGCCTGCTCCTGATGCATGTTGCTGCCTGACCTTTTTGGGAAGGAGGCAGGCACCCGACAAGTGACTGTCTGTATATGGCCGGAGATGAGGCCTGAGTAGGGGTGGGGGCGTTTCAGAGATGTGGCAGAGGTTCAGCCAGGCCTGAGCAGGGCTGTAGTTTCACAGTGATCCTGCTTGCCCAGTGGGCTGAGGGTGGCCAAGCAGGGCTTGCTTCTCCAGAACCGAGTCCAGCACAGATCCGAAAGAACTCCTGCCTCCTTTCACCCGAATCCAGGCCCCCGTTCTTGCAAAGGGGCTCCCACTCCCCTGCCTGGGGCTACAAACCCCAGTGGGAGATGAGGGCAGGGGCCACATGAAGTAGAGCTCCTTCCTGCCACTGAGACACAGACCACCTCTTTCCATCCCTGGCAAAATGCCGCTCAGATTCTGCTCAGATACCTTCCATGATGGGGAACTCACCACTAGCAAAGTCAGAAAGCTTCCCTTAGGGCCAGCGAACATCTGCCTCCTGGAGGCTCCTGTCCCTTGGCCATTCCTTTGTGGTTTTGTCCAATGTTTAGGGCCCCTCCTGTGTGCTGGGCCCTCTGCTGGCACTGGGGGCAGAGGGACAATAGAAACAGGAGGGCCCTCCTCCACCGAGCCCACAGCTAGATGCAGGGAGGGAAGTGAGCAGGCTGAGATCTTGGGGGTAGAGGCAGTGCAGGGAGCTGAGGGACATGCAGTGGGGCCCCCTTTCCTGGGACATGACCAGGAAGCCTCTCCCAGAAGTGACAGGTGCGTTGACACCTGAAAGGGGAGGCCGGGTCGGGCATAAGAGTTTCCAGCTCAGGGAAGGCAAGATCTGTGTCAGGGTCATGAGACAGCTGGGTGCATTTGGGCAACTGAAACAATTCAGTGGGTCTGGATCCCGAGACAAAGGGGCCGGAGGACGCAGAAGCTTTGCCTCCCAGGCTTTGAGGGTCCAGGCAGGGCTGATGTCTCCCTGTGTTGGGAAATGGCAGGGTCAGGAGGTGGAGAGGAGGTGGATGCCCTGACACGGCATGAGGCACCCCAAGGCCCTGGCCTAGCCCCACCTTCCTCTCCAGACTCTCTCCAGACACCCCACCTGCCACGTGTCCCACCCCCACGCTGCGGCCACTGCTTCTAGCATGGCCTGAGCCCATCAGCTCCTGTCTTCCTCAGCCAGGACATGCTGTGCCCCTGCCTGGAGCACTGCTCCTCTGGCTAAAGTTGGTCCTGGGGTTTGACATTGTCTCCTTCAGGAAGTCCCCCCGACCTCTCAGGCCATTTAGGTGTCTTTTCTGTGTGTCTCACCAGCACCTGGATTGTTTACTCTTCTGACACCTCCCAACATGTGCACGCTTACACACAACACACACACCCAACATGTGCATGCTCACACAACACACACACACACACACCCTGGGCATTGTCTGCCATGACATGGGCATGGCATGCAGTTCTGTGGGGCAGTGGTGGAGCGGCCAGGCTGGGGAGGGTGCCTTGGGGTGCTTGGACCCGTTGAGGACACACAGCTACCTCTGTGTGGACAGTGGTCCTCCTCTGTCCCTTTTAACTGAGCAGAGTCTGGAAGATAATGCAGTGGCCCATGGTGGCCCTAGCCCCAGGGGGTGCTCAGGGCGCCCTTCCCAAACAGGGTCAGAGGGTGATCTCAGAGACCCTCGCTGGAATTGGGCATGGGGGTCTGTGTCTGTGTCGGCCCCTCTCCCAGGCCACGAGGGAATGCAGAGCAGTGTGCGGTGTCTGTTCCTCCGAGGATCCCCTCTGGTTCGGCTGACACCAAAAGACTTCAGTCAAGCTCCGTGGGCTGCGGTCAAGTTCCTGCATGAGCCACACCCACCTGCACCCCTGTACCACCCCAGCTGCCCTCCCACCCCCCGGCTCACAGCTCTGAATTAAAGGCCAGCTCCACCCACGGCCCCTTCCACAGCCTCTCCTCTCCGCTGCTGGCGGACCTATTCCCAGGGACCTTCAGAAGCTCAGGACCAGGCCATCTGGAGGGGTTGGGAGACGGGAGGATGGGACCCTGGGCCTAGGCCGTGAGCTGGGAGGGAAGGAAAGGGCTTATTTTCACTCTTGGCACATTTGGGCCCCTCCCCTACCCTGAGGCGCTCAGCAAAGGGGTGAACAAGGTCCGCTCTGGGGAGCGCTTTCTTTCCAGGGCTGTATCGGGGCCAAGCCGGGAAACCTGATGCAGGCGGGGAGGGGAAGAGAGCGGGAAGGAGAGGAGGAGGAGGCCTGTGGTCTGCAAGGGGGGTTCAGGGCTCGTGGTTTTGCCGTCAATTATTTGGAGTGTTTCTTCCACCTAATCAGCTGGAGTGTTTCCATGAGGAAAGCACTGAAGTTCCTTCTTGATGAAGATGCTTCAGAGACCCTGGTCTGCCTGGCTGGGGCCCAGGAATGGCCGAGGGACCAGATCTCTACTCGAGTGTTCTCTGAGTTTCATGTGGCCGTGATTGCATTCAGCGGCCCCTTTCCCTCCACTTCTGGATGAAAAGAGGGAGGGTTTCCGTGTCAGCTGGGTCCGGCGGCCCTGGGGCTCCTGTCTCCCATCCTGCCCTCCTGTCCCCCACGGTGGCCTCCTTGGACTCAGGAGAAGGGCAGCCTCTGCGGGTCTCTCCCTGCCTCTGAGCTCAGAGTCCTGCAGACGCAGCTGGTACCTGGAGACTCAGGGAGACAGCCCGAAAATTCAAAGCCCACACCCAGCTCCATCATCACCTGGTGAGGCCACATGGCCAGGCTGGGCCTCAGTCTCCTCATCTCTGAAATGGGGATGGTGGAGTGTTCCTGGCAGTTTTCCAAGTGAGCAGAGCTAACCCAGGAGCTGAAGGCAGTGACAGCAAAGGTTCACCCACACAGCCCCTGGCTCGTGGGATCTGCAGAATGGCGGCGGGGGTCACTGCGCCCCCTCTTGGCTTTCTGCATTTCTCTGGCCACAGGAGGGGTCAGCTAGAGGTGCTGGGAGTTGATGACCCTGAATGGCCCTCCAGCCAGGGAGATGACAGGCAGGTGTCCCTCCCGGGGACAATTCCAGGGTGTGCTCTGCAGTCTCACAGAGGCCTGCGGTATGGAGCCACCTTGCCTGCAGCAGATACCCCCCCCTCCACCCCATGAAGGCCCGTTCCTGTTCCTGTCCCTCCCAAGCTGCTCCTCACGGCACTTCTGGGGGTCTCCACCTGCACCTGCATCCTTGTCCCGGGGGCTGCTTTCAGGGGAAGGCTGGCTAGGAAAGGTGGTTGCTGGTTCATCACCCTGACCCTCAGAGAGCGGAGGAGACAGGACAGTGGCCAGGGCCCAGCCCCAAGAGTGCTGACTCCGGTGGGTGCAGGCAGAGTGGGGCGTCAGCTCTGTGGGCAGACTTCTTGGCGGAGTTCCCTTTTGAGAAACTGGGAATGGTGGGTGGAGGAGGGAGTTAGGTGAGGCTCCAAGCTCCTGCGGCCCCCACTGCATTCCCACCCCGAGACAGCTGGGGAACTAGGATGGTTTTTTACCCCCTGCCCCTAGACTGGGCAAGCCGAGACCCTTGTGGCCAGAGGGACTGTGACGGCTTGGCTGACACCTCACAGATTCCAGGTCGGCTCCTCTGAATGGTCTTATTTGTTCAAGTTAATGTCGTGTCATTAGCAGTTGGAAGCCTCACAGGAGATTAAACATTAAATGGTGTGTGCTTGGAAATGTGGTCTCGTGCCCAGGGCCAAGGGTCAAGGTTGTGGCCCTTGGTCTTCGTTTAGAGGTTCTCTAACAGACAGGTTTTCTAAGTGGCCATTACTGAAAAGTGATGAACCAGGAGCTCTACCTCCCAGGGTGCCCCCCAGAGATGAGCCAGTTCCTTGAAGAAACTCCCAAATGCCCCCACTGGGCTGAGAATCGCTGGGGTGGGGGCTGGTTGTGCAGGGCAGGGCCAGGGGCTTTCCAAAGACTTGTCAGTTTCCTATGGCTGAGTCTGGCAAGTCTCCTACCCAGGAAGGGGTAGGTCAGTCCCCATCCAGATGTGGGGATCCTGTGGCTTGGGGCTGGGGACAGCAAGAGGGCACCTTCACCATGGGCTAGGATTCATCCTCAAAGAAGGTGCCAGGTGTCACATGCAGGTCCACAGAAGAGAGGGAAGGCAGCTCACCAGGCCAGAAGGACAGACGGCCAGGGCCCAGAATCCCTGGTGGGTGGGTCACCAAAGGGAGCTCTGACCATTCCCCCTCCTTCCCTCCCTACCTTCATTTCTTCCTTCTGCAAACACTTCTCAAAAGATCAGCTCTTGCATTGGGTCTGTGTGGGGATGCTGATGTGAACAGGACAGGACAGGCCAGGCCCCCTGCCCCTCCAGGGAGCCCCCAGTCTAGAGGAAACAGACAAAGAAGGCTGTTGAGGTACAGTGTGTTAAGTGCTTCTCAGGGACACACAGGAAGCATTAGCTTTGGGCTGCACCTTGAGGACAGGTGGGATTTGGATATTTAGACTGGAGGGAAGGATGTTACTTCTAGAACATGCAAAAGTAAGGGGATAGGAAGCAGCAGGGAAGGCTGGCAAGGGGCTCAGCAGGAAGCCCTTCATGAGATGGTGCAGGGATAGTGCACTGCACAACCTCGACGCACGGTCCTGTTGGCTAAGTGCCATCCACACAGAATGCCTGTACCCGATGTTTCACAAGCATCTGTTTATGTGTCTGTGTCTGTCTTAAGGGCAGACACCAGGTTGGTGCATCTGGACCCTCTGGGACTGAACAGTAAGACACATGATAGGTGCTAAGTGAATTCTGAATAGGCAAATGGATGAATAGATGGATGGATAGATGAATGGAAGGGTAGATAAATAGATACCTGGGCGGGTGGGTGTTAGGATAATTGGATGGATGGATGGATGGATGAATGGATGAATGGATGGATGAATGGAAGAGTAGATAAATGGATACCTGGGTGAGTGGGTTTAGGATGGTTGGATGGATGGGTGAATAGATGGATGGATAGATGAATGGAAGGGTAGATAAATGGATACCTGGGTGAGTGGGTGTTTGGATGGTTGGATGGATGGATGGATGGATGGATGAATGGATGAATGGATGGATGAATGGAAGGGTAGATAAATGGATACCTGGGTGAGTGGGTGTTTGGATGGTTGGATGGATGGATGGATGGATGGATGGATGGATGGATAGATGGATGGAAAGGATGAACATGTAGATAGATGGATGGGTGGATTGATGAATGAAGGGTAGGTAGATATATAAATGGGTGGGTGGTAGGATGGGTGGATGATGGATAGAAAAGTAGATGGATAGATGGATGGGTAGGTAGATAGATGGGTGGCTTGACGGATGAATGGTAAAGTAGATGGCTAGATGGATGGGTGGATGGATGGTTGGTAGGGTAGATATACAAATGGGTGGATGGATGGTAGGGTAGATACATAAATGGATGGCTGGATGGATGAATGGATGGATCCCTTTCATGTACCATTTCAGTCTAGATTAGAAACTGCAGGCTTCCATAGAGAGCTGTAAAAACATACTGCTTGAGCCCCCTCTGTGGGGTGGAAATGGACTGCTTGGTTTGTTAGCAAATATTCTCTTGACTTTAAGTGCAGCCCCCTGAGGCAGTGTCTCCAGCTACTGAGGAGGGTGATGCTTGCAGGTCCCCCTGGTCCCCTTCATGGTGGAAGTGGAGCCCTCTCCCTGGGGTGCAGTTGCTGAAATCAGGTGGAGGTGGGCTCTTGGGGGTGAGGGTTCTCCTCAGAGTAGTTCAGCAGAAGGTGAACTCCCCATACCCACTCTCCACCCACCACAGTCTGACCGGAGGCTTGGCGAATGGGATTGTAATCGCCAAGCTTTCGGGACCTGAGGGTTCCCTGAGTACCTGCCCATCAGTACTTAGAGAAGCATCCATGCTCTTGTCAGTGGAACCTTCTGGAGAGTCAGGACAGGGCAGCCTTCAGGAAGTAGAGAGCCCAGCCCCAAGCTTCCCTCCCAGAAGGAGAAGAGCTTGCAGCCAGAAGAGGGAGCCAGCAGGTGCGTGGGCCGGCGTGGCTGGAGGGGCGCAAGGCTCCGTCTTCACAGAAGAATCCCCGCCCGGCCCAGGGGGGTTGCTCCTCCTCACCGGCTGTCTTCAGAACCCCTGGTTCTGCTCTCTCACACATGTGCCAGGCTGTGGACAAATTCGGGCTCACATCCGCATCTGTTGGCTGGACATGGTGTCAGCAGGCGAGGCCTGGGGTCGCTGAGGGGGCTGCAGAGTGGCCAGGAAGGTGAGACTTTGGTTGCTTTGGAAGAACAGGATGGTGTGCTTGTTAGTGGGGCCCCAGCTGTCTTCCTAGGTGGCATACAAGTGACTATGGCCTAAAATGGGAACAGTTTCTGGAATGAGCGGGGAGGAGGTCGGAAGGGCAGGGAGCAAAGGCTCCTGCTGCTCTGGGTCTAAACCCTGTGCTTGTTGCTGTCCAGCCGGCGAGGCCTCCTACCCGCCAGGACTGGGGTCAGGATGGAGGGTTCAGGGCCGGAGCTGCAGCCAGCAGCACGCTACAGGCAAGGCACCTCACCAGGTGAGGGCTAAGGTCGCCCACTTACCCTGACCTTGGCAACCGATTGTCATGCATGTCTGCCTCATGGAACTGCTGCTCTCCAAGTGTCACTCTTATCAGGAGCCAGTGCTGGAGCACACGAGGAAGGGCCTGTCATTGTGAAAGGCACCAGTGTCCCCACCAAGCACATCCTGGTGGGCAGTCTGTCCCTGCCACGGCCCAGCTCTGAGTCTTGGGCTGGGTCATGCTTCTGCTTCCTCGCCTGGACGCTGGGACAGTGGAGCTTCCTTCTGCAGGTCATGGAAGGATCCAGGAGAGAGTGCTGTGGGCGCCCGTGAATGAGAAGGCCCAGGACACGGAGGCGGCCATCAGACTGTTCGTAAATAAATGGAAACCCGATCTCCAAAGCTAACCTCACTTCTTACAGTGTCTAAACCTCACAGACATCCTGCCGTTTGAGTCTGCAATGAGTTGCCAACACGAGCCCCTGGTGTTGCTCACCACAAGTGAACCTGAGCAGTGCCCCATGGGCTGGTCTCAGGAGCTCAGCTGCAGCCCGAGGGCCCAGGGTCACCTGCATCCTCTGTGGTTTGCGTTGGTCTGGGAGCTGGCGGGGCCGGAGGGGAAAGCCCAGGGGGATGGGGAAGTGGCTGCAGCCCTCAACCGCTCCTCCGAGTCATGTCTCAGCACAGTCAGACCTGGGCCTGGGAGCTTAGCTCCAACACGATTTACAATTCAATTGTGAAATGGGATAAAAATTAGACATCCCCCTTCGGGCATCTCAATTTTCTTTGTTAAAGCTCCGGTTCCTCCTAGTAAATTTATCTATTTCTAGATGAGCTTTTATGTTGGGTTGACAGGCAAGGGGCCGGGTTATGGGAGGGTGGTCTGCTGACTGCTTCCTTCTTCAGTCTGGGAGAGGCTGCAGTGAGGACCCAGGGCCACAGCAGTAACGTTCACTTGCCACGTGGGCTGTGACCTGAGTGGTGGAGCTGAACAGTGAGGAGGCGGTCCTGGTGGGAATCTCAGCTTCCCCGTTCGCAAGCTGTGTGACCCTAGGCGGGTTACCAACATGTCTCCTTCTATGTGAATTGGGAATTTATAATGCAGGTGCCAGGCTGGGGGCCAGGGGACAGTGCCTGGGACGGACCCCGAGAGCAGGATTCAAGACTGTGTGTGTGTGTGTGTGTGTGTGTGTGTTTAGGTCACCACTGTGGGCTACCAGAGCTCAAGGCCACCTGGGACCATGTGAACCAGTGCAGAATTTGCATCACAGCGTTACCCAGTGAAGGGTGAGAGCTGGGATAAGTGTCCACCCTTGCCCTGGGAGTGACAAGGCAATGGTGGGTGGAAAGGGTGTGGGTGGCGTACTGGGCTGCCATCGCTGCAAAACAAATTCCCACCAGCTTAGGGCTTCCAGCAGCTCATGGCTGAACACGGCCCTGTGGGTCGCAGTCTGGCACATTTTGTCTGGATACTCTGCTCAGGGTCTCACAGGCTGAAATAAAGGTGTATCCTGGGCTATGTTCTCACCTGGAGCTCGATTGGGGAAGAGCTGTGTTCAGGTGTGTCCTGGGCTGTGTTCTCACCTGGAGCCCTGACTGGGGAAGAGCTGAGTTCAGGCTGCCCTGTGGGACTGGCAGAGTTGTTTCCTTGCATCTGCATGTCTGAGGTCCCTTTGTTCGCTGGCTGCCTGCTGAAGACTGCTCCCAGCAACTCAAGCACCCCCAGCTCCTTGCCTATGGTCCTCTCCAAAACAGGGCATTTTGCTCGCTCAGGCCAGCAGGAGAGGTCTGCCATTGTCTAAGACACTCTGACATCCTTTGCCTCTGACCTCCAGACCCAGATTTAAAGGGCTCATCTCCCCTTTGATTATCTCAAAATTCCAATTAGAAGCCTAATTACATCTGCAAAGTCCCTCAAGTGTGGGAGGAACAAGCAAGTGTGATGGGAAGCACCCTTCATGGAGTATCTTCACGGAGTGCCTTCATCCTTCACCCTTCACGAAGTGTCTTCACCCTTTACCCTTCATGGAGTGTCTTCACGGAGTCCTTCCTATCACACTCACTTGTTCCTCCCACACTTGAGGGGGTCCTGCTGGCATCTAGAATCCTGCCCACCACCACGGGCACCAACCTTGTTTGTTCACATGGTGACCAAACAGCAAGTTCCTGGTCACCAAGATCTCGCTGTCCAGTTGTAGAGACAAACAGAAGGTATGCACAGATGAGATTCTACGAGGCCTAAGCCTAAGTGGCTGTGAAGGTGAAGAGCAGAGGTCCTGAGAGAGGATGATGCAGCATGGTCAGGGTCAGCATCTCTGGGAGAGTAACTTTTTGTTTTCTTGAGATGGAGTCTCGCTCTGTCGCCCAGGCTGGAGTGCTGTGGCGCGATCTCGGCTCACTGCAACCTCCGCCTCCAAGGTTCAAGCGATTCTCCTGCCTCAGCCTCCTGAGTAGCTGGGGTTACAGGCACACACCACCATGCCCAGCTAATTTTTGTATTTTTAAGTAGAGACGGGGTTTCACCATGTTGGCCAGGCTGGTCTCCAACTCCTGACCTCAAGTTATCCGCCCGCCTCGGCCTCCCAAAGTGCTGGGATTACAGGTGTGAGCCACCATGCCCAGCTAAGAGTAACATTGAAACTTAGTCTTGGAGGATGGGAAGGTGCTGGAGTGGGGATGAGGGAGGGGAGTGTTCCAAGTGACGAGAGCACCAAACAGCCTGTGCAAAGGCCCCAAGGCAGGGAGAACTGTGTGCATCTGAGGAACAGAGGGAAGGTCAAGTGTGGCTGAAAGGGGTGAGCTGGGGGCAGAGGAGGGGATGGGAGCCTCCAGGGACTGGCAGAAGCAGCCACGCAGGACCCTCAGGGCCAACAGTGAGTGGGGGAGGGAATACCCACCAGCTTTATCTTGAAAGAACGGAATTAAGGGCCAGCCATGGTGGCTCACGCCTATAATCTCAGCACTTTGGGAGGGCAAGACAGGCAGATCGCTTGAGCCCAGGAGTTTGAGACCAGCCTGGGTAACATGGTGAGACCCCGTCTTTACAAAAAATAATTTAAAAAATCAGCCAGGCGTGGTGGAGCACCCCTGTAGTCCCAACTACTCGAGAGGCTGAAGTGAGAGAAACACCTGAGCCCGGGAGGTTGAGGCTGCCGTGAGCTGTGATCGCACCACTCCACTCCAGCCTGGGCAACACGGCAAGACTCGGTCTCAAAAAGAAATGGAATGAAATTATATAAGCACATCAGGTGCCAGCATACAGGCTGGCACTCCACAGGTGCTTGATGAGGACAGAATTCTGAAGTGACCCCCATCCTGTGTGACCTTCTCCCCTAGGTGTGGGTAAATCCTGTGACTTGCTTCCAGCTAGTAGAAAACGGCAGAGGCAAAGGGATTGTGCAGATAAATCCCCTACTCTGCAGGACTTAAGTTAATCAGAAGGGAGATGATGCTGGGTGGGCCTGGCTTAATCAGGGGAGCACCTTAGAAGCGAGCCCAGAGGCAGAGGTTTGCGGGAGCAGATTCCCTCCCCGACCTCCCTGCTGCTTTGAAGACAGAAGCGTCTATGAATTCCACAGCCCCAAGGAAACGTGTTCTGCCAACCCCTTGAGGGACTGTGGAAAGGGTGCTGGCCTATTTGAACTGCCGCTGAGATTTCAGCCCCGTGAGACCCTGAGCAGGGCACGCGGCTCAGCCTTGCTTGGACTTCCGACCTACAGCAATGGTGAGGTCAGAAATGCATGTTCCAAGCTGCTGCGTGTGTGGTAGAACAGCAACAGAAAACAGATACAAAGTGTAAGCATTCTTGCTCTTCCAACCGCTGCCTCTCTGGGGAGTGCACACTGCACCCAAACAGAAGGAGGCGGTTCCTGCTGCTGCCTGGGATCGCCTCACCCCTGTCATCCAGCAGGCATCCATGCATTAATTATTGCAATTAAGTTATGCATGCCGGCAACCCGCTGTTCATGTTCAAACCCCTGCCCGTGGACCGGAGTCGCATGCTCTGCTGTGTCCACTCCACACTCCCACCGTGGCCGTGTCTCTCAGAGGTGCCGCCTGCAGAGCTGGAGTGCACTTCAGCATCCTCTTCAACACCAGGCTCTGGGCAGTGGCACTGGCTCTTCAGAGCTGCTGGAAGATGGCCCTGGTCTGTACCCCTGACCAAGACCAAGCAAAGCACTGCGTCCGGCACTGTGAAGCGGCCAGAAATGAGGGGACAAGGTTCCGGGGCCAGCGGGCGGCCCCAGGAAGGGCAGGTGCTATGCTCTGGCCCTAAAGGAGGGATGGGGGCTTTGAGAAGTGCAGAACATAAGGGGGGAAGGGGACTTCCGGGAGAGGAACACCTGCACCTGAAGCAAAGGGGTGGAGCTACAAAAGGGGCCCTTCCCAGGTGGGCTGTGAGGTGAGTGGCAGGCACGTTCTCATTTGCTCCCGGTCCTCACAGGTGCAGAATCCTGAAGCCGTTTACAGACGAAGAGCTGAACCCAGCCTGCCTCGGTGACTCGCTCAAGGCCACTCAGCTGCTCAGCTGTAAATTTCGGGTGGAATCTAAGTCCATGTGACCCTTCAATTTGTGCAGAGAACTGGGGTACCCCAGCCTCCCAGGGCCCTGCCCCAGGCTGGTACAGATCTTGTGACCAAGCCCAGCTGCTCGTTTCCCCCTGCAGGGCCCAGGTCAGCGCAGTCCCTGCCAGCTGCTTGAAGTCCTCTGTTCGTCCCTGTGTTAAACACTCCCCAGCCCTGGCCACTGCGGCTGTCTCCTGCCTGCCACTGCCCAGACCCTGGCTGCCCAGACCCTGACTGCCTGCTGTCCTGACTGCCACAACCTCCTCTGGGAATTCTTTGCCTCCCCACTCCAGCTCTGGCAGGGAGGCCGGTCCTGGGGGGTCCTGTCCAACTATGGGCACCTGTGTGCAGGCATCTGTAGAGGGGCATTCACCCCCACTCTGCATGGGAGGGCTGGAGGGATGTCCTGAGCCTGCTCAGCCCCAGGCTCTGCCCAGAATGGGTGATGCGACAAAGGCATCCGGGAGGCTGGGTCATCTCCTGAGCTCCCGGACAGTGCCAGACATACCTGCGCCACTGCCTGCCAGGGGCCTCCAGCCAGAAAGAAGCAGCAATGGCCCCACACTCTTCGTGCAGCCCCCACACAGCACCTGGGCACAGCCTTGGAAACCCTGCCCGGCCTGCAGGCCCCCAGGAAGCCTGAGCTTTGGTGTGATCCAGCCTTGCCCCAGACAGAAGCGTCCTGACCCTGACCCCCTGTGGCTCTGGGACAGAGGCTATCTGCCTTCCTCACCACAGCCCCGTGGGCCAGGGTCCCTGTTCCTGCTGGCTGTGCACTTGGGGCCTGGTGGCTTTGCTGGCACTCTGGGCATCCTGCTCTCAGGGTGGTCTGGAGTGAGTCCCACCCTGACGCTGGATTACATTTTGTTCTATTTCATTCACTCACTCGCGCACCCCCTGGCCCCTTCATTTGCTCATTCTCTCCTTGGACCATGCAGTACCAGGTTCAGGCCCCCACTCACTGCAGGCTGTAGGGGTCTGCGTGACGTCTCCAGAGCTCCACCCAGGCCTGGCACACAGAGATGTCACTGCCCTGAGGACAGAGCCCCAGTTCCTCCTCTGCCCACCCTGACCACTCTGTTCTCTGCCCCTTTGGAAGGGCCTGGCTCTCTTCATCCACCTGCCTGCTTTTCCTCTCTTCCTCCTCCTCCTCCTCCTCCTTCTTGTCATCTGCATAGCTCCTCCCATCCTTGGTGTCTCTTTTTGGATGCAACTTCTTCCAGGTAGCCCTGCCTGATCCCTTCAGTCTGGATTAGGCACTCAACATGTGCACTCTGAGCTCGGCCCAGCCCAGGCCCAGCCACACATCAAAGCTACCTATTGGTTGCCCTGCCTTCCCCCAGACCCTCCAGGACTAAAGTCCTCAGGGACCAGGACCCAATCAGTCACCGCTGCTTCCCTTGAGCCCAGCACAGGCCTTCACCAAATACTCAAGGGAAAATGAATGAATGAGGGAATGAAAAAAGCTGCCCAGGAGTGGACAAGAGCTTCCTTTTGGATGCCATGGGCCAGAAGGGGCTGCCCGGATGCACCTGAGGCCCATGAGCTAGGGAGGGAAGAAGGCTACTCGGAGGAACAGGGTGATGCCCAAGCCTCCCTGCTGGGGAGGGCGAGGGCACTCACAGTTGACCAAGTGGAGTGTGCGGCCTCCTGCTTGTCTCACTGGGTCCCTGGTCCCCGTCACAGATGGCATGAGTTTGGGGGACATCGCTGGTGCCCATCCTGAAGGCCAGGCTGTCTGCACCTGTGGGGTCCAGATGGCACTTCAGGGACAGGGTTGGGGGGCATTCCCCCAGGCCTGGTGTCCCTCAAGATTCTCACCAGGGACCTCCTGACACGTGTCCTAGGGAGGGCTGTGGAGCTTGGCCCAGGGACTGGAGTCTGGAAGGTTCCAGCTCACTGTGTGGCCTTGGGCAAGTCCCTGTAGGGCCTCAGTCTCTCCATCTGTGAAGTGAGGGCTCCCTAAGCTTTCTCAACTTCCTTAGAGGAAGGCTGTCCTGTGTGAGCCACAAATCCAGACTCAGGACCCAGGTGGACCTGGGTTCAAATCCTACCTCGACTTCATTCTTGCTGTGTGACTCAGGGCAGGTGGCTGAGCCTCTCTGCACCTGTTTATTTCTGACTGTGCCTGAGGGGAGGAGGCATGGTGGGTGTAAGGGCCTGGGCGAAGGAGGTTTCCAGGTCAGAGAGCAGTTGTGCTTGTTTCTGGCTGCTGCAGCCTCTCGACAACAGCCCAAGACCCTTTGAAGGAGCAAGAGGGACCCCGGAAGTTGAGGAAGACCAGGCCCCTCTGCAGGAGGCGTGGCAGACTGGCTTCTCCATCCCTCAGGGGCCATCTTGGCACCCTCATTCCAGACATCACTGTATTCTTTTTGCGGGGTCCCGGGTTGGACTGGGTGGCTGGGGTCTGGACCTGGCTCCGTGCTAGTGAGGAGCAAACTCACTCATCATGAAAATAAGCCAAGCCTGCTCCAAGCCAGCACGGAGCAGAAGATGCAGGGAAGGTGTCCTGGTGGCCTCTGAGGAGACACAGCTATTTGCTGTTTGCATGTTCGGGACCGAGCTACGGAGACCTCTGGGCGCCCAGTGCAGCAATGCACAGAGGAATTAGAGAAGGTCCCAGGAAATGAGGACAGCTAGCCTTCCCCCACATTTCCACACTGGATCTTCAAGTAACCCCCATTTGATGGAGGGGTCTTCTGAGAAGGAAAGAGGGTACCCAGGGTTTGAGGGGAGGAGAGAACTCCTACCCTGCTCAGGGTCTGCCTTCAGGGAGCTCCCCGTCTGGCAGGGGGAAAACGGCAAGAATACTATCTCATCAGCGACCTAATGAACCATGAGCTGAGTCCCATCCCTCCCTCCCCGCAGGGGAGGAGCCCGGGTTTCGAGGTGTAGCCCCACTTCCAGCTAGGGGGACAAATCAAGGAGGTTCCCTGAAGAGGGCGCCATGCGGTGTGCCCCTCTGTAGAGTGGGGGCAGCATAGAGTCCCCACTCCCCAACCACAGGCTATTGCAAGGAGTCAGTGAGGTCAGGCCTGAAAAGCAGGACCAAGGGCCGGGCACCCAGGAGGAGCCTAACTATGGCTCAGCTCTCACTCCTGCGGCAGGATGGGGACAGACAGAAGTGGACACCTGAGGCCCTCCCTTCCGGCTCCTCTCTGTGAGGCAGAAGCAGAAAAGATGGGGAGGGGAGGGGCTGCCTCATCAGTGCAGTGACCGGCAGGCAGGACCAAGAGAGGGAGGCAACTTGGGGGTGGGGGGAGAGAAGCCCCCCCGCGTCCCCAGGGCTAAAGAGAACCCTGCTTGGAGTGAGTGAGCCAGACTGGGGGGGTGGGGGGGCCTCAGGGCATTCCCAGCCCTCCACATCTCAGGGCAGCTTTCCTTATGCCCCTTCATATCTAAGAATAGGCACACCCAGGATGAAATCAATAGTGCAGCGCTTGGGCCTCCCCTCCCCACCCACCCTGCTGCTGAGGGTCCCTGCTCCATACCCTGGGGGGCCCAAGCTTCCAGGGGTCACGATACCCACTCCCAGTCTCACTGAGGATGGTGCTGGGACCCTGCAGGTATTTTAGAAGGCAGATTGGAAATGGGTATCTGAAGCATTTTCCTTCAGAAAAGTCACCCCAGGAGGTGCCCACTGGCTGTGGAAGGAAGTGAGCCTCCCGCCGCTAGTGGTAACCAAGCAGAGGTTAGAGAAACATCTCTCAGAGGTCTCATGTCAGATTCAAGGCCACAAAGTGACCTCGGAACCCGCAGCTCGGCATTGACCTCACGCCCGAAGACCCCACTGCCCAGTGGATGCCTGAGGAGGCCCTCTCTGGCCATCCACCCCTGCCGGCCCCAGACTCAGGCGTTGTCCCCTCCCTTCCCCTCTTGGGAAACCTGACCCTTGGGCTACTTGAAAGAAGAGAGGAACTTGGGTTTGATGTTTTGAAGAAGTGGCTTTTTATCAGAAAGCCCTCTGGGAGTCTGGGGCCCACAACCAGTGACATTATCGCTGCTGTTTCAAGGAGGGAAGAAAACTTAGGCTGATAGCTATTGAGATTTATGGCTTCCCCTGAGTCTAATTGCCTCAGAATCTTTTTAACAGTTGGGCTAAGTGGTGCTAAGAAGGACAACAATGGCTTGGTGGCAGCAAGTGCTCCCTCTGCCTCTGTCTCTCCCTCCCTCCCTACCTCCCCTTTCTCTCTCTCCTCTTTCCCTTCCTCCCCTTCCCTTTCTCTCTCTCTGAGTCTCTCTCTGCTGGGGCTGGGGAGGCACAGGCAGCTTCTGGCATCCAGGTCTCTGCATGCCTTGGGCTCCGGGTGCCGTGGCTGGGGGCCTGTAGGGGATGGGGTGAGAGGGCGGTGGCAATCCTGGCCGGAGTAGGGCAGGGCTCTGACCTCTCAGTAGGCTGCCCTGCAGTGTCTGCGCTTCTCAAGCCTCCAGGCCCAGGGAGTGGTGCCCATGCTGTTATGTGCCACCAGTAGGATGCTGCATTCAGCAGGTGCTCAACACATGCACACCCTGGTTGTGCCTTGGCTGGCTGAAGATCTGTCCTGTGGGAACAGAAGTGGGACCTTGGGGTGCTGCTCAGGTCAAATAAGGAAGAGCTTTCTAACTGCTGCCTCAGTGGAAGTGAGACACCTGTCTCCAGAGGCATGTAAGCAAAGTCAAACAACCTCTGGCATGGAGGCAAGAGGCAGGGCTTCCGCACCAGGGTGAGGCAGAGCCAGACTTACTGGGGTTTGTTCTGGGTCTCAGAGCCTCTGCTGGGCTCTCCTAGGCAGTTGCCATGCCCCTGTCTTCTCCCCTTGTTCATTCATCAGACAATTCAATGCCAATCACTCTGGCACTTCCCATGCCCCCCCTTGCCCTAGAGGCTTCCTGGGCTGTCTTCTCTGCCCAGCCTCCATGTGGACTACGATACCTGGTGGCCGGGTCTGGAGCACTTGGGTTCACTGGTGATGGAGGTTGCTGGGCAGACCCCAGGGCGGGGTCAGGGGCCGCCTCCTCCCTGAGGCAAGCTGTGTTCAACGCCATGCCCCTGGACTGTGTGCCTGGATGGGGCAGGTGGCACTAGGGGGCCACATGGACCCCAGATGGTAAAGATGTAATAGTGCCAGGTGCCAACCTGGTTTCCTTGGTGTTGAGTGGCCGGTGGGTGCAGAGGCAGGCTGAGTACAGGGTTTCCTCCAGGCATGGTGGAGTCTCAGAGGCTCCTGCACAACCAGTAGGGGCAGGGAGACCCCCAGAGGACATCCTGACCCCTTGCAGCTCCCAAGGCTCTTAGGAGAGCCGGCTTGGTCCTTTGCTGTGGCAGGGCAGAGGACTGGGTTTGCTCCTCTGCTGAGCAGTGACAGCTCATGTGTCCTGAACACAGCTCTGCACACTGCTCTCCAGTGCCTCATGATGAAGGCAGGGCCTTGTGTATGGTGCCCAGGTCCTCACTCCTCTAATAGGCCACTCCCTGCCTCCCACTATGGGTGAGGAACTTCCCCACCTAGCCGTGTTGGGCCTGGGCTTGGGACTAGCCTGGGCTCGGGGACAGCCAGTTGGGTGAGTGGTGAGGCCGACCCGTGCACGCTTCTGCAGCATCTCACTGTTTTATGCCCTGGTGAGCTGTCCCAGCTGAGCATGTTCCACGGAGCCACTGGTCCAAGGATGATGAGGATATACAGGGAGCAGACCTGAACCCAACCTGCAGCCTTGGCGGGGGTCCAGCCGAGCACCACTGAGCCTGCCAGGGCCACCGCCCACCCACAGGCCCACAAGCAAGGAAACCACCATTTGCTGTCAGAAGCCACTTAGTTTTGGGGTATTTTGTTACGCAGCAAAAACTGACTAATACACGTGGGTCCTATTATCATCATCCAATGCCACCAATGAAGAAACAGGCTCAGAGAGGCCAAGTCACTCTGCCAAGGCCACCCAGTTCTCAAGTGGCAGACTGAGAGTCAAGCTCAGGCAGTCCCACCTCTCAACTATCACTCAACCTGCAACTCCCCCTTCCAGGTAGAAGCCTGCCCAGCTCACCGGGCCTTTGGACAAACCTTCAAAATCTGTCTCTGGATTTGAAGGTTTCCGGGCAGACATCAAGACCAGATACATGTATCTGCCAAATGCCTCTCCTATTGCCCCGACCAGGATGGCTTCACTTTGTCCTTCAACACCATGGTGGCCCCCAGCTGGACCTCGGCCGTGTCCTGCCTCCAGTCCAGCCTCCACCAGCACCTAGGGACCTGCTGACAGCGTCAATCTCACCCTACCACACTCTGTGGCTTCCTGGCACTGCAGGATCCAGTCCTGGCCCCTGGCATCTTATTGTGGTCCACAAGGCTCTGCAACCTGCAGCTTGCACATCAGACCTCGCTCACACACTCACACACATGCATAGCCACACACTCACACACACTCATTCACACACTGCCACATCCTCACCCACTCACATCACACGCTCACACACACACTCACACACGCTCATTCACACACTCCTACATCCTCGCCCACTCACATCACACACTCAGATTCACACACACTCACACACACTCATTCACACACTCCCACATCCTCACTCACATCACACACTCACACACTCACACACACGCTCATTCACATATTCACACTCACACATGCTCATTCACATACTCCATCCTCACCCACTCACATTACACACTCAGATTCACACACACTCACACACACTCATTCACACACTGCCACATCACACACACACACACTGACACTCACACACGCTCATTCACACACTGCCACATCACACACTCACACACACTGACACTCACACATGCTCATTCACACACTGCCACATCCCCACCCACTCACATCACACGCTCACACACACACTCACACACGCTCATTCACACACTCCTACATCCTCGCCCACTCACATCACACACTCAGATTCACACACACTCACACACACTCATTCACACACTCCCACATCCTCACTCACATCACACGCTCACACACTCACACACACGCTCATTCACATATTCACACTCACACATGCTCATTCACATACTCCATCCTCACCCACTCACATTACACACTCAGATTCACACACACTCACACACGCTCATTCACACACTGCCACATCCCCACCCACTCACATCACACGCTCAGATTCACACACACTCACACACACTCATTCACACACTGCCACATCACACACTCACACACACTCATTCACACACTGCCACATCCTCACCCACTCACATCACACACTCAGATTCACACACACTCACACACACTCATTCACACACTGCCACATCACACACTCACACACACACACTCGCACACACTCATTCACACACTGCCACATCCCCACCCACTCACATCACTCAGATTCACACACACACGCTCATTCACACACTCCATCCTCACCCACTGTCACACACTCAGATCCACACACTCACACACACTGATTCACACACACACTTCTCATATTCCCCCTACACCCTCACACACTCAACCCAGCTCCAGCCAGGCCGAGCTCTTGGCTCCTGGAACACCTGGGCTCACCCCTCCTCCTGGCCTTTGTGGCCACACTTCCTCTGCCAGGCGTCCTCCCTGGCCCTGCTCCTTCACCTGAGCTTGGCTGGTCACCTCCTCCTGGAAGCCTTCCCTGGCAGCAGCCCCCACACCCTGCACGTACATCCTGCGTCTCAGCAGACACCCATGCCTTCCCTTCATGGTGACAGGAGCCCATGCCCAGGACATAGCAGGAACCCCTCAACGTGGGTGAGTCACTGTTCACCACAGAGCATTGCTGGGAGGACGGCTTGGGTCCCAGCAGCCCCCAGGAGTGGGGAGTGGTCTCCTTTGGAAGGGATCTCCCAGACCCCGGTGTTCTGGGCCTCATGCAGGCCGAGGGGCTGCTCCTGTGTGTTTATCCTCAGGGTCTCTGCTCCCCACCAGCTCCCTGTGCCCCCCACCAATGCATCTGACTCCTCCTTTCTCCCTAGGTACAGACACAGTCTAGAAGATTTGTCCCCACCAAGATCCAGACACAGGTGACAAATAAATGGAATCAGAATATCTTTAGGCCAAGCTGCACTTTGCCACCATCAGCGGTCACAGAGGCAGCCATGGCCCAAGGGTTCCATGGCTAGGTGTGGGTTGCAGAAGGACAGTCTCATGACCCACGTCCTGAGGGACCTCTGGCCGTATGGTGGCCTCAGGACGGTGGACTCTCAGGGGGCCCGCAGGTCCCTCACCTCCCCACGGAGGCCTCTGGCCCTCCATCTGCATCAAGGTACCTGGCCCTGGCAAGGGTAGGGCTGGCAGGATCTTTGGGCAGCAGGAGCAAGGGAGGGGCCTGGAGGGTCCGAGGTGTCCCTCCGCCGTGGGCCAGGCAGACACACGAGCATGTGGCCACCTACACACAGTACGGGGCCTCACACAGAGCTGGGTGAAGGAAGCCAGACACAAAATAAGAAACGAGCTTGTTTGCCTAAATCTGGACACAGGCAAAGGCAGCCTCAGATACTGGGAGTCAGGAGAGGGGTGTGCGGATGTGATTGGGAAGGGCCCGGGGGGCTTCGGGTCTTGCAGGGGGTGGGAGTACCTGCCCTTGCCTGAGTGGTGCTTACACAGACCACGGCTTTGTGACAATTTACTTATTCTCTGTATACTTCCCTGTGTGTTTTCCATATCTTGATGAAAAAAATAAAGCGTTACACTTCAAAAGGAGGGTGGGCCCCAGGCAAGCCCTTGGTGACCTGCAAGTCCCAGCTGCCTCCCTGGTGTTTGGGCTCCAAGCTGGAGCCGTCCTCTCTGCCCTAAGACACGGGTCCGGGTCTGGCCAGGTCTGTCAAGGCTATCTGCCTCCCCCGTCTCCAGGCTGGGTCCAGAAACGTCTGTGGGGGCAGAGGTGAGGACGGAGGTGAGGACGGAGATGGGGGCACAGAAGAGACAATACCTTGTGGGAATGGCTGGCCAGGGAGGAGACCCCTGGAATGGCGGGATGGGGCCTCCAGCGCACGCTCCTGAGACAGTGTCCCGGCAGCTGCGGGAGAAAAGAACTCCTTGAGTCTATCGGTGCCCTGGTGACCGTGGCTGACATCGGAACAGTCCTGGTGCTGGGCACGAAAGCGTGCTCAGGTGAGACTGAGTGTCTCTGCCGGGTTCGTGTGTGTGGGCGCGCACACGCATGCACGTTTGTGCTTATGGATGCACATATGCAGTCATGCGTGTGTGTGTGTGCACGTCTGCTCGTGTGTGCCTGTGTCCACGTGTGTGTGCTTCGTGTCCCTGCCCAGTTTACACAATGCACACGATTGCCTCCAAAGAAATGGGGATGTTCTTTAGAAAGAGGATGCTTTTTTGCATTTCAATTGACCGCCTCAACAATGTCCGTTTAATTAGTGTGTTTTGAAGGGGAAATGAAGGAAAATTATAACTCATCCGAGAAAATGGCTTGTACGTGCTCAGCTCTTCTCGCGGGTTCCGGTGGAGCCACCCCCAGGTCCGGCAGAGCCTGGGCCCAGTGCCGTCCACCCAGAGGAGGAAGGGAAGAGCTGGCATGGTCCCTGGGGTGAGGGACACGGGGGACAAGGGCAGGTGGATGCTGCAATCTATCTGGTGGCCAGGCAGTGAGTGGGCTCAGATGCAGAAGCCGCAGGCGGTACCACCCCATCCCTCGTGAGGCCATTGCGGGGAGGCAGTGTGGTTCAGCAGAAAGAGGACAAGGGCTCACTCAAGACCTGAGTTTGAATACTGGTTCTGCCACTGTCATCTGCGAGGACCTGCCAAGACTTGGTTTGCTTGTCTGTAAAAACATTTGTAAAATGGTGCTGATGGCTGTGAACCCAATAAAGGGATGACCAAGAAAGGGCTTTCTAACATGCCGGTCTCAGAGGGACGTGGCAGGAGGCATCTCGAAGGATCCCGGGAGAGTCCCACATTTGAGCCGCTGCTTGGCTTAGCCGGGGCCTGGCTCCCTGCTGCTCCTGAGTGCCTCCCGATGGCTCACGGCCACCCTGAGCCAGCAGGTTCTGCCCTCACCCTGCCTAGGGCTCCTGCCTTGAGGCTGCCTCCAGCAGGGCCCTGAGTACAGGAATCGGAGGGATCCACAGACACAGCTCCCGGCCCCGGCCCTGGTCATGCCGACACTGAGGGCTCCAGTCTCTTCTCCAACCCCCAGACTCTGGGCTCTCCCCACTGGCTGCGTCGCCACCTCCTGAGCTCTGGCCTAGGCTGTGGTGGAGACACAGTTGGGGCCTCCTCCCTACACCTGCGCATCCCCTCTGCTCCTCTGGGCTCCCCTCTGCAGAAGCCAGAGGTCTGTGGGCAGCTGTTGCCTGACAGGCTCAGGAGATCAGCTCACATCGAGGGGTGGCTCATTGTGAGGGTAGGGACAGTACGGGGGCTCCAATTCTGGAAGAGTCAGAGGTTGGAGGCAGTCTGCATTTCCAGGGTCCCCAGAACCCCTTCCACTGGCCACCCCACTGTCCAGTGAGGAAGGCTGCCCCTGCCCCAGCCTAATGGACCCCTGTTCTCTGCCTAATGGAACTACGCCTTCCCCATTTGGAGGTGGGGAAACTGAGGCCCAGCAACGTGGAACCACTGGCCAGCAATGGCACCATTGGTAATGACAGGTCTGGGTTCAGGCCCCAACTGTCTGACTCCAAAGCCCCTTTGCTGTGCCGTCAGGAGGGCAGCAAGACTTGGGGCTCCCCACAGAGCTGGGGACTAGGACACAGAAGACGCCAAGCCACTGTTCCCATGTGTATCCCCCCTCCCCCCCCGCCTTGCCCTCTGGCCCACTAAGCGTGATCGGCTGTGTTGCTGTGGCTGGCGCACCCGTGCCACCATCCTGCCCCTCCCCGCCTCTGCTGCCAACCCTCCCAGCGCCGTGTGCCGACCGGGCCCGTACAGCTGCCTTCCTGGCCGCTGGCTTCCCCGAGCCCCGTTGTTGGGCGCCTGGGAGGTTTCCAGTTCTTTGCTGTATGAATAGCGTTGTTTCAACCATCTTGGCACAAGCTGCCTCTTTCCCCTCCCGTTCACGTTCTTTCCCTCTTGCAAGGGTTTGGGCACTTTCCCTGACACGTTCATTCTCTTACGCAGCCAGGAGCTGGCGGGACGCCTCCCAGGAGAAGTTGGCGGCCGACCAGGAGGCCTCAGTCTCTGCCTCTTGCTGCGGATGAGCCTGTCCTGGGAGCGTGGGGCTCCTGCCTCCTTGGCGAGTGAGTGTGCCCAGCATGGCGCCCATTGCTTTACATGCACATTGGTTCAGTGAGGCGAGAGCCAGCGTCCCCATTTCACACATGAGGACACTGAGGCTCTGAGAGGTTCAGCAATGACACAGAGGATGTAGGAGCAGCCAGACTTGACCCAGGCCAGTCTAAGCAGAGGCCAGGCTCAGTGCCGAGACCCTGTCCTTGGGAGCCCCGTCTACACCCACCTGTCCTTGTGCCCACTGCCCTGGGTTCACCCCAGTCCCCTTACTTCCCTGTCCCAGGAGGCAGGACCCCCGGGAAACACAGGGGTCATCCATGCCAGCCTGAGCCTCTCCCCGCTCCCACCCTAAACTCCTTCCCGGGGCCGGCAGCAAGCCCCCTGGCTGGGTCATCTGGAGGTGCCTCCTGTGAGCCACCCATCACACCTGCTCCAGGGCGGTCTATGTGGGCGGGGACCTGAGCTCCATGGTGGGCTACAGGGCAGCACTGTGAGGAGCCATGTTGGGAAGCCCACGGCTCCCACTCCAGCGCCTCTGCCTCCCACCACCCCCAACATTGGCAAGAGCTAGTCGGACGGGCAGATAGGTGGATGGGTGGACAGATGGGTGGGTGGACCAATGGATGGGCGGTGAGAGGATAGGCTGAGAGGTGGTAGGATGTGCCATAGAAGCCTTGGAAAGCGCCACAGATGCCCTGAGAGGCTGCGTCTGCCAGGAGGGGAGCGCCCCCCTGGACCCCATGCTCTGGCAGGTTGGAGGGCTTCCTGGTGATGGAATCTCAGCCCTCAACTGGACGTGGTAAGCCCAGACCTCCCAACTTGCAGCCAGGCCCGCTCCTGTACTGTGGCAGACATGACCAATCACTCAGGGCTCGCCCTCCCGCTGAGCCTGGCTCCCAGCCCTTCCTGGCACGCCGAGTCCCTCAGAGTCTCTCATGTATCCTGGGATGGCAGGAGATGCCAGGGTGAGTTTCAGACATGTGAGACCAGAGGGAGCAGCTCCAGTGCAGCTCTGTACCCTGGCGGCAGAGGCTGAGCTCCGCCACCCCACCTCTGAGTTTCTACTGAAAACCCAGGGGCTGAAATGCAAGTGTACCTGGTGCCACCAGCCTGGAGAGCGCACAAGACCCCTGGTGGGGTGGGGCCCAAATTCATTCTCTGGTTGACCCCACCCTCCCTGTCTCCTTCACTTCACTTTCCACAAAGACTGGGAATCAGTGCTCACCCTAAAATGTCCAGGGCCACAGGTAGAGGCCCAGCTACGCGAGGGCATTGTTGGGGGGCTCTGTGCACTGTCCGACCACTCGAGGGCATTGTGGGGGGCTCTGGGCACCCCCCAGCCACGCGAGGGCATTGTGGGGGGCTCTGTGCACTGTCCGACCACGCGAGGGCATTGTGGGGGGCTCTGTGCACTGTCTGACCACGCGAGGGCATCTTGGGGGGCTCTGAGCACTGTCCGACCACCTGAGGGCATCGTGGGGGCTCTGGGCACAAGCAGGGGTGCTTTGGTCCCTGTGTGTTTGTGCCGGTGGGTCTGGGGCGGGGCCTGGAAACCTGCATTTTTCACAAGCAGGGGCAGGGGCTCTGGGGACCACCCCCACAAAAGCACAGCCCTGGGTGGTCTGCTCCCTGGGGCCCCAGGACAAGGTGCTGCTCTCCCCTCATGTAAGGTGCCAACTCCTGGAGGAGCGAGCCGGCCATGGACGTGCCCCCCGGAAAGCTCCCCTCACCTCTGCGTGTCCCCAGGACCCTCCAGCCTGGGGTGGGCGTGTCCTACTACAGAGTCATAGCTTGAGCTTCACGGACCTCAGAGTCCTGCAAAGACCCCTCCACCAAGTGCTTCTCAAGGTGTGTTCCTGAGGAGGGAACCGGCACTGCTGCTGGGCCCGGGGCCGTGTCCGTTCCTCTGGGTGAGCTGCACCTGCCCAACACTCTGCCTGCTGTGGGATCGGTGAACCTCACTGGACCTGTGTCTGTGTGCGTGTGTTTGTGGTGTGTGTGTGTCTGTGTGTGTGTCTGCATGTATGGTGAGTGTGTGGAGTGTGTGGTGTGTGTCTGTGTGTGTGTCTGCATGTATGGTGAGTGTGTGGAGTGTGTGGTGTGTGTCTGTGTGTGTGATGTGTGTCTGTGTGTGGTGTGCATCTGTGTATATGGTGTGTGTGTGGTGTGTGTGTATGGTATGTGTGGTTGTGGTGTGTGTCTGTGTGGTGTGTATGTGTCTGTGTGCGTGGTGTGTGTCTGTGTGGTGTGTGTGTGTTTGTGTGTGTGGTGCGTGTCTGTGTGGTGTGTGTGTATGGTATGTGTGGTGTGTGTCTGTGTGGTGTGTATGTGTCTGTGTGTGGTGTGTGTGTGTGTGGTGTGTATGTGTCTGTGTGTGTATATATGGTATGTGTGCTGTGTGTGTATGGTATGTGTGGTGTGTGTCTGTGTGTGTGTGTGTCTGTGTGTGGTGTGTGTGTATGGTATGTGTATTGTGTGTGGTGTGTATGTGTCTGTGTATATGGTGTGTGTGGTGTGCATGCGTCTGTGTGTGTGGTGTGTGTCTGTGTGGTGTGTATGTGTCTGTGTGTTTGGTGTGTGTCTGTGTGGTGTGTGTGTGTCTGTGTGGTGTGTATGTGTCTGTGTGTTTGGTGTGTGTCTGTGTGGTGTGTGTGTGTCTGTGTGTGTGGTGTGTGTCTGTGTGGTGTGTGTGTGTCTGTGTGTGTGGTGTGTGTCTGTGGTGTGTGTGTGTGTGTGTGAAGTGTCATGACTCATCTCAGAACTCTCACAAGGTAGAACCCAGGTATGCATATTTGAAAATTCTGAAGTCAGCTGGGCGTGGTGGCTCATGCCTGTAATCCCTGCACTTTGGGAGGCTGAGGCGGACAGATCACCTGACGTCAGGAGTTCAAGACCAACCTGGCCAACATGATGAAATCCCGTCTCTACTAAAAGTACAAAAAATTAGCCAGGCGTGGTGGCGGGCACCTGTAATCCTGGCTACTCCGGAGGCCTGAGGCGGGAGAATCACTTGAACCTGGGAGGCGGAGGTTGCAGTGAGCTGAGATCATGCCACTGCACTCCAGCCTGGGCAACAAGAGCGAAACTCTGCCTCAAAAAAAAACAAAAATTCTGAAGTCTACCCCAATTTTGAACCACTGGTAATTCAGCCCCTTCATTGTTTTCATTTTATGCCTTTTATTTATTTATTTTTAATTTTTCTTTAGAGACAGGGTCTAGCTCTGTCGCCCAGGCTGGAGTGCAGTGGTATGATCGTAGCTCACTGTAGCCTTGACCTCCTGGGCTCAAGCCATCCTCCTTCCTCGCCTACTAAGTAGCTGAGACTACAGGCACGCGGCACCATACCTGCTAATTCTCATTTTTTTTTTTTGTAGGTTGGGGGGTCTTACTATGTTGTCCAGGCTGGTCTTGAACTCCTGGCCTCAACAGATCTTCCTACCTTGGCCCCCCAAAACACTGGGATATACCTTTTGTTTATTGTTTTAAAAATGTCATATTGAAATATAACCAAACACATGGTCTTTTCATTATTCGCTCCTCAGCATCACTTGGCCCCTGCACCCATCCCCCACCCCCAAACAGTGCCGTCTGCCCCCCAGACAGTGCCGTCCGTCCCCCAGACGGTGCCATCTGCACCCCAGATGGTGCCTTCCATTGCCCAGACGGTGCCGTCCATACCCCAAACGGTGCCGTCAGTCCCCCAAACAGTGCTGTCAGTGAAGCTTGCACTTGGGACTTGGCCTGGCAGAACGGCTGCCCCCCAGGCTTCCTGCAGCCCCGGGCAAGTGAGGCATTCTGTCCTGGGAGCCGCCTCCCAGGTGGGGGCCGCTGTGCTGTCCGCTGTGGCTGCCCGCAGGCCGCCTCTGCCTGCCAAGTCCACCACACACGGCCGTTGGCTCCCCCTGAAAGTCAACAGACCAGTTTTAGCAAACGTGGAAGCCACAGAAAAGCAGAAAGATGTCAACAAACTGCCCGTTCCCTGCTCTGCCCCAGCTCCGCCACCCTCTGGACTGTCCTTTTCTGCATTCGCTTTTACACACAGTCCTGATAAAAGCACCCAACCCTTCCTCCGAACCAGGGCCATGCCCCAGGCCTCTCTATTCTCAGGACAACTTATGAACTGGGTCTTAATGAAGACGCTCATTTCACAGACGAGGAAACTGAAGCGCCAGGACAATTGCACAGTGGCCCCGGGGCAGGGGACAGGGAACAGCTAGGGAGCTGTGGCTCTGTGTGGACCCTGGTACCCTGAGCCCAGCTACCTGTGGGGCTTGTAGCCACAGTGGGAGGAAACACTTGGGAGAGATGAGAGAGAGGAGAGCACAGGAGACATCTGGGTCTCCCGAGAAGGTCCCAGGGCCCCAGGACCAGGCTGTGGTTCAGGCTGGAGCGTTTCAGAGTCCCTCGCGTACCCTGGGATGGCAGGAGATGCCAGGGTGAGTTTCAGATATGTGAGACCACAGGGAGCAGCTCAGTGTCACTTGTGCCTCAGTTTCCACATTAGTAAGGTGGGGCTGGTCGTCAGACCTACCTGGCCGGGCCCTCAGGAGGGCCCTATCAATCAGTTCTGCTGAAAATCACCCAGAGCTGTGCCCAGGTCAGGCGAGGGCACGCCGTGGCTCCTTCTGGAACTGAAAACGCGTCTTCTGCTGCCTCGCTGGAGCTCGCCATCACCGCCCCCCCGCCCCCACCCCAGCACCCCTACTCACCGAGGCCGGGTCCCCAGGTTTTCTCCCTCCTGCTGCAACGGCAGCCGGTTGCTGCATCCGGCTGGGGCAGAGGCAGGGCCTGGGCTCCGAGGAGCTCCCACATAAATCACCCCGACGTGGCAGCAGGCTCAGAGCAGCAGGCCTTCAGGGCCCGCCGCACCTCACCCCCACCTTCCCGCCCGCCCCCGCCCTCCACTTCTCCCCTGGGCCTGCCTTTGCGGCCCGATCAGCCGGCGGACACGGCTGTCTTCCAGGTGAACATTCCTTAGAAAAATGACTTCATTATCACCTTCAACGGCCTAGTGTTGGGGGAGGGATGTGTGTGGCTGAGAGGGGCAGGTGGGGTGGACGTCCCCTCCCATCACTCCTCCTGCAGCTGGGCCCAGGGTGGCAGGAAGGCCTGAAGCCCGGGCAGGCAGGGACCCCCATCCGGGCAGGCTGACGGAGACAGATCTGTGGGATTAAGGGGCTGGAGGGAAATATTACATTATGATAGCAAATCACTCGGCTGATTGGAATTTAATTACGTCTCTTTTATCTTGGTGACAGTCACGCACCTGGGCTCGAGGCCCTGGCTGTTGGAGCTGGGGCCAGGCTGCGGCTGGGTAGGGAGGCCTTGGCCCCAGGGGATTAATGAAGCGGAATCCTCCCCTGCCCCTGCTCCAGAGGAAGCCGCGAACTGCAACCCTCCCCTTCTGCTGGGGTGGGGGAGCCACCAAGGGGGCTGTTCCTGCAGGAGGATTGGGATCACAGGGTCTTGGCAGAGATGATGGTGGGGGTGGGATGGCCCAGGGGGTGTGGCCAGTCCTGCCCAAGTAAACCCAGGCAGGGCAAGCAAGCCGGGGCCAGACTCCGGAGAGAGAGGCCACCACGGGCGACCCGGTCATCAGCACATACCTATTGGCCATCTTGGATGGATGGTGTGATGTTCCAGGTCCAGGATGGGGACTTGCATGGCTTTGTGGCACCCCAGAATGGGGCAGGACAGGAAAGGGGCTAAGCTGGCTCTGGAAAGGTTGGAGAGGGCCAGCTGGGCCTTCTGGAAGCCCCAACTATGAACATGCCATGTTCAGAAAGCAAAATCCTGCTAATAGCCACCTCTTTTTGAGGACAGATGTATCTATGGATTTTTTGGAAATGGCTTTGATTTTAGACATTTTGACCGCAGACCCAATGAAATTCAATCGTCTGGAGTTCCCATAGCACTCCTGCGGCCACGTTGTCCAGCAGCGGGGGATTCGCCTCCTGGAATGTGAGTTCACCAGAGGTCTTTGCAGGGCACCTCGTCTGGGTCTTTCATGAGTGGTGAGGCCCTGGCTGGGGGTTGCCCTCTTGGGTCTTGGTCTCCTCATCTGGAGAATGGGGTGAAGACCCCGAGCCTCCAGGTCTGGCTAGGGGCTACATGAGATGCGTTTTCAGTTCTGTGGTGAGCCACGGAGCGCCCTCATCCAAGCTGGGCACAGCTCTGGGTGATTTACAAAATTAACTCGCTGAGCCCTTGTGAAGGCCCTGCCAGGCTGGTCTGACATCTGGGCCCACTTTACTAAGGTGGAAACAGGCACAGGCTGGTGGTGTCGCCTCCCCAAGGCCACACAGTGGCAAAGAGGCAGAGCCAGGATTCAGGCCCAGGGCATCCAGCCCAGATGTCTGCTCTTGGGGGCAGCTGTCTTGCCTTCTGTATCTAGCTAAATGCAAGCGCCCCCCGTGCAGACAGTATTAGAATCGTTGTCATTTATACAATGATGGTTCATTCATCAAACTATAGGTACCTTTGCTGTACTAGGCAGCACAGAGGATCCGTATGGAAAGGGGTGCATCTTGGGGAGGGAGAACAGGGTTCTCATGCAGGGCCCAGGGCATGGATTGAAGACACCCGGGTGCCCATGGCCCCGGGGACTCCCCTGACCCTCTGAGGGCCCCCTCTTGCGGTGGGGGTGCTCTGGGACTCTTTTGCCCCCCATTAGAGAATATGGAGCTTGGGAGTTCATCACAGGGGGGACTGTCCAGGTACTCTGCCTCCCAGCTCTTGGCCATGGGGTCTGGGTTGGGCGTCCCCATGCACTGTCCTCCCAAGGGTCCCAAGGGGGGCCACGTGGGTCTGTCTTCTGGATGTGGGGCAGCCTGGCAGTGTGAACACTGTTTCACAGACTGGTGGACGGCTGCTGCATCATCTGAAAGGCGATCCAACAGCCCAGCTGCTAATGGCAGAGAGGAGAATGATGTTATTGCTTTGGGGACAGGGAGGGAGCAGGGTGGGCCTCTGTCTCCCACCCAGTTCCCAGTAAGGGGTGGACAGTCTCTAGAAGAGAGTGGGGTGGGGACGGGATGAAGCATCATTTGTGTGAGCATGTGTGGGGCACATGTGTGTTTGTGGGTGCACACGGATCTGCAGATGTGAGGGAATATGGGGGTGTACACAGCCTGTGGGGTGCACTTTGAGTCCTAGACACTGGTGTGTTACGTGCCCTGGTGCGTCTGAGGCCACCCACAGGCCTGTGCAAATGTGTGCCCAGAAACATACTTGACATGTGTGCTGGAGGATTTGCACAAGGGCCATGGACTTGAGGGAGTTTGGGGAACAACTAAGCTGGACAGGGAACCCTAGGTCTGTCACACACAGCCTCTCACCTGAAGATAGTGGACATGGCAGAGCTGCTGTCACTGTCACCTTCGCCTTCTGTGAGGACCAGTGCAGAGAGTCCAGCCCATTGCATAGGCTCACAGGCACCGTCGTCAGTGCATGGAGCATGACCCTCGTTCAGCTTCGTCCACCGTAGCTTTGCTTAGGAGCGTGTGCTGGGGTGGCACATTACTCAGGGCTCTTCGGAGAAACGAAGCAATAGGACGTGACGAGGCTTATTGTAAGGAATTGGCTCACACAATGATGGAGGCTGAGAAGGCCCCACTCTCTGTCTGCACGCTGGAGACCCAGGAAGCCTGCTGGTGGCCTTCGATCAGATCCTGATGGCCCAAGAGCTGGGACCACCAGTGGTGTAAGTCTAAGTCCCTGGGCAGGAGATGACCCATGTCCCATCTCAAGTAGGCAGGACGAGAAAGCCCATTCTCCTCTCCTCGGCCTCTGCATTCTATTCAGGTCTTTGCCAAGTCGGGTGAGCCCACCCACAATGCGGGACACCTGCTTTCCTCGGTCCAGCATTCAAATGCTCATCTCCAGAAACACCAGCAAGGACATACCCAGAAATCACTTCAACCAAACATCTGGGCACCCCGTGGCCCAGTCAAGTTGATACGTAAAATTAACCACCCCAGGTGGGTTGGGACACAAACATGTGGCCACTTGTCCCTGCTTGTGTGGGCTTGGGTGTGTGTGTATAGGTGTGTGAGAGCCCCTCAAGTTTCCTGGAGATGGACGCGTGTCCTCCTACATGCAGTTCTACACGTGTGTGCATACCTGTCTCCACTGCAGTGTGACCAGGAGTGTGCGCGTACTCATGAGTACTGCTCTGGGTGGTGTGTTTGCACACTTCTGGGCTTGTACACCACACCTGTGCATGCAGGGGTGTGTGCACACAGGCATGTTTGTGAGGGCCCAGTACAGCATCTCTAGGGACCACCGGCCATTGGTGTGGGTCCTTCCCTCTCAGCCCCAGAAGGTTCACCAGTGGCCCAGACTTCTCTATGCAGGAGACACTGTGTGGACATTGAGGTCCTGGCCTCCCCTGGGGTCTTGCTGGGCCTCAAGGTGCCACTGGGAATGGGGATCGCAGCCTCAGACAGGAAGGCTCGGCTGGGGTAAGGGGTGTGATGAACTTTGGGATGGCCAAGGGGCTACCAGGGAAGTGCCCTCTCTGCCTGAGACCTCATCACAGACTGAGTACAGACATGAATAGAATTGGGGTGTCCCGGGGCCTTGGAGCCCTATCCCTAGCCCTCAAGGGAGGGCTGGCAGCCCACGGTGGCCTCCTCCACCCACTGCTGCCCTTCATGGAGGAGTCAATAAAGGCCCTGCCGGGATGGCACCAACGTGTTTACTTCCCGCCCATGGTGCTAAATTTGTCCCTGGTGTACAAGGACGCTCAGTCTCATCAAAGGCCAAGAGCCTGCACCTGGAGCTCCTCCCAGCCAGTGCCACAGCCACGGGGTGGGGCTGGCACCCAAGCCTCTCCTCCCCCACAGAAAGACCAGAGACAGCCATCACCCCACTGGGCCGAGGCCTGCACGCGGCTGCTCCGGTTCTTTTCTGAGGGGCGGCAGAGGCAGCCGCAGCCTTTTGGAGCCTCTAGCATCAGACAGGGCTGTGCTGAAATCCAGGATGGGGGCTTTGGGCAGCTTGCTTCACCTCTTGGTGCCTCAGTTTCCCCACCCCTGCCTTGGAGGCTTGAGGACAGGCACCCGTGTCCACGGCGTGGCGGAGCTTGGCCATGGTGTGTGCTCTGTATGAGCGGCCCAGGCTGAGGCTGCTGGGGCTTGGGTGCCTCCAAGTTGCTCCTGGAGAAGGGCAGGAGGGCAGCCTGGGAGTCCCTTCCACTCTGGGCCTGAGGTTCCTCCGCCAGGGCTGGGGAGGAGTCAGTGAGACGGCGTGGCCACCAGATAAATGCGCAGTGGACAACCGCACGTTGCGTGAATGCGTGAGCTCAGGCTCACCGGGCACCTGTGACAGGCTGGCTGCTGTCGTCCTCGGGACCCAGGCTCCACGTCTCCGTCTGTAGGCTGCCTCATTCCGGCCACCAGGACTCCAATAGTTACATCTGGAGTGCCCCTCCCCACACCCACCGTGAACCGTTCCTGAAATGCAACACTGCCCAGGACACATGTGCAGGTGGAGTGTGGCCAAACCCACAGGGCTGTCCTTGCCTTCTGAGTGTGGACCAGCCAGTGTGGACCGCCCGGATTCCTCCGGGCAAGGTGGCATCCGATGGGGCGCCTCCCTCCCTTCCTGCGATGCTGAGCTCCAAGCTCACGCTGTGGATGGAGCTTTGGTGGACACCCCGTCCCCGATGGGGGCTTTGGGCACCTTGGTTTCCCCACCCCTGCCTTCAAGGCCTGGAAGAGACATCTGTGGCCACGGCATGGTGGATCTTGGCTGTGGTGTGTGCTCCGTACCCAGCCCTCCCCTGCAGGACCCAGGGCCATCCCAGTGGGACCTGGGGATGCCCAGAGGGTTGAGGGGCCTGGCTCCAGGTGCCTAAGCCTGAGGCCAGCGTCTGGGACTGGGCCTTTCTGACAGTACAGGCCTCAGCCCCTCAGCACCCCCGCCCTCCCCGGTCCTTGCGGCCCCTCTCCATTTCAGCCCCTGTCCTTGTCACCATCTGGGTCCCTCTCTCTTGCCTACTCCATGTAGGTTACAAGGGCAGGGATCTCGTCTGTGTGGTTCACTGTGGGTCCCCAGCCACTGCAGGTGTCTGCCAAAAACTGGCTAAATGAATGAATGAAGGAAGGAAGGATTAATGGGCATGTCTGAGTCTGGAGCTTGGCTCTCCTGTGCTGTCTCTCAGTTCCCTCTGGGGCCTGATCTTCACCTTCAGCAGAGCAGCAGCTCCGGGTCTCCATGCGGTCACCACTCACCCCTGCGGCTCAGGCCCAGCCACCTCCGGGAAGCACACCCTCACCACCCCGGCAGTCCCAGGCCCTGGTCTCTGCTGCAGGTCGTTCCACCGCCTTGTCCTTGCAGTGCAGGCTGGGGCTCCTGGAGGGGGGACTATCCTTGTGGTTACCTTTGTCTTCATCTCCACTCCCCCCACAAAGCACCTGTGTGAGCCAGGCCTCGGAGGTAGCACGCGGGGAGAAGGGCAGGGCACGAGGCGGCCTGACGCTGCTGGACTCTGAAGTCTGTGCTCACCCCAAACACACGGCCAGGTCTGCAGCAAACCCCGAGGCACCCAAGCTAGAGCAAAGACTGGCAGGGTGGCTTCTGGAGGGGTGAAGGCAACTGGAGTTGGGCCTGGAAAGATAAGGGCATTCCTAGGGACACAGATAAAGGGGTTGGGGGAACTTGGGTGCAAAGGCAGGGAGACGGAGGGCTCAGTGACAGCCAGGACCTGGGGGGTGGCTGGGGCAGGCCCTGGCAGCCTCCAAAGCCATGGGAAGGAGCAGATGTCCCCAGGACTCCCACACCTGACGCAGCCGTAAGGGGCTGGTGGAGAGGAACCCTGGTCTCAGCCCCACCCGCAGGGGCTGCTTCTGCCCACGCCCTGCCCCCTCCACAGGCTTCTGTCTCTGCTTCTATAGACTCTGTTGGCTCAGACTGCAGCCCTCGCCCTGCACCAACCCCCCCCCCCCAACCCAAAGTGGAAACAGATGTGTCTGTTCACGCACACAGAAACGCACACACAAGCCGCCTTCACGTCCAAATCCCCATTTCTGGGGAGAAAAATACAAGTGACAATAAGTATAAAGAGACGAAAAAATTTCCATTTCAAACAAGCGAAAGCAGTTTGCACTCCAGTGAGCCCGGGAGGAAGCAAGCAGCTGGCGGGGGAAACAACACAGCTCCAGCTTCCCAGCGAGCCTCCGCGGGGCCTGGTCCCGGCTGGTGCGCGGGTGTGGCCCGGGGGCTGGTCCGGGGCTGTCTCTTGCTCCGTCTGGGCATCACTTTGATTTCCAAGTCAGTTTGCTCCATCCACTGAGCTGGCTCAGGGAGCTCCTGCCGAGTGGGTGGTCCCCTTTCCCGGGCGGCCTGTGAGGAATGTGAGTTGGAGGTCGGGTGTGCTGAGGCAGTTACATGGCCTGGGGTCCACACAGATGCCACCAGGCAGCTCGGGCCTCACCTGGGCGGCTCCTCGGCCTTCCCTGGCCTGTGCACTGCAGCTTTGTCCACCCAGCGTCAGAGAGGGCTCCAGGGGGCAGGGCTGGGGCTGCGGTTTGCATCCGGAACAGACACGCTGCCTGCCTGCGGCCACCTCTCCTTCCCAGCCTGGCCGCAGCTGCGATGAACTCCTGGTGAACGTGGAGGGCTTCATAGGGCTGGCTCTGCCGGAAGCTCTCTGAGGACACTCCTTTCCTCGTGGCACCTCCAGGGGGTCAGGGTGTTCGCTGGGCTCCGCCTGAGCTGATCGGACCACAGTGAAAACGAGCTGAGGGCACGGGTGGAACCCAGCAAACACCCCGACCTCCTGGGGGTGCCGCGAGGAAAAGAGTGTATTTGATAGGTCGTGTGCATAACACGCTCAGGGCGACCTCTGGAACCCTAACCCTGGCTGGAAATGGAGCTTCCGGATGACTCTCGGGATTGTTTTCACAGACACCTGATCCCTGAGGACCTGACCCCTCCAGGTGGAGGCGGGAGCCCTGGGTAGAGAGGGCCGGTTTCCACCGTTAGGAGGGGGTGGTCACACGGCGTGAGACGGGCTCGCTCCCCGGCCTTGGTGTGCCCAGAGGTAACTGAGACCACTCTCCAAGTCAGTGGTTCCAAGCGGAGAGGGATTCTCCCAGGGAATCTTTCAGGCAGCCCCAAACGTGGAGCACACAGATGAAGCTCCCCTGCAGGTGGGGGTGGCAGGGGACAGGGCCTTGCCTGGTGCACAGGCTGGCGGTCCACATTAGGGAAGGCAATCTGCTTTACTCTGCCTACTGAAATGTCAGTCTCTTCCAAAAACACCTTGAAGAAACAACCAGGGTAATATCTGACCCAGTATCTGTGCGCTGTGTGGCCTGGACAGGCTGGTTGACGCCTAAAGTGAAGCAACACACTTAGCTTTGTGATTGGATGACACAAACCCTCTCCCCGCCCGAGGCCCTCACCAATGCCGACGCCGCCCCACATCCCATCCCTTACCATCAGACAAGTGATTTTCTGAGGCGGACGATGGTGAAGACTTTGGGGGCCTTTACCTGCCTCTTGTGGCCACTTTTGTGATGCCTCGTAGTCCCCAGCTCCTGAAGACGTGAACTCACGCACAGCCCAGGTGACTGACTGAGAGCGCGTTAGGAAGAAATCCTAAATCCCCCGAGGTGCCAGCCAGGAATGCGCCTGCCCCCGTGGGTGGAGAGAGGAGGGAGGTTCCTCGGGAGGGCAGCGTCCTCTGGGGAACGGGTCTGGCAGACACAGTCAGGTGTCCTCTCTGCTCTGCTCCCCTTCTCGCCACGCCCCCGCCGCTGCCCAGTCCGAGTGCCCACACCCAGGACTCCACCGGCCTCCAGCTCCCCTCTATCTCCACCGGCCTCCAGCTCCCCTCTATCTCCACCAGCCTCCAGGGCTTCTTCACACCCGACCATGGCCTGCCTCCCAGTCCTTCCGTGGCTCCACATTGCCCTGGATAAAACCCAGACTCAATGTGACTGACCAGACCCTGTGGGATTCGACTGTGCCCCTCCTGCACCCACTCCAACTCTGCCCACCAGCCAGACAAAGCCACCTGCTGCTTAGGATGGGCAGCAATGGGCAGCGTCCTTTCCAGCCCTTGCACCAGCCATTCCCTCTGCCTGGGATACCCTCCCTGCTCTCCTGACCCCAGTCATCCTTTAGGCTGTTACTGCTTCTGACCTCCCAGGCCTGGTAGGGGCCTTGCTCGGAACTCTTGTTGCCCCTGACACATCACATCCACTTACAAGGACACGGGTCATATCAAATTAGGCCCCCCCAACACCAGCATGACCTTATTTTAATGAATCACACCTGCCATGACCCTATTCCCAAATAAGAGCACAGTCTGAGGTGCTGGGGGTAGCGGCTGCAACGTATCTTTTGCCAGGGAGCAAAGGCACCCCCATAACAGGTGGTTTTGAGGGTGAAAGTGCAAATGTTCACAAAAGCATTGCCCTGACCTGGTTCTAGACCTGGGAGGGGAGCTGGGGGTGTCACCATGTGGTTCCGCTTCTTGATGGGCCACGTGGCTTCATCTCCTGGGGATGGCACTGGGAGACTCCTGGGGAGCACCCACCTCCAGGCAGCTCTGCCCTTTCCCCAGCACCAGGACGCAGACCCCGGCTGCCCATGCGCCACTCCCTACCAGCTGCTGGGACCCATCTCCGACGCTCCATCTTTGCAAAACCAGCAGGACGGTGCCTTGCACCCGTCCCCCGAGGTGCAGCTGGAGTCTGCAGCCCTGCCCTGGGTCTGCAGGGCAGACCTGGCTTGGCGCTGGACACCGCCTCTGTAAGGAGCTGGGAGGCAGGCACTCCTCTGGTGCTGAGGCTGCTGTGGTATTTGAGGGTGCAAAGGCCGGTGGCGGTGGGGGCAGGCCCAGGGAAGGTGCGGTGTCCGCGGGTGCGTCTTCTTCCCACAGTCCCCCCACTGAGCTCTGCCTTCCCCGGCCCAGGAGCCATAGCCCCCAAGTCCCTTTCATCTTCCCTGTTCCAGGGCTCGGGGAAAAAGGACAAACAAAGGCGTCGGCGGTATCATTTTTCTCCCCATTCACCCTCTGGCCCACCCTTTTCTTCCTTTTATAATGTATTTTAATAGGGTCGACCAAGATGGATGGCCCCGCACTGGGATGGGCGGTGCCTGTCCCCACCCGCCCTGGCCCCTGAGCCTGGCACTGTGTGCCTGGAGCCAGGACGGACAAAGCCAGCAGGGGGAGGGGCGCGCGGGGGCTGGAGGCAGGGCGCCTGCTCCCTGCCCTGGGGTCTCCTTGAGGACCTAGTCTGTGGCTTCCTGGGGTGCTGGACCCTAATTCCAAACTGCCCCCTGCTCCTGCCTGCCCCAGTAGGGCCCCCCAGCAGTCAAGAAGGCCATATATGGGGCCCCATGCCCAGCCTTACTGTGGGAGCCACAGAGGGGACCCCCAAGCCCACCACTTTCCCTGGCTAAGAGGTGGACGGACACACAGCACACCCACACGAGTCTTTGTTCTTTTCAGGATGCACGTGATCTCTTGTTTAAGCTGTAGTGGGCTCCTCATCCACTCCTCGTGTTCCTTCCCCATCAACTCAATTATTCACATCTATGTTAATGACACAGATGTCATTATCCCCATTTCACAGATAAAGAAACTGAGGAGCAAGGATTGAACAGCCGGTGAAAGGCCGAGGCAGCATCCCAGCCCCCAACCCCTCAGAGGGGCAGCAAGAAGGATTCACCGCACTCTTCAAGTCCAGGGCCTTCAGCCTCCCAGGCCCGAGGGCCTCTGCTGTGCAGTGCTAGGGGCAAGTGGGCCTCCCTGACCCTTGGCTTCTTGGAGTCTTTGGCAGTGTCATGTAACCCCATCCCTCAAGGGGAGGCTGAGGCTGGGAAGGACCGGGGACCTGCCCACCACACCTTTGAGTATCAGGAAAATGGGGCTTGAAATGGCGGCTCACGTTTCTGGGCCGACCCTGCCTCTTGCTCCAGGAAAGAAACTACTTTTGAAAATCCAAAGGGCTGTCCGCAAAGGGGTCAAGTCAGGCATGAAACCAAATCCAAATGGAAACACAGGGATTGATGTTTCCCTTAACAAGAGACTTGTTCCTCAAGTTTTCCCTTCCTGGCGTGTGGGGGTAGCTCTGCTCACAGGAGCTAAAAGACGGGAGCAGCCCCAATGTCCACCACCAATGAATGGATCAAGGATGCGTGGCAAGTGGAATATTACCCAGCCATGAAAAGCTATCATGTGGATGGACTCTGTAAACTGTTCCATAAGAGAAGCCAGACACAACAGCCAGCATACTATATGACTCTATTAATATGAAGTGTTCAGAACCGGCAAATCTATGAAGACAGAAAGGAGATGAACAGTTGCCAGGGACTAGAGACGGGGGAGAAGGCTAAGGGCATGGAATTTCTTTTTCTTTTTCTTTTTTTTTTTTTTTTGAGACGAAGTCTCGCTCTTGTCCCCCAGGCTGGAGTGCAATGGTGTGATCTTGGTTCACTGCAACCTCCACCTCCCGGGTTCAAGCGATTCTCGTGCCTCAGCCTCCCAAGTAGCTGGGATTAGAGGTGCCTGTCACCACGTCCGGCTAATTTTTGTATTTTTAGTAGAGACGAGGTTTCACACCATGTCGGCCAGGCTGGTCTCGAACTCCTGATTTCAGGTGATCTGCCTGCCTCGGCCTCCCAAAGTGCTGGGATTACAGGTGTGAGCCACCATGCCCGGTCAGTGCCATGGAATTTTTTGGGGGGATGGATGATGAAAACTTTCTGGAGTTTGATAGTGGTGGCGGCTGCACAACTCTCTGACTACACCCTAAAAGCCACCTGCTTGATCACTTTAAAATGGTGGATTTTATGGTATGGAAGTTATAGCTCAATGTTTTTAGAAAGCCCTAAGGGGGATGTGATGGTTAATTTTATGCCAACTCAACGAGGCTAAGGGATGCCCAGCTGGCAAAATATTATTTCTGGGCGTGTCTGTGAGGGTGCTTCTGGAAGAGATTAGGGTTTGAATCAGTAAGCTGAGGAAAGGAAATCCACCCTCACCAGTGTGGCATCGTCCAGTCCACTGAGGACCTGAATAGAACCGAGGGTGGAGGAAAGGTGGGTTCTTTTTCTCTGGTCTCGAGCTGGGACATCCATCTCTTCCTACCCTTGGACATCAGATCTCCTGGTTCTTGGGCCTTTGGACTCAGACTGGGTCCTACACCATTGGCGTTCCTGGTTCTCTGAAATTTGGGCTGAGACTGGGACTACACCACCAGCTTCAGGGACCTCCAGTTTACAGATGGCTGATCACGTGACTTCTCAGCTTCCGTTATAGTGTGAGCCGAGTCCCATCATAAACCTCTTTCTACATCTCTAAACCTCTACCCTGTTTTTTTTTTTTCCTTCGGAGAACTCTGACTGATACAGGGGAGCTGTGGTCAGCCAGGGCAACATTCTGTTCTCTGGCGCTTTTGAAAGTGGGGTGCAGATGCAGCCCTGGCTCAGCCCCTGGAAGGGAGCTTGTGTCAGGAGTGGGGCAGGACTCTTGGATGATGGTCTTGGAATCTCAGAAGCTCACAGCTGGAACAGGCCTTCTAAGCTCAACTCCTTAATTTTGCAGATGGAAGACTGAGGCCCAGAAAGGGATGGCGGCTCCATGGAGTTTTGAATTCCCACCCCTGGGTCCTGAGCTCTTTTCCCAAAGATTGTGGTGGAAGCGGTGTTGATGGGTGTTCTAACCGGTTCATCTGAATTCCTCGAATGTGGATTCCAATCCTTGATCTCAAATGTGCCATAGGTTTGCATTCGAGTATATACAAGTTATCGATCGATGAATAAGAAGTTATCCCCCAACACGTAGTAGCTGTAATAAAACCAACAATAACCATTTATAATCTTCCACAGTTTCTATAGGTCAGGAATTGGGGAGCAGCTTAGCTGGGCAGATCTAGCTTGGAGTTTCTCGAGAGGCTGCAGTCAACATATTGGCTGGGCTAACAGGACTTGATGGAACTGGAAGATCCAGTTCCAAGGGGCTCACCCGCATCTCTGGCAGACTGGTGCTGGCTGTTGGCAGGAGTCACCAGTTCCTCCCCGTGTGGACCTCTCCACAGAGCTGCTTGAGTGTCCTTACATGGCAGCCAGCTTCCCCCAGGTCACATGACCTGAGAGAGGGCAAGGCAGAAGCCTTGAAGTCTTTTATGACCTAGCTTCAGAAGACACACAAGGCATTTCCACAGTGTGCTATTGGTTACACAGGTTGCGGGGCCATCCATGGGCACGAACACCAGGAGGTGGGGATCACTGGGGGCCATCTCGGCGTCTGCCTACTACAAGCATGAACTTATTAAGTTTACATTTAAAGACAAACTCTTTCTGGAGTCGGTGAGTGCAACCTCTCAAGCCTTTGCTGTTGCTGTTTTTAGTTCTTCCAAATAAATTGATGATAATTCCCGGTGATTGCCCACACTGCACCAAATCTTGTGGGCATCTGTCTGCCCAAGGCAGTATTTTAAAAGCTGCCTAACACTGTCTCTTTAGCAGGCGGGGAAGCTGACAAACCTGGGTACTGAAGGCAAAAATGTCCCCACGCACATCCTGTCCCTCCCACAACGGCTCACACAGGACAATAAAGATGGAAGCAGATTGTGGCACTGGTGCTCGTGGGATGGTCAATGCCATCATAATCAACAGTGCTCATAAATCAATAAGAAAGGCCAGATGCAGTGGTTCACACCTAGAATCCCAGTGCTTTGGGAGGCTGAAGTGGGAGGACAGCTTGAGGTCAGGAGTTCAAGACCAGCCTGGGTAACAACGTGAGGACCTGTCTCTACAAAAAATTAGCCAGACGTGGTGGTGTGTACCTGTAGTTTCAGCTACTTGGGAGGCTGATGCTGGAGGATCCCCTGAGCCCAGGAGGTCCAAGTTGCAGTGAGCTGTGATTGCATCACTGCCCTCCAACCCGGGCAACAGAGACCAAAAGAAAGAAAGGAAGAGAGGAAGAAAGGAAGAAAAGAAAGAAAGAAGGAAAGAAAGAATAAGAAAGAAAGAAAGAAAGAAAGAGCGGAAGGAAGGAAGGAAGAAGGGAGGGAGGGAGAAAGGGAGAACAGGGATGGGAGGGGAGGGGAGGGGAGGGGAGGGGAAGGGAGGGGAAGGGAGGGGGGAAAGGAAGGAGAGAGAAAGAGAGAAAAGGAAGGAAGGTAGGAAGAAGGGAGGGAGGGAGAAAGGGAGGAGAGGGGAGGGGAAGGGAGGGGAGAAAGGAAGGAAGGAGAAAGAAAAGGAAGGAAGGAAAGAGAGAGAAACAGAAAGAAAGAAAGGAAGGGAGAGAGGGAGGGAGGGAAAGGAAGGAAGGAAAAAAGAGAGAGAGAAAGAAAGAGAGCTAGAGAGGGTGGGAGGGAGGGGGGAGGGAGGGAAGGAAGGAAAGAAGGAAGGGAGGAAGGAAGGGAGGGAGGGAGAAATGGAGAGGAGGGGAAGGGAAGGGAGGGGAGAAAGGAAGGAAGGAGAGAGAAAGAGAGAAAAGGAAGGAAAGAAAGAGAGAGAGAAAGAAAGGAAGAAAAAAGGGAGAGAGGGAGGGAGGGAAAGGAAGGAAGGAAAAAGAGAGAAAGAAAGAGAGAGAGAAGGAGGGAGGGAGGGAAGGGAGGGAGGGAGAAAGGGAGAGGAGGGGAAGGGAAGGGAGGGGAGAAAGGAAGGAAGGAGAGGGAAAGAGAAAAGGAAGGAGAGAGAAAGAGAGAAAAGGCAGGAAAGAGGGAGAGAGAAAGAAAGAGAATGAAATGAAAAAGAAAGAAAGAAAGCTGACTGAGCCACAGGTCATCCTTGGCCTCTTGGGAGCCTCCTCCCTGACCTCCATGTGGCTCTGTGGCCTTGGAGGCTGACCCTCAGGGACTGAACGAAGAGCTCAGCCCTCCAGCCTCGGAGAGGCGTGTCAGGTATGGTCAGGGTATTGATTTCCCCAGCTCCCTCTCTGAGAGGTCACCTTGGGTGAGCTGCGTCATACCCCCTGCCAGTGTCCCCTCCCTGCCCTGTGTCTCTGGGCTCAGGTCACTGCCTCCTCCCACTCCCCCGGCAAGCCTGCGGAGAACAGTCCCTCTTCTCTATCACAGCCTTGGGCAGGGCCCAGGCCTTGCAGTTTACCCGCACCCATCACCAACGCTCCCTTCACCAGCTCACCTCCAGTTCCTCTCTGTGAGGGTGCCAGAGGTTGGGGACCCTGACCGCATCTCGGGGGGAAAAATGGGCACGGGGCAGTTGACAAATGGACCCTGCTCAGATAAATTCTGTCTGTCTGCAGGGGGATGCCTGGTTATGATCGGTTTTGTGGATGGTGAGAATATGAAAAAAGGTTCACAGGCCTGAGTCATAAAAGAACTGAAAACCAATCCTCAAGAAAACACCAACAAATAGCTCTCAAGAATACCACACAGGTGGCAGCCAGGCCCTTCCTGAGCTCACCAGGCTGCAGGGACGCAGTGAACACACCTGTGACCTATAGTTCCCTGGCCGGGGAGTCATGCTAAGACAACAGCCCAGAACCCACAGAGGTGTATGGACAAGGGTATTCGTCAGAGGAGTTATCTTAGGGAAGAGCCGGGTTAATTGCTATAAATCTGTCTGCCAGACCCCGTTGCAACCATTACCAATGAGAGCTTACGGGTATTTAATGAGACAGTAAAATGTGCCTAATTGAAAATTAATTGAAAAATACTTATTAAGTTAATAATTTGATGGAAAATGTACAATCATAATTAATAATTAAATAATCAAATTAAATTAATAATTTAATTGAAAAACAGGGTAGAAAGTGGTAAATATAGTATGATCTGAATTATGTAAAAAAATTTATGAATTTATTCATGATAAAAAAGGCTAACAGGAAATGAAACAAAGCACAAATAATGGTTATTTCTTCATGGTGAGATCACTGGTATTCTTCTTTTGTCTCTTATCCTTTATTTATTTTTGTTTTTTTTGCGTGTGTGTTTCTTATCCTTTACTTTTAAAAAATTTCTAAGCTTTCTCAAATGAATTTCTTTTTTCATTTAAAGGGGAAAGGACTTTAAAATTCATGCCTCCTGGGACAACATACATAAAAAGGCCCACTTCAGACAGATGACCTAACGTGATGAAGATAATACCTCTTGCACCTGTGCCGTGTACCCTAGTTTACCAATGCCTTGCCCGGCAGAGTCCCAAGGAAAGACTCTGACAGAGGCTCCAGAGAGGCGGTGACAGGTAACCAAGAGCTGAATCAAAACTAAGGAAGCAGGGCTGGACCACGAGGGATGGATGGGGCAGGCTTAGGTTAGCTCTGGGCAGATAAAGCCCTGTAAGCATGGTCAAGAGGGTGACCACATGGACCATAAACGAAGAATGGCTTTAGGGGAGATGGCAGGAAATGAAGGAGTGTGGATGGATGGGGGTTTGCTGTGAAGGTGGCACAGCTGGAACTTCTGCAACCTCATTTGTCGCAGGGCCTTCCTGCAAGGCCGTAGACCTAATATTAGATTCCCAAGTTAGTATTCTTTTTTGTTGAGACAGAGTCTCACTCTGTCTCCCAGGCTGGAGTGCAGTGGTGTGATCTCGGCTCACTGCAAGCTCCGCCTCCTGGGTTCACGCCATTCTCCTGCCTCAGCCTCCCGAGTAGCTGGGACTACAGGTGCCCGCCACCATGCCTGGCTAATTTTTTTGTATTTTTAGTAGAGATGGGGTTTCACCATGTTAGCCAGGATGGTCTCCATCTCCTGACCTCGTGATCCACCCACCTTGGCCTCCCAAAGTGCTGGGATTACAGGTGTGAGCCACTGTGCCTGGCCTTTTTTTCTTTTTTTTTTTTTTTGAGACGGGGTTTCACTCTTGTCGCCCCAGACTGGAGTCCAGTGGCAAGATCTCGGCTCACTGCAACCTCCACCTCCAGGTTCAAGTAAATCTCTTGACTCAGCCTCCCGAGTAGCTGGGATTACAGGGGTCTGCCACCACGCCTGGCTAATTTTTGTATTTTTAGTAGAAATGAGATTTCGCCATGTTAGCCAGGCTGGTCTTGAACTCCTGACCTCAGGCAATCTGCCTGCCTTGGCCTCCCAAAGTGTTGGGATTACAGGCGTGAGCCACGGCGCCTGGCCAGTATTCATTTTCTTAAAGAGGCCTGCAGACTGAACAGGCTTTCTGTCTCTCCCAAATCTAGACCTGCCCTGACATAAACACATCTGAGCTTCTGGTGCAGAATCCCTGGCTTAGGTGAGGCAGGTCCCGGGCACCGTCTCCGCCAGCACCCCTGTCCCTGCTCACCTCAGCCTCAGCCCCCCTCCCCATGGCAGGACCTCCTAAAGCCTGGTCCGTTCCTCTCCCCTTCTGGATCTGGGCCTTCAACCATGCGGCTCCTTCAGCTGGAAACATGCTTCCCTTCTTTTTGCTTGGCTGCTCTGAGACTTATGCCATGCCCCTTCTTCAGAAGGCCTCCTCCCTTCTCAGCCTGAATTAGGCATCCCCTCTGCTGTCACACCTCTTCCCCCAGCCTAACATTCACCACCTATCCCTGTAATTAATTGTCAAACCGTCAGCCCCAGGGCAGGGACAGCCGCTGCCTCAGTCACTATTGTGTCCTCTGCGTCTGGCACTACCCCTGGCACATGAGGGATGCTCAACATTTTTCCTAAATAGACAGCAGGGCAAAGGAATGGGTAAAACCAGACCCTTCCCAATCCACATGGCCCAAACAGGGATTTGATGCCTTGTGCAAGTCTCCTAAGCCCCTAGGATGCCTGGAAGGCCGTGTGCCTCTTGCTACGGATGCCCCATCTCTGATCCACCCAGCCCTCCTCCACCTGCACTTCATACCCTGAGCAGGGCGTGGGCTCTTCCAGAAGCCCATGTCTGGCTTCTTTTTCCTGTTCCCCTGGTCTCCCAGCTGGACCCCTGTCTCTGCCCACTTGGGGGCACTGAGCTGGGACTCACTCAGGCCGCCGGGCACCCTGGGCTTGGCAGAAGGGGCATCTGTTGTCCTCAGTGTGTGCCCTCTCCTCCCTGTCCCCTACTGTCCCTGACCCCCGGGCCCCTGCGATCACGCCCCCCATTGCAGCTGAGCCCCACAGTCAGGCGGGCCCTGCTGCTTCACTTCTGACTCCTCATTGTCGATAATACCCTATTAAAAGTTGAAAATACATTTTCCTCCTGCCGATCTCTTTCCTTTTCATTTAGCAAACATTGATTTTTTCCCCCTCCTGCAGATGGAATAGAAATGAAATCACCCACGTCTCTTTGGGGTGATTTAGTTGTCAGAGCCGGAGGCAGTGGGCAGATGAGGGCTGCTCTTGTCACCTCATCCACGGGTCGCTTTGTGACCTCCGATGGTCGTTTGGCCTCTCTTCTCTGCCGTGTCTCCCCACCCCCAGCTAGTAAAGGAGACCCTGGTGCCCCTGGCTGGGAGAGCAGGAGGCCCCGTTCACCAGCCAGAGGAGCCTCCTGGAGAGGTTTGGTTAAAAGCCTCTGTTAGAAAGCCCAGCTCAAGGTTGTGTCAACACCAAATACCATGAAGTGGCAATTATCCAATTAGCTTGATTAGCGTAGAAAGCACCGCCAGCCGCTGCTCTGCACAGCCCATCCTGTCCGTCTCCCGAGCTCAGACAGCTGTGCAGTGTAGGACCTGAGTACTGGACTCCAGAAGCTGGGCTCCAGGCACACCCGGGCTCGCCCTCTCTGGGCCCTGATTTCTCCATTTCTCGTTTGGGAATAATAAAGCCTTCCTCACAGTCTGTGGTGAGGATTCATGAGCTGGCCTCAGCGCAGCCTCTGGGAGACAAGGGGAGCAAGTGCTTTAATGGTAACCACTTGGCCAGTGGTGTGGTATAGGCCAATTTATACTCAGGGCCCAATGCTTCTCTCAGGGTCAGCGTGGGCAAGCCACATTGTGACCCGGTTTCTTCATTGGTTCCAGAGGGATTCTAACAGCACTGGCCTTAGAGATGCATAGGCACAGGGTTGGTGCCCCACAGTGAGGGTGATTGCCATGAGGGTGATGATGATGGTGATGATGACCATGGTGGCGATGATGGTGGTGATGATGGTGCTGGTAAGGAAGATGGTGGTAATGATGTTGATGGTGGTGATCACCATGTTGGTGGTGATGATGATGTTGATGGTGATGATAGTGGTGATGATGTTGATGGTAGTGATGATGGTGATAATGGTAGTAATGATATTGATGGTGGTGGTGATGATGGTGGTTATGATGTTGATGGTGGTGATGGTGGTGGTAATGATGTTGGTGGTGGTGATGGTGGTGGTAATGATGTTGATGGTGGTGATGGTGGTGATGGTGATGGTGATGATAATAGATGGTAGTGGTGATGGTGATGGTGGTAATGATATTGATGGTGGTGATGGTGATGATGGTGGTGGTGATGTTGATGGTAGTGATGATGTTGACGGTGATGGTGATGATGGTGATGGTGGTGATGATGTTGATGGTAGTGATGATGGTGGTAATGATGTTGATGTTGGTGGTGGTGATGGTGATGATGTTGATGGTAGTGATGATGGTGATGATGGTGGTAATGATGTTGGTGGTGGTGATGGTGATGATGGTGGTGGTGATGATTGATGGTAGTGATGATGTTGACGGTGATGGTGATGATGGTGATGGTGGTGATGATGGTGATGATGGTGGTAATGATATTGATGGTGGTGATGGTGATGATGGTGGTGGTGATGATTGATCGTAGTGATGATGTTGATGGTGATGGTGATGATGTGATGGTGGTGATGATGTTGATGGTAGTGATGATGGTGGTAATGATGTTGATGGTGGTGGTGATGGTGATGATGTTGATGGTAGTGATGATGGTGATGATGGTGGTAATAATGGTGGTGGTGATGATGTTGATGGCGGTGGTGATGATGTTAATGGTGGTGATGATGATGTTGATGGTGATGTTAATGGTGGTGGTGATAATGATGGTGATGATGGTGGTGATGTTAGTGGTGGTGATGATGATGATGTTGATGGTGATGATGTTAATGGTGGTGGTGATGATGATGGTGATGATGTTAATGGTGGTGGTGATGATGATGTTGATGGTGATGTTGTTAATGGTGGTGATGATGATGATGATGGTGATGTTAGTGGTGGTGGTGATAATGATGGTGATGATGGTGATGATGTTAATGGTAGTGGTGATGATGATGTTGATGGTGATGATGTTAATGGTGGTGGTGATGATGATGATGTTGATGGTGATGATGATGGTGGTAAGGATGTTGATGGTGGTGATGATGAAAATGTTTATGGTTATGATAAAACCCCTTTCTCATGGGTTCACTATACAGCCAGCCAAGGAAATAGACTTGTCAGAGAGCCCTTCCAGAGCAATCCCTCTCCTATTGAGAGGTGGGATCTAATTCCTCTCCCTGTGAATCTGGGCTGGCTCTGCAGCCTGCATAACCAATAGGATACAGTGGAAATGATGTCACATGGTTTTTAAGCCTGGCCAGAAGAAGCCTTGCAGCTCCCCCTCTGAGCCTCTGGGACATTCTGGGAGCCCTGAACTGTGACACAGAAGGCTTACTCCGAGAACACCATGCTGGATAGGCCACGTGCAGGAATTCTGGGTGACAGTCCCAGCTGAGCCCAGCCTTCCAGTCATGCTGCCAAGGAGCCAGACTTGTGCAGACAACCCTGTTAGAGCCTCCAGACCAGCTGGCTGCCAGCAAATACCACCCAGTGAGCCTCGTTTACACCTCATGAAGCAGAAGCAGCTGGGTGGACCCCATGGGATTCCTGACCTACGCAATTGTGAAATGTAATGAAATGGCTGCCAGGAGCTACTAAATTTGGGGGCAATGTGTTCCATGACAGTCGGCACCAGAACAGTGGGTCTGATGGTTCTGGCCTCAGCCACCTCCTGGACAAGTGCCGTGGCCGCCTGGTTGAGCATTACAGGCTTGAGCTCCGACCTGGGCCTTGTCCTGCTATGGGGTCTGCTGGAAACTGCGGTTGTTTCTTTAAACAAAGAGCCATCCAGACCTCTGACTTCTCAGCATGGGGGAGGCAGGCGTGTTGTGAGGCTGGCACTAGCAGAGCTGTACCAAGCCACAGAAGAAAGGCCGTGAAGGCCGTGTGTGGCCCCAGCACAAAGTGAGCCAAGAGTTGCCCCGGGGCCCTGGTGGGGCATGGTCACTCCAGAGCAGGGCAGCCCCAGAAGATGAGGCAGGCTGGAGGGTGCCACCCAGCAGCCCCAGGGGTCCCCATGCTACCCACAGCTGGGGACTTTCTTCTGCCAGGTCTGCCAATGGGGAGTCACCACAGGGCTCTGGCTGCCCGGGGCTGCCCTGAGAGGAAAAAGGGCACAGGCAGTGGAGAGGGGTCGGAGTGGGAACAGGGCAGCCTGCCTGCCCCAGAACTGGCCTGGGGGAGGAGGACTTCCTCTCCCACACATTTCATTTACAGATGAGAATTTGGGGGTTTGGAGCTTTGGGGACTGGACTGAAATCATACTCCTGAGGCCGGAACTTGAACCTAGGTCTGCCTGATCCGCAAGCCCATGCCCCCTGCCTCTTCCCAAGATCACCCCATAAGAAATTGAGGGGTTTATGGTTACAAGGCAGGGTGCTTTCTGAAGCTCTTTTCCTCCTCAGAGGGCTCAGTTTGGTTATGGCATGGAGCACAGCCCATTGATCTTGAGCTAACTGAATCCCGCTCCTTTCAGTGATTAACTCCCCCACCCACATCGGGTGAAGTTCAAAGTCTTCTCTGATCAGACACACCCAGTACAAATAGCTGATTGTATTTTAGATGTTGGGGTGGCAGGGGGAGCGGTCTTGGAAAGAAAATGCAGCCAAATGCGGGAAGGCTGAGATGCGGGGCCAGGGAGCCCAGCACAGCCCACTGCTTGCTGTTTCCTGGGGGACAGGAACATCTTTTAACGACTTACAGGAGCTGCCCGTGGCCCGGATACAGAGCCAGACCTTGAGCAGGTGAGGACCGTGGAGAGTACGTCGATGCTGGGACCTGGGATCCCAGTGATTTTGATTTTTGACTGCCCCCAGGCCCCCAACTCACATACTCTTAGGTATGGGTGCTCTTGCCTCTCACTCCAGCTGTACCTAGCACTGACAGCTCGAGCTTCTACCAGAATTCCCTCCAGGGTTCTGGTTCTGAGCCCTGGACCACACAGCCAGTCCCTCCCGGACCATAGACTCTCTTCTTAGGCACCCCAAAGCTGTCCAAGTCTGTATGGTTGCCCTGCTCCTTTGCTCTGCTAATGCACTCTCTTCCTGCCTTCACCCGGCACCTGCACCACGGACGCCTGCACCACAGCACCTGCACCACAGGGACACATGCCACAGGAGCAGACACCACAGGAGCAGACACCATGGGAACCCACACCATGGGAGCAGATACCGTGGGAACCCACACCATGGAACAGACACCACAGGAGCCCACACCATGGAACAGACACCACAGGAGCCCACACCATGGAACAGACACCACTGGAGCCAATGCCATGGGAGCAGACACCACGGGAGCCCACACCATGGGAGCAGACACCACTGGAGCCCACACCATGGAACAGACACCACAGGAGCCAATGCCACGGGAGCAGACACCACGGGAGCCCACACCATGGGAGCAGACACCACGGGAGCCCACACCATGGAACAGACACCACGGGAGCCAATGCCATGGGAGCATACACCACGGGAGCAGACACCACGGGAACCCACACCATGGGAACAGATACTGCTGGAACCCACATCATGGGAGCAGACACCACTGGAGCCAATGCCATGGGACCAGACACCACAGGAGCAGACACCATGGAACAGACACCACGGGAGCCAATGCCACGGGAGCAGACACCACGGGAGCCCACACCAAGGAGCAGACACCACGGGAGCCCATGCCATGGAACAGACACCACGGGAGCCAATGCCACGGGAGCAGACACCACGGGAGCAGACCCCATGGGAACCCACACCATGGGAGCAGACACCACGGGAGCAGACACCACAGGAGCAGACACCACGGGAGCAGACGCCATTGTGGGAGCCCACACCATGGGAACCCACACCATGGGAGCAGACACCACGGGAGCAGACACCATGGGAACCCACACCATGGGAGCAGACACCACGGGAATAGACACCATGGGAGCAGACACCACGGGAGCAGACACCATGGGAACCCACACCATTGGAGCAGACACCATGGGAGCAGACACCATGGGAACCCACACCATGGGAGCAGACACCACGGGAGCAGACACCACGGGAGCAGAGACCATGGGAACCCACACCATTGGAGCAGACACCACGGGAACAGACACCACGGGAGCAGAGACCACATGAGCAGACACCATGGGAGCAGACACCATGGGAACCCACACCATGGGAGCAGACACCACGGGAGCAGACACCACGGGAGCAGACACCATGGGAGCAGACACCACGTGAGCAGACACCACGGGAGCAGACACCATGGGAACCCACACCATGGGAGCAGACACCACGGGAGCAGACACCACGGGAGCAGAGACCATGAGAACCCACACCATGGGAGCAGACACCATGGGAACAGACACCACAGGAGCAGACGCCATGGGAACCCACACCATGGGAGCAGACACCATGGGACAGACACCATGGGAGCAGACACCACAGGAACAGACACCACGGGAGCAGACGCCATGGGAACCCACACCATGGGAGCAGACACCACGGGACAGACACCATGGGAACCCACACCACGGGAGCAGACACCATGTGAGCAGACACCACATGAGCAGACACCACAGGAGCAGAGACCACGTGAGCAGACACCACGGGAGCAGACACCATGGGAGCAGACACCACGTGAGCAGACACCACGGGAGCAGACACCACGTGAGCAGACACCACGGGAGCAGACACCATGTGAGCAGACACTACGTGAGCAGACACCACGGCAGCAGACACCATGGGAGCAGACACCGTCCTGGGAACCCACACCACAGGAGCAGACACCAAGGGAGCAGATACCACCGGAGCAGACACAATGGGAGCAGAGACCATGAGCACCCACACCAGTGGTGTCCAATGTGGCTCCCCACTCCCAATCTTGGGAGCTGATGCTCACTGAGCCATTGATCTCCCTCTATGATACATCAAAGCCGACCAGATGGGCTCTTATATCCTCCCCATTTTACAGCCAAGGAAGTGAAGAATTGGAGAGGGGAAGACACACAGCTAACAAGTAGCAAAACCAAAGCTGGAATCTCCAGGGCCCACAGAGCCTCCCATCTTGCTTCCTTTGGTGACATGTTGCAGGAATAGGGGAGGAAAGCTCCACTCTGAGGGCATCTGCTATGAACACTCACATGCAAGTCTTTCTGAGAACATGTGTCCTAGCAGTGGATGGTTGGGTCATATAGAAGATGGGTATTTAACTTTAAAAAAAAATACCATTTTTTCCCCAGAGTGATAATACCATTGTATAGTCTTATGACCAGTGTAGAAGAGTTCCAGTTGCTCTATATCCTCCCCACCACGTGGAATAGTCAGCCTTTGATTTTAGCCATTTCAGTGGGTGGGTGGTGATATCTCATGGTGGTTTTAATTTGCATTTCCATAATGAGTAATAATGTTGAGTGTTTTCTGTGTGCTTATTGGCCGTTCATATATCTTCCTCTGTGAAATGTATGTTCAAATCTCTTGACTGTTTAAAAATTGGTTGGTCTTCCTACAATTGTGCTTTAAAAGTTCTTTATACATTTATATAAATATATAAATTTATATATGTATGTAAATTTATATATTTATATAAATATATAAATTTATATATGTATGTAAATATATATATTTATATAAATATATAAATTTATATATTCTATGTAAATATATATATTTATATAAATATATAAATTTATATATTCTATGTAAATATATATATTTATATATATACATATATAAATATATATTCTATGTAAATATATATATTTATATAAATATATAAATTTATATATTCTATGTAAATATATATATTTATATAAATATATAAATTTATATATTCTATGTAAATATATATATTTATATAAATATATAAATATATATATTCTATGTAAATATATATATTTATATAAATATATAAATTTATATATTCTATGTAAATATATATATTTATATAAATATATAAATTTATATATTCATTTAAATATATATTTATATAAATATATACATTTATATATTCTACGTAAATATATAAATTTATATATTCATATAAATATATAAATATATATATATTTATATTTTATATATTAAATATATATATATTTATATATTTATATATTTTATATATTAAATATATATATATTTATATATTTATATATTTTATATATAAATATATATATTTATATATTTATATATTTTATATATATATAATTTTTATATATTTATATATTTATATATATTTTATATATTATATATAAATATATAATATATAAATATATAAATATATTCATATAAATATATAAATTTATTCATATAAATATATAAATTTATATATTTGATATACATATATTTGATATAAATATATTTATATATTAGATATAAATATATAAATCTTTGTTAGATTTGCACCTAAGCATTTTACTTTTTTTGTGCTATTTAAGTGGAATTTTTAAGATTTTATTTTCTAATTGTTTACTCCTAACAGATAGAAATAAAATATATTTTAAAAATATTATCCTTGTGTCTTGTGACCTTGCTAAATTCATTTACTGGTTTTGATTGTTGTTTTGTGCATTCCCTGGGATGTTCTACATAAATAACTAATTATATCATCTGCAAATAGAGACAGTTTTACTTCTCTTCCAGGCTCTACATATTTTATTTCATTTTCTTGGCTTATAGCAATGTCTAGGATCCCCGGTACAATGTCGAATAGGAGTGGCAAGAGAACATCCTTGCTCGTTCCCAATCTCGGGGAAAACAAGTCAGTTTTTTACTGTTAAATATGATGTTTGCTGTAAGGTTGTTCTGCTTTTATTTTGTAGATTATTTTTGTCAGTTTGAGGAAGTTTCCTACTATGTTTAGTTTTCTAAATGTGTTTAGTATAAGTGGATGTGGAATTTTGTCCATGGTGTTTCTGAATCTTTTAAAATAATCATATTTTCATATAATTTTTCTCCTTTCATCTGTCAATATGGTGAAGTCTATTGACTGTTCTTCGAATGTTAAATCAACATTGCATCCCATTGGTCATGAGGTATCACCTTTTTAACTTAATGTTGGATTTAATTTGTTAACATTTTGATAAAGATCTTATTACACTTTTAAAATTTATTTTTCTTAAATGTTTAATAAAAGACTCGAATGTTGATAGAATTCACCAGTGAAACCATCTGGGCCTGGAGTTTTCTTCTGGAAAGGTTTCTGATAACAAATTCAATTTCTTTAATTGCTGTAGGGCTGATCATATCTTCTGTTCCCTTCTGTGTTGATTTTGGTAAGTTGTCTTTTTCAAGAAATAATACAATTTCCTCTACGTTGACATATTTTTGGCACAAGTTGTTTTTAGTATTCCCATATATCTTATTGATGTTTATAGGGTCTGTGATGACAATCACTTTCTCATTCCTGAAAGTGATGATTTTCGTACTCTTTCTTTTTTCCTTGACCATTCTAAGGGTTAATCAATTTTGTTATTTCCAAAGAAACAGTTTTTGCCTTTGTCAACTTTCTCAAAGGTCTACTTATTGATTTTTTGCTCTTATATTTATTATTTCCTTCCTTCTACTTACTTCTGACTTAGTTTACTCCTTTTTTTTGTTTGTTTGTTTGTTTTTTTGAGACAAGGTTTCACTCTTGTCACCCAGGCTGGAGTGCAGTGGCACGATGATAGCTTACTGCAACCTTTAACTCCCAAGCTCAAATGATCCTCCCACCTCAGCCTCCCAAGTAGCTGGGAGTTGAGGTGCATACTACCATGCCTGGTTAATTTTTAAAAGGTTTTTTAGAGACAGGGTCTCACTATGTTACCCAGGCTGGTCTCGAAATCCTGGGCTCAAGTGATTTTCCCTCCTCTGCCTCCCAAAGTGTTAGGATTGTGGGAATGAGCCACTTTACCCAGCCTCTTTTTTTTTTTTTAAGTCATCTTAAGGTGAAACCTCAGGTCACTGATTTTAGATCTTTCTTCCTTTCTAATATAAGCATTTAATGCTATAACGTTCCCTCTAAACACTGCTTTAGCTGCATCCCACACATGTTGACATGCAGGGTCATTTTTCAATTGCAATTTTATTCCCTATTTTTGGAGAGGGCAGGCTGGATCCAGAGGCCACAGATATGATACCATTTCCAGGCACTAGGGCAGAAATAGGCCCGTGATTGGGTGAATTCTTGCAGTGCTGGCCTGCTATGGGAGCGCTGGGTAATACCATGGATTCCTGTACAAGCCCCATTTCCCTTGGGCTCCTTCTGCCCCAACATCTCAGACCTCACCAGCCTCCTCTCAGCAGCCCTTCCCAGCCTCAGAAGCTTCCAACAGCTTCTGACTCCTCTTTGGAGCAGGGATTAGTGCCTGTGGGGAATCTACACTGCCTGCCCCAAGCCTGCTTGCAGCCTGACCCTCTCTGTCCATTCATTCTCTGCTGCTGTGGCATGACTAGCTAGCCCTGTCTTGTCACACCCATTGTGCCATTGCTCCAGGCCGCTGGTCCAACCCATATGGTGCCAGAGTCCATTCCTCTCTCTGGACCTCCGTTTCTTCCTGCATGAACTAGCAGTCTTCGTCCTCATGGCTGACATGAGTCCCGTCCTTCTCCTCACTTGGGAATCTTTGTCCCCTCCTCCTCTAGGCTGGCACTTGGTAATCACAGTGGTAGCACAACCCACAGTGCTTTGGTCTCCTCCTCACTCTTGTCCTTGCAGAGACTTTATTGCCCCATTATACAGATGAGGAAAGGGGGTTTGAAGGTGCTGAGAACCTTGCCCAGGCTCGTGGGCACATGATTCATCTACTGAAGCGTGGAAAGCGCAGGACAGGTCTCACTGCTGCCAAGAGCTGTGGCTTCCCAGTGGCCGGGAACCTGCCACTGTGGCCGGGACAGCTCTTGGTAAGCATCTAGACAGCTGGCTCGAGGCTAACGTGGAAGTGGTACTGGTGTCTGCTTGTTCTCGCTGGAGCTGCTGGCTGGGCGCAGGGCTGGGCCCTCTGCTGTCAGGAGTGCCTTCTCCTAAAGAGGCCCTGGCAAAGGCACAGGCCGGGGAGGCCGGCTCAGAGGTCTGGGACACACGCCTTGAAGGAGAACAGTCGACCTCCTTTCTCTGCCACACAGATGAAATCTGGGGCATGCCTGGGAGTCCTCCTCCTCTCTTCCCACAGTCAAATTCTAATTTTCTTGAAGCAAAAGTACATGATTTGCCGCAGATGTGCGCTGCGCCCTGCTTTTTGGCCCTACAACTCCCCAGGAGGTGCCATTACTGGTGCCCATTTTACAGGTGAGGAAGCTGAGGCTCAGGGCCGCGACTTGTCCCAGGACACAGCCAGGAGGTAGTGAAGCCCAGATCTGCCCACTCCCACTGGCCAAACCACAATTCTCTCATCACATGGGACTCCAACCCGTCTCAGCATACCCTGGAGACTGCTGGGAACTGAGGCCTCCATGGGGCTCCAACCTGTCTTGGCATACCCTGGAGAGTGCTGGTAACTGAGGCATGGAGGCCTTGCCCTCTAAGTTCCATTTCAGAGGGGAGAAGCCAAAAGTTAACTGAGGCCGGTGGGGGCCAGTCTCAGTCCCCTTGGAGGTAGCCACAGTGTGAATCTCTCCCCAGAACACACTGGCAGTTCCAGACAAAGGCCTGAGAACACGCTGGGGGGCAGTCCCAGCGCTGTGGGCACCGCCTGTCAGGACCCAGCAGACCCAGCACATCGATGAGAGTGTCCACCTGAAAGGGATATTCAGGCTCGTTCCAAGTCGGCAGCATCCACTGAGGGCTTCGTTCACCCAACATAGCAAGGACGTTTGGCAGGTACACGGGACACCCGACCTGCCTCCTGACGCTGACAGCAGCCTTCACAGAAAGCCCTGCTACTGGATCTGGAGTGAAAGGAAGAAGGGTGCTGCCACGGTGCTCACTTTGGGCCTCATGGACGCGGATTTAACCCTAAGTGCTTAGCAGGCCCCACTGGTTGTGCACCTCAGCACGGCCCCCAGCAGTGTGGGGAGGGCTGCCTGGCCCCGAGAGCTGGCTGTCTGGCCGGGCCGTCTGTCCAGCACCTTTGCCTGCTGGACTGAAATCCAGCTGAGCTAGGAGCAAGGCTGACTGTAAAAGGAAAAGCCATTCAGAGCAGCTCAGGCTGGTTGTCCGGGCCCTGGGAGGAGACTTGTGCTAATTCCTCTTCAGACACCAAAGGGGGTAATCGCAGGCGTGGCAGGGCCGAGAAATCCTGTTAGTCCTTTGCCCCCCAGGGCTCCCATCGAGTGGCTCCCTGACAAAGCAGCTCTAGGGCTTCCTGAGGACAGCAGGCTGGAGGCAGGCGGTGCGGACCCCCCACAGACACTAATCCTTGCTCCAAAGCAGAGTCGAGGGCTGGGCGGCAGCCTCCCCGGGCTCCAGAGACTGCTGGAAGCTTCTGAGGCTTGGAAGGGCACGAGGCCCAGCACACGGGGTAGCATGGGCAAGCTCCTCCCTTCTTCTGGGGACTCAGAGTTCCCATGTGCAAAATTGGGGGGAAGAGCGGGGTCGGGGGAAGAGAAGACCTCCAAGGCGGTTAGGGTGGTCTTGGGCATCCGAGTCTTGCCCAGGGCAAGGGCTCTGCATTGCTCTTGGTCCTCTGGAAGGCGGTCGGGGCAGAGCGAGGCCCTTGGTTCTTCTTGGGGTGCAGGGCACCATGGCCCCAGCAGCTGAACTGGCCTGGAGGGTGCTGGGGTGGGTGTGTGTGGCAGCTCCCCAGCTCCTCCCCTGAGGAGGTCAGGGCAACTTTGCCCTCTTGGAGCCAGGCCTGGCGGCTTCCCAGGCCCCAGTGACATAGCAGCGCGAAGCAAGTCATCTCCCTCTCAGCAAAACAGAGCCAATAATTGTACCATCTCTGCTGGAGAATGAAGCGCCTCAGGGGCCACACTGGGACGCGCCACCCTAGTGCAGGTCCCTCTGGGCTCAGAACCCCCTTTCAGCAGCCTCTCAGCCTAGGGATCAAGGCCCTTCCAAACCTGGGCCACCCCAACCTCGGAGAGGCTCCCCACTGAGCACCCAAAGCACCTGTGACCCCATACCCTGCTGGTGCCCTCCCCCCACCCACGCAGCCCCATGCCCGCCCTTCTACCCGTGGACCTGCCGCCCCGACACCTGGACAGAAGCCGGCTCTGGTCCCTCATCTCCTTCTCTCCTTGGCCTTGTGGTTCAGGCCCTTGTGTCCTGTCCCCTCCCTGCTCTGTGAGTGCCTGGTCACTGTGGCAGCCATAGGGTGGCACCCAGAATCTGTGTTGGACACCGGTGCGTCACCTGGTGCTTCCCGGGAAGGGGAAGCACCTGGCCCGTGTTCCCCCCCTCTGCCCTCCACCCCTCACCCACAAGAGGTGCTGCAAAGCCTGCGTGGCGCTGGCGGGGTGCTGGGGTCTGGAGGAGCCCAGCCAGTCGGCTGTGTTGGCAAGAGACGGGCCTGAACAAGAGCCAAGCGGCTTCTGCGTCAGCTTTTAAAACCACCGAAAGGAGCTCACTTGTCATGCTGTGGTCCAAATATTTTGGCCATTTAGATGCAACCTTCTGTGCCTCTGAAATTAGGTGTATTATTAATCTCTTCCAGCCCAATGACAGAGTGGGCAGATCAGACAAGGATCCTTGCAGCGGGATGGGGAAGGGTGAGCATGTTCTTATCGGTGCAAAGCTGACACGGGGTGTTTCCAGAATGACACTGATGGAGTGCAGCCTGCCTGGGGGAGGGGTGGCTGGGAACCCCCGGTGATGAGGAGGGCATGGGCACAGGGCTTGCTTAGGGAGGAGAAGCGAGGGCTCCAGAGACACGGTTGCTGGCTTCCAGGATGTCACATGGGGTGACGTGGCAGGGCGTTTCTGCAGGGGGGCTTCTGAGATAGTGCGATAGGGCCAGCTGGGGTTGGCTGCAGGCTCCAGGGGTTAGGTTCCAGATGGATTTCAGATGGGACTTTCTTGCTAACCCTACTTTTTTTCTGATTATAAAAGTAATAAAGACTCCTTGTAGAGAAGGAGGCAAAATACAAAGAAGAGTGTGAAGCCCCCATCAGTCCATTAATGTTCACCAGTTGGGGGGTGGGAGGTGTTTTCCTTCAGATTTCTGTGTATACATTTATAACTGGCATCCTTTTGTGTGCAATGTTAACCGCCTTTTGTTTTCACTAAGCAATGTATTATGTATGTATTATGTTGAGCACCCATTTTGGGGGAGTAGACAGCCTGCACCATGGTCAGCCCGCAGACAGGCTGCACGGATCCAGGCACCTCGCTGGCTCCAAAACCCGTGAAGTGACCCCACCCAGGATGTCAGAGTAAGAGCGTGCCTGCTTGGCTAATGTCTCTCGCGTGCCTGCTTGGCTAATGTCTCTCGCGTGCCTGCTTGGCTAATGTCTCTCTGAACCCAGAGAGCAGAGAGGACCCGTGGCTGGGCTGCTGTGTGTTGGGGGCTCTTGAGGCCAGCCTGGTGGCCAGCTCCTTGGCACTGCCAGTTGCAGGGGCTAACCACCTTGTGAGGGACAGCCCACTTCCCCCAGGGTCTCTTGGCTCTTCCTCTCTGCCGAGTTGTGACAAGGTATGGGCTTGGCGAAGCGAGAGCTCCCCTCTCTGCCAGTGTCCATGTGGCCACTCTGTGACAGTAGGAATCCATACCCCACCCAGCCAGCTCACAGCAGGAATCCATACTCCCCCACCCCAGCCAGCTCACAGCAGGAATCCATACCCCCCCAGCCAGCTCACAGCAGGAATCCATACCCCCCGCCAGCCAGCTCACAGCAGGAATCCGTACCCCCCACCCCAGCCAGCTCACAGCAGGAATCCATACCCCCCCACCCCAGCCAGCTCACAGCAGGAATCCATAACCCCCCCCCAGCCAGCTCACAGCAGGAATCCATACCCCCCACCCAGCCAGCTCACAGCAGGAATCCATACCCCCCACCCAGCCAGCTCACAGCAGGAATCCATACCCCCCCACCCCAGCCAGCTCACAGAAGGAATCCACACCCCCCCCAGCCAGCTCACAGCAGGAATTCATACCCCCCACAGCCAGCTCACAGCAGGAATCCATACCCCCACCAGCCAGCTCAGAACAGCCCTGGGTCCCTGCAGGGTGGCACTTCTGTTCCCCTCCTGCCTTTCTGAGTGTAGAACTTCTTAAGAGCTAAGATCCAGGGGGCCAACCCAGCTGGTGCAGCTCATGGGGAGGAACCCTTCAGGCAGCTCCGTGCCCATGGGCTCAGGATAGCAACCCATCATCCCATCCAGGGATGGACTTCTCTAAAACGGCCCTGGACCCACCCAGAAGATCAGGGACAAGTCTATCAGTACCAGGACAGTCTGGAAGTTTTTGGCCATGCTTAAATTAGTTAAGGCTGGGGCCTGGCCACGGGCAAGCTTGCCTTTCGCACAACTGCTGGACTCCCTGCTGAGCATGACCACGGGCCATGGGGCTGAGATGTTCCCTGATGGAATATGCCTTGGAGAGCCTCGCCCTGGCCAGTCTGATGATCCCATTCACTAGGATGTTTATTGAGTGCCCGCGCAGGGCTGGCCTGGGCTGGTGGCTGTATAGACATCTCATTCAAGTCACACGAGGGTGCTGCAGAGGGAGAAACTGAGGCCTGGGGTCTCGCCCGGGGGGGACTCGGGATCAGATAGCTCCAACCCCTGGGCCCCTCAAAGTCCAGGATGCCCTCTCCCACCACCTGGCCAGGGTCTACCATGGATACACAGGTACGATTAACCTGGAACACACCACATTATTTTCTCAAACACTAAATATCCCCAATCACAACAGCAGAACTTCAAACAGCAACCGTGCCACAGAAGCAAATGAAGTCAGCTGACCCCTGGGGTGAGGAAATCAGACGGAGTCCAGTCCCTCCCTTGGCTGCTGGCAGGGCAGGGGGAACCTGGGGGATGCTGGCTTCCTTTCCTGAGCGTGTACAGCCCTCAGCTGTTCCTACAGCCCTGAGCTTCAGCATCGCAGGGCAGAGACATGGGGCTGGGGCCCTGGGGTTACTTCCAGGGTTGGGTGGTCTGTGACTCTGTGGAATCTAGTGGGTGCCTCAGGGCGGGGGCCTAGTGGACAGGCTCCGGTGCCCCCAAGTGGCTTCCAGCAGGGCATGGCACCTCTATCTGACACCCCCTTTCCATGTTCAGGGGATTTTGGGAAAGGGCCTGGTAATTAAACCCTTTTAAAGCCCACTGGTCCTGGGCAGTTGTCCAGGGCGTGGGACCCAAGGCCTCCTGGTCCTATCTCCCTTTGCCTTTCCTAGGTCTCTGTCACTCCCGGGCACGAGGAGACAGTGATGATGGGAAGGAGGTGAGGACAGGGTGAGGTCAGCCAGCCCACTCTGATAGCGCCTACTGCATGCAGGGGTCCGGCAGGCTTCGCAGGGGAGGCAGGGGAGCCTGAAACCCAGGGGTCTGCTGCCCAAGGGAGGCCCCAGCAGGGTGACAGCAAGGCCCTGGAGTCTTGGGTAGGAGGCGGAGGGCCTGGTGAGAGCCCCACACATAGATGCTCCAGTGTCCAGCCCTGCAAATGAAGCAGGAGGCTGGGAACAGGGCAGGCAGGGGCCCGGGAGGATGGGGCCAGGCCTGCAGCTTAAAAAGCAGGCATGGATGCGTCTTTTGGCTCCTCAGAGATGCTCTTTTGGTCCAGCCAACGACCTGCCTACGACGGTTGTGCCTCTGCCCCAAGGAGTGGTGCTGGGGCCAGGCTGCAGACCCCTGGAGCTGGAGGGCTGCAGGCGGCTGGCCCGGCCTCCTCCTGGGTGATCTCATTTCCAGGGCAGCCCCTCCCCTCCCTGCATCTCAGCTCAAGCGGCTCCTTCCTTGGGGACCCTCGTTAGTGGGAGAAACAAAGGCCAGTTGTCACCAGGAGCTGGCGATTCATCAGCCTCCGGCCTGGGCTCCCCCTCAGGGAGTGTGGTGGCTGTCTGCTGGGGGCTCAGAGCTGGGGGCTGGCAGGGCAGGATCTGGTGGGGCAGTGATGTGGGTGGGGTGAAAAGCGTCCCCCCATTCTAATCTTCGGGGGGAAGAAAAAATGTTTTAAAAGTGCTGCCCCCCCACCCTCCGTCCAGCAGAGATTTTTCTGTGTTGTCTTTGGTGCTTCCCACAGCAAACCCTACCAGGCTCCCTTGTGGGTAGATGCCCCTGAGCCTTCAAGGGGCCTTTGTCCCCGGGGCCGCGGATTCATTTACTGATAGGTAAACCGAGGCCCTGGGAGGGAAGATAATTTTTTCTAAGTATAGAAGGACTGAGATGTAAACAAGTATCCTGGTTGCCCACTAGGTCTTGGAGAGAAGCCGCTGACCTGGTGGCCTAGCTGGGCCCCTTGAAAATAGCGTCTGTGAGCATTCTGATCCCACGGCTGTGCCCAGTGGGGAAGGCGGAGACTGGAGCTCCCAGTTCCTGCCCTCAGCAAGCTCCGACCGTGGGAAGACACGGCCAGCCCAGGGCTAGAGGCACATGCAGGTTGCTGTAGGGTGCAGAGAAGCCAGCCCAGGCAGTGTGTGCATGCGTGCATGTGTGCGTGTGCGTGTGTGTGTGTTGGGCACTGGGGTGGAGATGGGCGAGCTGCTGAGGGCCACATTGGAGCTTCGGCAGCAAGGAATGCGGAGTAGCAAGGTGTGGATGGCCTGCAACAGCAGTCTCTCCTGTGCTAGCCTGGGGGGCTCTTGTGGGAAGAGCTCGGTGCGGGCAGGAGGGAGATGATGAAGGGAAGGGAGGGAGGGAGGGCCTGGTGAGTTTTGCTCAGGAGTTTGGACTTTATCCCAAGGGCAGTGGGCAGCATGAAAGAGTTTTTAAGCTGAGAGTGTCAGGGTTGGGGGCAGGGGGTGCTGCCTGCTTAGGCCAGGCAAGGTTGGGAACAGGCTGACGGAGAGGGGGTGGGGCCAGGGCCTTTGGGGACCTAGCCACACGTGGCTGTCCTGAGGCCTCCTCGGGGAGGATGACAGCCTCATCGGACCCTGAGCTGCAGCCTGGAGCCACGCCAGGCCCTCCACAAGCCAATGAGCGGAACAATGTGTGCCGGGCTGCGTCTGCACCCCCACTTGCTGGCAGTGTGGGGGTGGAGGGAGCCGCATTTTAAAGTACAGTTTATTTTGATGCAAGCACCGAGGGGCGTTAGGCAAACTCCTGGGCTCAGTTCCCCATCCTTCAATGCAAAACGACTCTTCTTTACGGCCCGTCAATAACCGCTGCCATCTCCTCGCCGCCGCAGAGGCCACATAGATCATATTTAAACCACATTGGTGGATGACAGAGACGTACGGATATTTTTAATCCCAACAGACTATTACGGTTCATATCATGTCTGTCAAATAAATATTATGAATCATTTCCCGTTAACTTTATGGGGGCCGCTTGACTACATCAGGGGGACTGGGCTCGGGGCCTTCCCCTGCACATCCATCCCCCTCGTATGTACACATATGTGCAGGGGGAGATGTATGCAGAAAGTGTCGATAATAAATGCCCCTGATAAAACACATAATCTCCTCGCCTGATGGGCGTCTGGGGGTGCACGGTGGAGAGGTGTCAGGGAGGGGCGTGCCACCTTCAGAGCCAGGGGGGCTGGGCTGGGCCCCAGGCTGGGAGCGTCGGCCTCAGCCTGTCTCCTTAGCTCCTGGGAGACAGGCTGTCATTCTATTTCCCTGTAGTCATATTCTTGTTTCTGTGATTAGCTGGTTCTTTTCTCTATTTTATAGAAGAGAATGATGTCCAGAGAGCACCCTTGTCCAAGGGCCATGTAAGAGTTGGTGGCAGAGCCAGGCTATGGCCTCTTCCTCCTGGTACCTTCCCCAGCACCTTGTTTTCCAAGTCTGTTACCTATGTCCCTTCCCTCTGGACTTTGGTCTCACCTGGCACCGGCTGCTTTGGCTGGCCGACCTGTGCCATGAGAAGCGGGGAGGTGGTGTGGCTCATTGGAGGCTGGGGGCGGAGGTCGGTGGTTGTCTGGGGGCTTTCCTGGGGGTTCTGACCACTGACCTCAGCCCTGGGTCTGGGGACTGCGGTGCCGGAGTCACCACACGGTTTGGAGTCAGTCACTGCTGCTCTTGGCCTCAGTGTTTCCATCTGGGAAACGGGGAAACCGGAGTCTTGGTCAGCCGGGGTGGGGTTAGAGGGGATGGTGCCTGGCAGTGTGTAGCAGACTGGCACCTCGGAGGCAGCTTGGAAAGCTCAGGTTCCTCCTCTCTGGACTCTCAGAACTGCTCCTGCCCTTCTTTGAGCATCTGTGACCCCTTGAGGCTGGCGCTGGGATTCGGTGGGGCTCTTTGGTGGCCCCTGGAGGGAACCCACTGTCTCTTGCCTGGAGCTGCCCTGAAATCCTGGCTCTTCTTTACAAACCAGCTCCTGTCCCCTTAAGCCTCACTCACCTGGACTCTTTGGCTCACGCCACCATTCAGCTCCCCAGAGTTCTGGAAGCAAGACCCCAGCTGATGACGGAGGCAGCGGCTGGCCTTCGGAGGACCTCGCCTTTCTCTTCCCCTGCACTGCTTTGGGTTTGGGGTGTGCAGGGCCAGCCAGCTGACTGCTACCAGGGCAGATGCTGTCAATGGTGACTGCCCTGCAGGCCTGCAAACATTTTACCAGAGGGCCAGACCCGGGAGCAGAGGGGTCCTCTTCTCTTCCTCCTCCTCCCCTCCTGTCATCTCCTCTCCCCTCCCTCCTATCCTTTCTCTTCCTCTCCACTCAGCAGAACAGACTGGAGCCCAGGTGTGGACAAGTGGCTTGAGTGTTTCCCTCTAGACTGATGGAGAGACAAGCTATGACTGAGAAAGGGGGTTCGGGCTGGGACCCCTGGGCCTAGTCCCAGTTCCATGTGGCCCTGCCGGGTGGCCCCTTGCCTCTCTGAGCTTTCGGCTCTGCTTCCCAGCTCGAGTCATCATCGGTCACCACAGACAAAAGGTGTTGTCCCCAAAGGAGCCACAACGGATGTGAGAGAGAGTCCCCTTAGGCTGAGGTGCTTGGGGACAGATCGGGCCACCTTGCCCAGCAGTACCCAAGCCCTTGGCCTCCCTTGTTGGAGGCCGAGCTCCCCAAACCCCTGTGAGGTCCTGCTAGTGACCAGCTCAGGACCACAGGGAACCTCTGGAAGCAGCTTAGAGCCCCGTTGGTGTCCTGGGAACTTCTGGGAGCAGTCCACCCAGACGCCAGCTTCCTCATGCTCAGCCAGCACAGAGACCGGCCTTTAAAAATATTATTCAACAAGCAATTCCCGGGACTGTTTACAAGACTGAGCCGAGACAGGCATATGAAATAGGCCAAAGTACCTTAAAAAGCGTCCCTCAGGGAAATTAAAAAAAAAAAAAAAAAGACCCAAACAAAAAAACAAAAAAACAAAACCTTCTTAGATCGCAGGTTGTGAATAAATGGATATTACTATAAAAATATTTTTGGCTGTAGCAGCACATGGTGGGAAGGCTGGGGTGTTTTTTTCCATGGCTGGCTCAGACCTGGCCATTTCATATGGGGCAGCCTCTATCCCAGGAGGTTTGGTGTAGAATCATTTGCACCAAAAAGCTCCAAACTGAGGGGGAGGATAACAAATAGTGGCCACAGAAATAACAAGCGGCATCATCATTTTCCATCAAGGACCTGGTGTGTTTTCGGCGGCCGAGCACCCAGGCCCCTGCCCCATGGAAGAGAAAGGCGGGGCTGAGAGCCATTCACCGTCTGTGGGCACAGAGGCTGGATGTGAGCCCAGATCTGCAGGACTCCGGACTCCGTGCGCTCTCCACGTGGTCTCTAGAGCAGGGGATGACGTCTTCCGGTGTTTCTTAGGAACAGAGGGCCCTTCTGGAACCTTCAGCCTTCCCAAGAGGAACCCACATGGAAATCTGTCTGCATGTGCCTCCCCGACTCCAGGCACCAACAGCTCCTGAGTCTTGAGTTTTCACGGACAAGGAGTGAGATGGGGGTGGGGTGGAGAGTCCAGCATGCCACACCGCCCACTGTTGGGAGGTGACCTCAGACACCTCAGCCCAGCCTTCCCACCATTGCCTGGCGTGTCCTGACCTGCCGTCCGCGGCCTGCTGCTCCTTCTCTCTGCAGGCCACTGCTCAGCTGGCCCTGCTGCCTGGGCGGCCACTGCCTGACGGAACCTCCCTGCTCCAAAACCTGACTCAAGAACAAGTGATCCCAAAAGCTGCCTGAGCCCTTTGGCTGGACAGAGCCTTGCTCTCCCTGCACTGAGCATAGGCGAAGGGCCTGCCTAATTCAGCGTCATTTCATCATCATCATCAATAACTGTCACACTGAGCTCGTCCTCCCGAGCGCAGACTCTCCATATTATCTCACTTAGTCATCTCAGTGACTCAGTGAGGAGGGAGTGGTTGTTCCCACTTTACAGATGAGAAAACTGAGATACAAGGAGGGAAGTGACCCAGCCAGGCCACATGGTTGGTAGGAGGTGGACCTGCAATCTGGCCCAGGCCTTGTCTATCTGGGACCCCCCCGCCAACCCCCCCACCTAAGTACAGTCAGGAGGGGCCCAAGCAGTCACAGAGACAGGCCTGGAACGCGGTGGGCACATGGCACTTGTGCAGTGTATGGCGCTTACCGAGGCTCTTTCTCAGTCCTATCCTGTGTTTGCCGCCCCCCTCCCTGGCAGGAGGAACTCAGTTTTAGAAGGGCAGTGGGTTGGGCCGGCATACCATGTGCAGTGGGGAAGTGGGTCTGTTGTGGCTGTAACCACAGTGGGTGAGGACCAGGTGTCAACAGTGGCCCTCATCCCGGAGGGAGTGGGGCAGGCTGCCTGTTGGACAGGGTGTGTGAATAGGGGGACGGGGTGGCCTTTGGTAGGGGCCGAGGGGTCAGTGAAGAGGGGGAGGGGGAGAGGGCTGCCTTGGGCTCTGGCTGTGCTGGGGGTGGGCTGCCCAACCAGGGCACTTCTGTCCCAAGTGGAACCAAGACCTCCCACCGGAACAGGCCACCGGAGCCCTCGTGGAACCCAGCTCCGGGTGGCCCGACTTGAGGGGCACCCAGGCAGCAGGACACCTCTCTGGTCTGGGGCTGTTATCTTTGGGCCCTGTCATGGCTGTCCACACGCGGTCATCACCTCCTCACCTCCCTCCCCATTAGCGTCCCCTGACCCGGGCCACCACGCGCAGCCTGCGTGAATGGTCAGTCCCTGTGCCTCGCAGCCCGGGCCCTTAGGTCTAGGTGGTCAGCAAGCTTGCGGTGGGGGTGCGGAGGGAGGGCGCGGCGGGGCGCCTCGGCGCCTGCTCAGGAAGGCTGGGCTTGGCGGCGCGCAGGTAGCTCACACCCAAATCCGAATTCCAGCCGCCCGAGACGGCGGGCGGCGGGCGGCGCGCGGTGGAGGCGGCCCGAGCTGTCCCGGGGCAGGAGTGCTTCCTTTCGTTTTCAAACAAATTGTGAATTTAAAAGTCAGGCAGAGAACTACCCAGGGTATAAAAATAGCCACCGGCCACAAAGTCTGTGTCCAACTCCGGGCAGCGCCTGCCCAGCCTGGTGCCTTTGAAGAGGGGTCCCAGGAGTGCGGGTCGATGAGGAGGCGAAGCGCGCACCCCTCCTCGTTCCCGGTGGGCTCGTGGGTCTCTCCGTGGGGGTAGGGCGTGAAAGTGTGGGGTGGACCGGGGGTAGCGTCCGGAAGACGAAACCTTCCCCGGACGAGGAGCTCGTCCTCTGCCGTTGGGGCACATCGCCACTCCCGGGCCTCAGTTTCCCCACGTGTCCGCCGCGGCGGGGTGCGAGGTATGGGTGCCGCGGCCATCCCCCCCGGCTCTGCGCTTGCCTGGCCCGGGCCGGGGTCCCCTCGCGGCCACCGCCCGGCCGCTTTGTGTGGCCGCGCAGACAATGGCCCGGCCGCTGGGCTCCCGGCCCGGCTCTCCGCCTCCTCCGGGCCCTTGCGTGCACGTGTGTGTGTGCGCGAGTGTGTGCGCGAGTGTGTGGCGGGCCCGGGGAGGGAGTTCTGCTCCCGCCCCCGCCCCCGCCCCGCTCCCTCTGCGCCCCGCCCCCTCCCACGCCGCCTCCTCCCGGCTCCCGGGAACCCCTGGCGGAGGCGAACTCGCAAGTTTGCACGGCGCTCTCAACTCGGCGGCCGGGCGGGCGGCGATCGCGGGGCGGCGGCGGCGGAGGGGGGCGCGCTCCGGGCGGGGCTGGGCGGGCGGGGCGCGGGCCGAGCGGTGGCGGCGGCGCTGCGCCGAGTCAGCGCCCGTCGCGGGCCCCCCGCCACCCCCCCGCCGGCGCCGCAGCGCCGCGGTCGGAGCGGGGCGCGGGCGCGCGGCGGCGGGGGCGCGGGCCGGGCGCGCGCGGCGGCGGCGCGCAGACACAAGTAGTTTACATTGTTGGGCGACTTTTGCAACAACTCGCCGCGCCGCGGCCTCCGCGCGCCGCCGCCGCCACCGCCGCCGCCGGCTCCCCGCCGCCCGGGCCCGGGCCGGCCGCGCCGGGGGCCGCCGCGCCCGCCGCCCGCTGCCTGCGCCGCCGGCCGGGCATGAGTTAGTCGCAGACATGGACACCAAACATTTCCTGCCGCTCGGTGAGTGCTCGCCGGGCCGGGCGGGGACGGGGCCGGGGGCCGGGGGCCGGGGGCCGGCGGGCGGGAGGGGGCCGGGGGCGCGTTGGCGGCGCGCGCGGGGGTCGCCGGCCCGGGCCCCGCTCGGACCCCTCGCCGACCTTCGCGTGAGTTCGCGCGCCGGGCCCAGGGCGGGGGTCGACCCGGGGCAACTTTTCGCGGGGCCCGGGCGGGGCTGGGCAGCGGGCGGTCGGCGGGGCCGGGGGGCGGGTGGCAGGTTCGCCCGGGACGAGGAGGGGTCTCCCGGTCACCGGCGGCCGCCTGCGCCCCGGCGCCCAGCTGCAGCCGCGCCGCACAGGAACCCGGCCGGAGCGGGAGGAGCGACTTCTGCGCTCCGCGGCTCCGGCCTCCCCGGCCTGGGGACCGGGACGGCGCGCTGGGCCCCGAGCGGCCTCTGCGCCGCCCGCCCGTCGGGCTGCGGCTTCCAGCAGGCCGCTGGCCCTTGGGTGTGTGTCCGCCCAGGAAACAGACTGGGACCCTGTTATCCCCAAAGCAGCCCACGCCCGGGTGGGCAGGGTCCCCCGGGGCTGTATGAACAGAACGTCAGACCTGGGAAGGCCCCATCCCAGAAATGGGGCCCCTCACTCTGGCACCCCCGGGTGTTCTACCAGGCTGGCTCTCCATTTGTGAGCAGGACAGCGCAGAGGCGCGTAGGGTCAGTTTCCCTCCTCCTCCTGCCATCCCGCCCGGTAGTTTCCTATCCCAGACTGCCCGCCAACTCCAGGCCCAGACCTACCGAGAAGGGGGAGAGGGCATGGCTGGGGCCCCCACCCATTGCCCTCCCAAGGGTTTGGAAGCTAGTGAGAAGGGGGAGACTTTATAAATTAGCTCCGGGAAGGATATTAATTTGGTGGTGGGACGGCAGCCAGGCTGTCAGGCCGGGTGAAGGATTTGTGCTGAATGGAAATCGAAACAGCTGATTATGAATGAAGCCCCCGCCATCCGTAGCCCCTCCTGCCCACCCTCCCTGCAGCCTGGGGTGCAGCTTGGCCACCCCAGGAGGTGCTCAGAAGCCAATGTAGCTGCAGGGATGTTTAGTGAGATGGGGCATCAAGGGGAGCCAGCATGGACCTAGCCCCTCCTGGATGTGAGGGTGAGAGTCTGAGTACCTCTGCTACTCACAGGCAGGTGTGCTGCCCCGTGAGCGGGGCAGGCGGTGGGTTCCAGGTTTGTCAGACCTAACGCTTACTCCCTGCCTCTGTCATGATGGAGTGGTGGGCTCGAGGCCTTGAATGAGCTCCAGGGCTCAGCCTCCAGGGGTGGGCGCTCATGCCCATTTTGCAGATGAGAAAACTGGCTGGGAGAGGCTGAGCCCCCAGGATACAAGGTGGTGGATTTGGGATTGGCACCCCCAGCTCGTGGTACTGCCGAGTGTGAGGCAGGAGGGAATGCTGCGCTGTCTGTGACCGACTGCAGTGTGGAGTGGGCTGGGGCTGCCTTTCCCTATTAAAGCTTTGCACTCACACATGTGCACACACACATCCACACACACAGAGCTAGGCTCTCCCAGACGATTCCTCTGGAACAAGAATGCTCAGCTCAGTGTCTGGCCCCTGGATGTGGCAGGGGCCTGGCTGGTTGCACTTCAGCTGAGTACTGAGAACCGAACAGGTCCCTGTTTCTAATGCTCTGGGTGGGACAGGGATAGTCCACGGAGTTGGTGGATGTAGGGCGAGGGAGCAAGGGGTGCCCAGTAGCCGTGGTGGCTTGCTGGAGTCCCTGTGAGGAGGAGAGGTCGTGCCTCCGAGCCACTGCCCCAGGGATCTCCCTGGGCACTCCCCTGCCACAAGGAAGCTAGGAGTCTTCTGTTCTCGAGCAGCAGCTCTCCCGACCGGCCCATGGCCTCCCAGGCAGCCCACGCCCCAGGGCTGAGCAGAGAGCCCTGGGCTCTGATTACATTTTATTTTTTTTCTAAGCTTGTGACCAGCTCTGAAGTCCAGAGCAGTCGAAGGTCCATTTAAGCGGCTACTTGTCTAAGCCCTTTTGTCAACACAGCCTAATCCCTCCTCGGGGTGAGTGGTGGAGGGCCTGGCTTGTCTTGGCCCGGCTGGCCGACCGGTCAGACCTGGAGCTGCTGGGGAGACTCGGCCACCCCTTACAGCTGCCCAGCCGCTTTTGGGGTCTGGGGTAGAGAGGGCTTCCTCCTCCCAGCATTCACTGCCGCTGGGCTTGGTGGGCTTGGTGGACTGTCCCAGTCGGTGTCCACCGAGCCGCTCAGTGAGGGCAGGGATGAGTCCAGCGTCCAGACCTGGAAGGAAAGCAAGGCCGAGGGACTCGCCAGAGGCAGCCCCAGCTTCCTGGCCCTGCTGCCCGGGGCTGGCCGCGCTCCCACGCCTGCCGGGGAGAAGGCCCCGGCTGACCTTATCCTGAATGGTGGGACTCAGGCGGAGTCTACAGAGTCCAAAGGTCTCAGACCACACCAGACCCCATGCGCCTGTGGAGAGACTCGGTGGCAAAGCTGTAGGCCCGCTGACCACTCTTGGAGTTGGGGCACTTGGGGGCCTGGGTGAGCTTGCAGCCTGTGTGAGGGGCTTCTGGTAACATCAGAGCCCTTGGGACCCAAAATAGAGCACATTCCGGGGCCTCCCGAAATAACAGGGTCATGTGACTCTCAGGAGGCTGGGCTTGGAGTCCCGCTCGGGCCTGACGAGGGCGTCTTTTAGCGCGGGCGCTGCCCGACGGCAGGGTGTTTGTTTTGGTAAACTCTGGAGGGGCCCTGTTTGTTGACTGGGGAGGTGTCAGGGAGAGAAAAATGGCCCAGTCCGATGGTGGCCCTGGCTTGCTAGCCTCCAACCTTGCCTAGGGCTGGCTGCTGGGCCTGGACCCGAGCATGCAGCTGTGACCCTCTGCCCAGATGTGGATGGGACGAGCTGGGCCCCTAGGAAGGGCTGGTGGGGGGCGGGTGCTCTGAGTCCCTTGGGGTGTGGGGTGCAGGTTGAGCCGGCAGCCCTGGTCACACGGGCAGCTGCTGTGACTGGCTCCCGGCTCTGCCAGCACCTGGTGGTTCTTCCAGCTGTGCCTGTCCTTCAGGGCCTGTGGGGGGCTCGCCTCCACCAGGAGGCCCCTCTGACTGCCCTCTCTTGGCCCCTGCCCCATTTCCCCCGTGGCTGTGCAGGAGGTCGCTGTCACTGGTTTTTGTTTCCTCCCCTGGGAAAGGGTGCCTGCAGGATTTGCTGTGGAATTACTGTGGGAACAGGCGGTACTCAGGGGTGTGCCCCCTCTGCCCCTGGGGGCTGGTCGTGCATGTGGCAGGGGGCTCTGGCATCAGGAGAGGGTGGGACAGACCTCAGCTGCATGGAAGGTGGTGTGGGGTGGGGGGGTGAAAGCCTTACAGGTCCACCCAGTGCCAGTGGAGGCTGCCTGGGGAGTTTCCTTTCTTGGGTGACGTTTGGTTTTGCCATGGGTCAAATGTTTCAGGGCTGGGACCTCGAGTGGTGAGCAATGCCTGTCCTCTGGAGAAGAGGGCACAGCTGTCCCAGCAGACACAGGGCAGAGGCCCTCCCCAACCCCCAGCTGGCTCAGGGCTGGGACACTGTCCCTGGGACCCGGGCTTTGCAAGCCAAGACCTGCCCCTCTTTCCCTTCTCTGCCAGGCTTGAGTTTGTATTTTTTAGCTGGCTTTGGTGGCCAGGGCCTTGGATTGGCCCGTTAACTGGTGTGTTTTCATAGGAATTGGCCATTTGCTGGGCTAGGGATGAGGCTGGGGTCTAGGGCCACAAGGGCCTGGGGGGCTGGCTTGTGGCTGTTGGGGGCTGGTGTCCATTTGGGGGTCACCTTCCAGACCTTTGTCCTGAGATTCTTAAGCTGATCAGTTTCGGGGTGCTGTGGTGTGGGTAGAGGGGTCACCCTCCTCCCCCTGCACCTTGCCCACCTGCCTGTATGTTTCCATTTTATAGGATGCAGCTCTGTCTTTCATCCTTCCTTCCTCTCCTCTGCCCCCTCCCATTCAGGGCCTTTGTTACCTGCAGGATGGAGGTGGTGGTGGTTTTGCAGGGATCAGCACCTTCCCAGGAAGAGGTTCTGACAGGTGGTGTCCCATTGCTGGGCGGGTGGTCAGGCCACCTGGGGTTGGGCCTTCTGTCCTCGCTGCCTGCCTGGTCTGCTCTTTGGCCTCTTGGGGCTTTGGCTGTCCATCTGAAAAATGGACATACTCATTGGCTCTTCCAAACACTGGAGAAGGCAGCCTGGTGTGTTGTAGGCTGGCTGGGAGTTCGGGGAGTCTGTTTGTGGGGTGTTTCCCCTAGCCTGTGGCTAGGTCCTCTCTGTGCCTCCTGCCTGGGTCAGGTGGGGCCAGGTTTCCAGCGCTGGACCAGAACAGGCCATGATGGTCGCTGGGGGCTGTCAGGTGTGGAGGAACAGACTCAGGAATAGAGGACATCGGGGACACTGAGGTAGCCCTTTCTGTGGATATAGGCCTGCCACAGGAGAGCGCTTGCTGCTGCTGGGTCCTTGGGACCAGCCCCTATGCCGCTCCAGGGACCCTCCTCAGGGTCCCAAGAAGACAGGTGGGGCGAGGGACCACGGTTTGCACACCCACCCGAGCCTGGTGCGAGATGTTCTGAGCAGTTGTGCCCCAGCGCCTCACAGACAGGGAAATTGCGCCCTAGAATTACAAAGCAATTGTCTAGCTCAGCAGCTGAATGAGCGTGAAATGGAGCAGAAAGCAGCTAAGGAAAATTGGCCCGGCCGCTGTGGGGAGAGCGGGTGCGGACCGCGTGCAGGGCTTGGGTGTGTGCACGCTCACTGTTGCACACACACAGAGTCACAGGCTCTCACCTGGCGCTGCTGGCCGCTGGCCCGTGTCCTGGCATGCCCGTGAGTGAGCCAGGCCTCATGGGGTCCCCCAAGGAGCACGGTGCTCCCTGCTGGGTTTGTTGGCCTCCTTTTTTTCTAAATCTCCCCAACTTGTCCAGGACTCACCCTGCCCCCACGAAGGTGCCGATGGCTGCAGCGGGCGTCTGCTGCGTGCCAGGGACTTTATTTTTGGGACCTTGTGGAGGTGTCACAGAGACAAGCCCACTTAGTGGATGGGGACGCTGAACCCTGGGTGAGGTCTGTGGGCCAGCCTTTGTGTCCCGCTGTGGGGCCTGCTTTTTCTCCGGCACTTGACTAGCGGGGGCCGCCTTGAGCTCCAGCTGGGAGGACCTGTCCCCAGGGTGGGGGCTCTGCTGCCCCAGGTCCTCCTTCCTCTCAGCATCCTCAGAGGCTGCTCACCGGCCAGGCTGGGTCTGTGCCCCATGCTGGTTCCCAGGAGCCCCATTGCTGGTCTTGGCCCGAGTGAGTGAGGTTTTTGTTCAGTGGGGACCCTGGTGGAGGGCTGAGGTCTCACCATGCCAGCTCTGTGCCCTGGGACTGGGCATCTTGGCCTCTTGTGCTGGTTGAAGGCCCTCTAAGGAGTGGCGACCCCTTGATCCTCACTCCAGGGTTGTCCTTGGCTTGGGGTGGTGGCTAGGAGAAGTCCCCACTCCCAGGTGGAAAGCTGTAGTTGGGTGAGCAGCAGAGGCCCAGCCTGGAACTGTGGCTTGCCCACCTCCTCACGCCACCAGGGCAGCACTGTCTGCAGCAAATTCCTGAGGTACCTGGGGGAGTGGACGGAGTGAGATTGGACCCCCGGTTCCCAGGGCAGGGCAGGGTAGGGGCACAGTTCTTTCTGAGGTCCTAACCCAGCACACGTGGCCCACCCCATGCATGCAGGCGTCCGCTGCAGCCTTCCCAGGGTGACCTGGCACAGCCTTGACAACCCTGGCTGGGGAGGCGGGGATTGCTGGTGGGCTTGTCCACATGTGGCTTAGGGAGCGCCCGCTGGGTGCTGGCCTGGTCCTGCTGCCTGTGGAGGAGGGGTGGGGGAGGGGTGCCCAGAGGTAGGGACAGCAAGGTCTGGCCTGGAGGGGGTGAAGGGGGTGAGGACGCAAGGGTGGGGTTGCAGGGCTGGAACCAGGAGGGGGTTCACGTGTGAGGTGAGGCTGGGTAGGGCCTGTGTGCCGGGCGTAGGTGCATGGGTGCCCAGAGACTGGGGGATCCCAGCGTGGTGCTCATGGCTGGAATGAGGCCACCAGTACTGTGCAGAGGGTGGTCTGGAGGCAGCCAGGCAAGGCCTGGAAGGAGGAAGTGACTCTCTCCAGGTGGCTCACTGGTTTCAGGTGGGCCTTGGGGCCCCTATGAATGGCCTTGCACCCTTGCCCTGGCTGGGCTCCTCAGCATGGCAGCCTGGGAAGGGGGGAGGATTCCTAGCGTCTTCCTGGAGGCTTAGGCCAGGTCCCTGGGCTGGCCTGGGGGTCGTCTTTCCCGGGCATGGGTATGGGTGAGGCACCTTTTCCCTGGCCCTGGCTCCAGCTCCCCCTGCACTCCCCGGGCACTGGATGAAGTGGGGGGGCAGGCTGTCCAGGGGGAGCAGAGCAGCCGGGCCTCTTGGGGCGGGTCAGGGATGCTGAGACCATGGAGGGGACCAGACTTTGGGGCTGGGGAGTGGGACATTGAGGGGTCCTTCAGGGGATCAGAGCCTCTCAGGGTCTCTGTGTGAGAAGTTGCCACGGGGTCTGTCCTGCACAGCCCACATCTGTCTTTGATGATTGGCTTCAGCCCCAGCTCTTCTTCCAGGCACTGACTGCTGGGGTGAGGGATGCCGGGAAGCCCTTGGTCACAGTCCTACCTCTGGGGTGACCCAGAGGCCGTGCCTGGCCTCCCTGCACCTCTGTTGGCCGTCTAAGCCATAGTAATTTCCAGCTGGGCCTCGGTTTCCCCAGCTGTACCCGGGGCCAGGGCTGGGGGTGATGGGTGTCGGCGCAGACTGCTGCCGTGCGTGCGGGGTCTGGAGCCTCTGGCGCTGAGGGGAGGGGAGAGTGAGTTGGGCCTGGGCCAGGCCGTGTGTAAATCCTCCAGCCGCCATGGATAAACCCTCGGAGTTCAAAGACAACCCCGGGTGCGGCCGCCGGCTGTAATGAGGTTACTGATTCAACAGGCTTCCTGGTGCTGCAGCCCAGAATGCAGTGAGGCTGGGAAGCCCCGGGGAGGGATCTAAGTATCCTGTAATTGACCAATTTAGCTTAAATGTCCACACTGGCCCTGGGCAGAGGTCAGGCAGTGACAGCACAGGTGGCTGGAGTCGCTGGGGTGGGCTCCCAACAGCTGCTGTGTCCGAGCCCCTCTGAATCGGGCACTCTCGGGCCTGGGCCGCCCTGTGCCTCTGCCGGGACTCCCTCTGCCTGCTCTTCCCTCTCCACCTGTGCAGGCTCAGCCTTCCTTCCCAGCGAGAGCCCACCTGCCATCCTTGGTGCCCAGCAGCCCTCTTGGTACAGGGCTTGGGGTGGGGCTGCAGCTTTGGACTTGGTGCCCAGAGCCTACATTCAGCTCCCGCTGGCAAGCCTGCTGGGTCTGTGCCTGACTATTGCCCAGTTTCCTCCCGCCTGAGGGCCGTGGAGTGATCCCACGCCTGTGTTAGGCGTTGAGGCCGCTGCTGGTGCAGGTGCCTGGCGGATGGGAGCTCTCCACGTGCCAGCCACCCATCCAGCCTCTTTTTTCCCAGGCTTCCTGAGGGCAGGGCCCTTCTGAGGCGAGGGCATCCCTGCAGCACCCAGTACAGGTGTGCAGGAAGGACTCGCTTGACTTAGAGAGTGGGATCAGAAGCACCTCTCCTGCCTGTCAGCAGTGGCTTCGGTGCCTGTGCTTGGGGAGGATGTATCTGGTACCTTGGAGAGAGGCTGGCAGGCCGCATCCAGCTCCTGGTTTCCTGTCAACCCAGGCCTGGTGTCCAGAGGACCACCTTGGTGACAATTTGCTCCTCAGAAATAGGACTGGGCATTGGGCAGCAGTGTCATTGACTGCCACAGTGATAGCATGGGCTGTGGCGGTTGCAGTGTGTGCTGAGCCGTCCCTCGAACTCAGCTCTCTACATGGTGGGGCTGCTCTCTGACCAGGCTGCTGTGTAGCCCTGGGCAGGTCCCTTCCCCTCTGTGGGCTTCAGTTTCCCTGGGGCCCTCTGGCTGTCAAAGCCTCTGCCTTGCCTTATTGGCACCCTGGCTTTGTTCTGATATGCTGTTGGCCATTGGTCAGGGTGGCACCCTGGGGACCAGCTCCCTGGGAAATGGCTCTATGCCCTCCCCAGCTGAGGGGACAGGACTTGGGCTGGGGTAGGGCCTGGGTTGCTGGGGTCCAGGAAGCCGTGGGCTCTGAGCTGGCCAGGGTGGGTCTGGGTCTGGATGTGGACTGGGCATGTTGCGGTGAAGCACTTTCGGGATGTGCAGCTTATAATGGGGAAGCGGTGGCCTGGGGGCATGGCAGAGCAGAGGCAGTAGGGGCCACAGATGAGTGGGGTCAGTCCCCATGACGGTTATCACTCAAGGCCAGGCTAGTCCTTCTCTCTTTGGGCACTGACCTTCCTTGCCTGGAACCTTTCATGGTACCCCACTGTCCCCAGGATGGAGGCCAGGCCTCCACCTAGTGTCATGTGGCTCTGTAGCCTCTCCCACCTCATTAGGCACCTCTCACTGATTTTCTCATGTCTAAAACTAACTGGTGAGGTAGGCTGCCCCATGCGATGAGTGAATGCCCCTCTGAGTCACAGGCTGTATGGCCCTGGGCTAGCAAATTCACCTCACTAGGCCTCAGTTGTCTCACCCATAAACTGCCTGGGGGAGGTCAGGGAAGCTTCACAGAGGAGGTGATGTAGTTGGGTTTTGAGGGATGAGTAGGAGTTTGTTGGGTGGGAAGTGGGGAAGGAATCAAGGCAGAGAGAATGGATGGATTCTTTCCAGGGGGATCTGGTTCCAGCCAAGGGTATGGGGAAGGGATGCCCGAGCGGGCATAAGTAGGGGCCTCCCTGGAGGGTTTCTGAAGGGTCTGACTGCGTGACCAGGCTCCTCTGGCCTGCCCCTTGCTGGCTGGCTTCCAGGTCTGTGCTGGTGGCGACCCCTGTGAGCATGGGGCTATGGTCAGCTGGCCTGGGAATAATTAACCCTGGGAGGAGCTCAGGCTTGGGGTGGGCCTCGCTGCAGCCTGGCCGCCCCCAGCTGGCCTGATGTCACCTCTCCTTCCTGCCCAGGTCTGGAGTGTGACTCCTACCGGCGCCCATGTGCGGTACCCCACCTCGGGGCCCTGGCTCCCAGGGTGTGTCCACTACTGGGAGGAACGGCTGGGGCCCTTCCCTACCGCCTATTCCTATACCCCTTGGTCTGTCCCTGTAGTGCCCTGTGGTCCTGCCTTGGTCCCTGCCTCTCCCTGTGGGCAGCTTAGGCGCCATTTGCCCGGGAGCCCCCTGTGTGAGTGCAAGGCTATTGGATGGCTTCTCGCCCTCTCCCCACCCGGAGGGAGGAGAACAGCTCTGACCGTGAGCAGAGTCCACGGGAGGCGGTGGAGCTGCCCCTACCCCACCCCTTCATGGACTTTCTGCCCAGGATCAAGGTCGAGGTGTAGGGCAGGGAGGCGGGGCCTTCGTCAGGGGTGCCAGGTCACTCTGGGCACAGACAGTGGCAAGGCGGGCCTGGCAGGCAGCACCACCGCACCATCCCGGGCCCAGTGGAGGGGTGAGGACTGGAAGGGCAGCGGGGCCTTCCTCTTCCCTCCCCTCAGTCTCCTGGGCACAAGGTCAGAGCCATCCACCCCTCTGTCCTGTGTGACCCACCTTCTCCCGAGGCTGGGATCACAGGGGGCGTCACCCCTTAGCGGCAACGTAGAGCTGGTCTCCATGCCCCTGCAGACAGTGGGCCTGGGCAGTGGCATGCTCACAGCCCGGGTCTTGTCTGCCACATGGACTTTGTGACTTGGAGCACGTTCCTTCTTCCCTCTTCGTCTTGATTTCCTCATTTGGAAAATAGAAGGAAGGATGCCAGGCAGAGTCCACGGCCGGAAGTGTGCCGCTGTGCCCCTGTGGCCGGCCGGAGCCTCGGTGGACGTCACTGAATGAGCCCTGCTCCTCTTCCTGTGGGGCCCTCAGACCTCAGAGTCTTTTTCAAGACAGGGCTGGCTCCAGGCACCCCCTCTCATGGCTCGGAGCTGGCTCTGGATCTTTGTGGCTGCGGAGCCCACAGTGCCAGGTGCCGTATAAGCCTCATGAAGTTTGTGGCACGAATTCATGTGGTCAGCCGACTGATCCCCTCCGCCCCTCAGGTTCAGAAATGTGACGGGTGAGCCCGTTCCTTGCAAAGTTGATTTCTCAAATCGTGACCATGACTTGAATCCCCTTCGTTCTGGAGGCTGGTCCAGTTTCCAGGGAAGGGAAGTCCTGCTGTGTGTCTAGCTTGGTGTCGGTTTCTGGGAGTGGGAGTAGATGGAGGGTCTGGGACTGTCCTCGAGGACTCCGTGGGCCAGCTGGAATCCCTGGGGGCTCTGGGTGGGAGCTGAGGCTGAGGCTTAAGCCTGGGGGGTGCCCCTGCCTGTGGAGAGGCCCCACCAGTGCTCAGCGTGTTGGAGATGTGGCTGCCACCGGCTGCTGGACAGAGCCTGGGAGTCCTTGAACTCAGATTCCCAGATTGAGAGAGGGAGGGGTGCTCAGCCCCAATGCCTGCCCTTGTTGGGGACCTGGGTCCTTCCTCTGCTGGTAAGCATGTCTTGTTGAAACTTGTAGCAGTGTGGGGGTCAAGGCCAGCCACGAGGGAAGTAAGTGCCTCCCACCTGCCTGCTGTCTGTCCGTCCGCTCATCTGTCTGTCCGTTCGTCCATCCACATCCATCAGGCTCCTCCTGGCCACCAGGAAGGTCCAGTAGAGCCAGGCTTAGCCCTCAAGCGGGCGGCAGTGGTCTCTGGGGTCAGATGGCCTGGGATGGACCCCAGTGCTGCCACTTGATGGTATATGACCTTGGACTAGATGTTTTAACCCTCTTTGGGCCTTAGTTCTCTTACCTGTAAGGTATCCCTGACCCCAGTCTGGGGTGGAGATGGTGTGTGAGCGTGGTGGTGGGAGGAGGTACTGGCGACAGAAGGGACACGGAGGAGGCATTAGCGGCTCACCCTGGCATGCAGAGAGTTGGGGTTTTTGAATTGGGTCATGAAGGATGCGTAGGAGTTGGCCTGGGAAAAGCCAATGTCTCGTCCTCACACCTTTGTCTTCACTTTGCGTCATCGAAGGTTTCCAGGGCAGAGCTCGCTGACTCTGCCTTCCCTTGCATCAGACAGCAGTGCGCCTCCCGCTGGGGGGTCGCCCAGAGACTCTTGGATGTCCTTGGAGCAGACGTAGAATGCAAAACTTGAACCTCTCCAAAAAGAAACGAGACAGGCGGGTTTCGTTCAGTTCAGGTGGCCGCGTGCCAGCCCTGAGAGGTGGCGGGGGAGAGATGGGTGACTGCGCCACCAGTGCTCACGGAAGGCCCCTCTGTCCAGAGCCGCTCTGAGGATGTGACAGGCAGGTCCTTGCCCTCGTGGGCTGCCAGGCCAGCGGGGGAGATGGGCGGTCAGCGGCAGCCACAGACGACGTAGGGCTCAGGAAGGGCATGGAGGGAAACGCTGGGCAGTGACCACAGGGAGGGACAGAGGTGTCAGGAGCCCTGACAGAAGACAGGTGTGTGGTTCTGCTGCACTGTCCCGGGACCTCCCTGGGCCTCCCTCCGGCTGGCAGCACGGGCAGGTGTGTGGGGCACGGCCATCGCCAGGCATTCGACCCCTGCTGGCTCATTCCTGGCTCCCTGTGGCTGCCGTGGGACATGGTTTCTAAAGAACAAATGCCAGCTGTGGCACTGAAAGGGCCTCGTCATGTCAGGGTGCCCCTGGCTGCAGGACACAGGCCACTTCTGGTCCCAGATTGACGGGCCTCCAGCCCAAGTGGCACCTGGGTCCCTCTGACCTGGGCTGGCATCCCCCAGGCCATGGGGTCACAGGGGAGGTCACTGCCACTCTTGCTGGCTGGGAGAGGCGTGTCCCCACGTGCGTCTGGCCGCAGTCAGCGGCCAGGACCTGCCTGCGTGTGGACAGTTAGGCCTCCTGCCTAGGAAGCAGTGATGCTCGCCGGCTGCTGGTGGGGGCAGGGGAGGGACTGGCTGCCGGATCCCACGCAGCCTGGACGTGGCTGATAAGCTGTGAACTCGTTATCGGAGGGGGCAGCTGGTGCCCCTCTCCCTGCAGCCAGCACCCCAGCCTTGCCCTGGGGCCAGACCCCTGCACTGTGCCCAGCCTTGCGGGTGAGACTGGGGGAGCGAGCAGGCCTCTGTTGGGACTTGGGAGTCTCCAGGGTCCCCCAGAGCCCAGAGATCCTCCCTCCAGGACTCTGGAGACAGCCGCCGTTCTGCCCTCCCTGCTGACCCCTCTGCCCTCCCTCAGGTCTGCCTGGCCGCCTTTCTGAGAACAAGGAGCTGATTGTTGTCACCACTGCTGTCTGCCTCCTGCTGTGGATGCCTTGCTTGGCGCTGGCAGTGCCCACATCGGCAGGGACGTGGGGACTCGGAGCCGGACCTAGGTCTCCGGCCGTGTGCCTGGTGTCGGGGCAGGGCTGGTGGTCACCCCCCCTGGGGTTGGCCCCATGGGCTCAGGGCCCTGCCTCCCTGTGCCCTGTCCGTAGGGACCCTCTCATGCCCTCTGGCCAGCCTGGAGAGCTCTTGGCAGAAAGGCCAGGACTGAGGTGGCTGGCATGGCGCCTTCTGCGCTGTTCCTTCCTCCCTGCCTGGCCTTCAGGGGCTCGTCGTCCTCCCCAGACCCTCCTCTGTCTGCGTGTGAGCCCGTGAGCCTGTGTGGGCTTACGTGTGTGTCTGGGGTTCCAGCAGGGTTTGTGCGCGTGAGCCTCTGTCTGCATGTGAGCCCGTGAGCCTGTGTGTGAGAGTGTGTGGGTGCCATGCCTGTGTGAGTGTGTGCTTGTGTGTGAGCCTGTGTGTGGGTGTGCATGCCCACGCCCTTGTGTGAGTGTGTGTGAGTCTGTGTGTGTGTGTGAGAGCCCGTGTGTGTGTGTCTCTGCATACCCATGGCCTTTTGTGAGCCTGTGTGTGTGAGCCTGTGCGTGTGTTTCTGTGTGAGTCTCTGTGTGTGTGAGCCTGTGTGTGTGTGTGTCTATGTGTGAGATCCCATGTGTGTGTCTGTGCACACCCATGCCCTTGTGTGAGCCTGTGTGTATGAGTCTGTGTGTAAGCCTCTGTGTGTGTGTGTCTGTGTGTGAGCCCATGTGTGTGTGTCTGTGAACATCCATGCCCTTGTGTGAGCCTGTGTGTCTGTGTGTGAACCTGTGTGTATGTGAGTGTGCACGCCTATGCTCTTGTGTGAGCCTGTCTGTGTGCACCCGTGCATGTGTGTTCCTCTGTGCACATCTGTGTCCATGTCTGAGCCTGTATCTGTGTGCACCCATGTCTGTGTCCCTCTGTCCCTGTGCCTGTGTGAGCGTGTATCCGTGTGCACTTGTGTCCTCGTGTCTCCCTGTGCCCGTGCTGTGTCGGCATGTGTGCCTGTGTGTGCTTCTCTGTGTCTTGTGCCCCACACCTTCTGATGGCTTGCGCCTGCGGGTCCAGGTTTGAGATTGGCCGCTGCCCGTGCTGTCCGGCTCCCTCCTTAGCTAAGGGTCCTGAGGGCTGGGGGTCCAGGACAGCAGAATGAGAAGCTGTAGGAGGCTGTGGAGGGCTGCAGGCAGATATGTGTTCTAGAAAGACTTTGGCCATTGTGGGGATGGTGGTTTGGGGCAGACCAGTGATGCCACCCCCTGACCTTTCAGCCAGTTCCCAGGAAGTGTCACAGGGGTGATAATTGTCAAGCCAGGAGCGAGGGCCGAGGGGCTTTAGGAAGTGCCAGGGAGCACTCTGAAGCAGTATGTTTTGGTCTAAGTGGGGCTCACGTGGCACCGGCTCACTGCCTGCCCTCTGGCCTACAGCGTGGCAGGTCTCACCGACCACCCGAAGCACTCAGATCCCTTTCCGCAGGCACCCAAGCAGACGGTCTCGGTGCATGAGCCTCGACGCACGCCTTGGCCCGCAGCTGCCTTATAGAGCAATGCCAGCAGTGCCTAAGCCACATGCCTTCCAGGCTGGGCAGGTGGATTGGATGTGTGAGCTGTGGCCCAAGCGGTCCTCCCTGGCCCTCTAGCTGGGGTGTCTCAGCTCCGGGAGCAAGGAGCCTGTCTTCTGTGGAATTCTGTGCCCTGGGAGAATGAGCTGAGCCAATCCTGAAGCCAGGGTCAGTCACGCACACTTTAGTGCGAATGAGCCTCATGTGAACCCTGGAAAGGCCTCGCAGGAAAGGAGAGGAAGGAAGGCTTCCTCTAATTGTGTGGATGAGGAAATTGAGGTCTGAGAGCGGCACGGCTGGCAAGCGGGGCGAGCTGACAGCCAGGCTGTCTCCTGACCCTGGCCTCGTGCCCTCACCTCTTGACGGCCCACCTTGGGGCGGAGTGAGAGCACAGATGGGAGGGTCCTGGTGGGGACAGGGAGAGGTGGGTGGCTGGAGCTGTGACCGCAGGCCCCGCCGTGGGTGGTGGTACCTGGAGTGTGTGCCCAGCACAGCATGGCACACTCCCTCGTTCCCTGCACCCCAGTGCTGATGAGGAGGCCGAGCTACAGATAGGGGCTCAGCTGCGTGCCGAATATCACGTGGCCAGTTAACGGCAGAGTCGGGATTTGAACCCAGATTCTTGGGACTCTTCTTTGAGCCACTTCCAGCCTGGGGTTCTGGCGTGTAGTTGGAGTCCTGGGGGCTGCTAGGGTCGAGGGACATTCCTCCTCTGGGAGGAACCTGGAGCCGAGCCCTCCCTGCTGGCTGGGGAGGGGCCTTGCTTCCTACACAAACAACCAGGCCTGGCTGGAGCCATTTTATTTTTATTTCCTATTTTTACTTCCCCGTTGGCTCTTTTTAGCAACTCTGGGTGAGATAGGCCCCCGCCCTCCAGTCTCCACCCGGCTTCCTGGCCCAGGCCAGGACCTTGGAGGAGGCGTGGGCATGGGTGGCCCAGGGTTGGGCTGGCTCGCAGCTTGGCCGGCACACACCTGGTGGCAGAGCTCCTCTCTTTCTGGGAGCTCCAGGGCGGCTGGCCTCTTCCTGCCCTCCATGGGGAGCACCATGGGGCATGCGTGGTGGCAGGGGAACGTCTTGGTGTGTGACTGTTTGTTGCCACCCCTCCTCTGGGTCTTGGCCTGAGGTTGGAGTTTGGGAGGTAGAGGCACTGGGCGGTGTGGTCTTGGAGCTGGGTGCGTGACTGGCAGCGTCACTGCCTGGGGCCTGGCTGGGTAGGGCTGGGCTTGGGTTTGTTGAGGCTCTGCCCACTACTGGCCTGGCCCCACTTGCTGAGGGTCCGCTGTGCTCCAGTGTCTGTGAAGCCCAATCCTGGGGGTAGGGGCTGTCAGAGCATCCGGCTAGCTGGAGCCTGCCTGTGGTGGGTGTTGCTGGCTGGGGGACATGAAGACCCCGAATGAGGAGGCGTCTCCCTGAAGGCACTCTGCTGGGCCCGGGGTGGGGGCTCTCGTGCTGGCATTTGGTGGGTAGTGGGTTCTGAACTGTGAGATCAGGCTGGAGAAAGCCCCGGACCCACTGTGGATCCCAGGCCAGAGTGAGGGCAGGGGCGGGGGTCCGGGTCGAGGACTAGCAAGCCACAGTACACCAGATGCCCCGGTACCAGCTTGTGCCAAGCCCATTGCCCTCCCAGAACCCTGGGGGAGGGAGTTGCCCTCATTTACAGAGGGGGCCTGGGCTCAGAGACGCTGAGCCGATCTTCAAGGCCACACAGCTTGTGGGCATGGAGGGGCCGATCCTTGCCCTTTCCTTGCCAGGAAACTGAGGCACAGAGAGCAGGGGTCCCCCAGGTGGTCAGGCCCCAGAGGCTTGCACTCGGGATGGCGTGCTGTGCGGCCTCTTCCTGCCGTCAGCAGGGGGCAGTGGGTTGGTGCAGGCAGAGTGGTACCAGCAAGCTGTGGGCAAGGGACTGCTTGCGAGCTGCTGTGAGCCCAGGCGGGTGGTGGGGCTGCGGGGCTGCGGGGCTGCGGGAGGAGGCCCCTGTGGTTCCCACAGGGCCATGTGTGGTCTCCAGGGCTGAGATGGCTGGTGTGGGCCGCCCTGACCTGGTGGGTTTTGGGGAACCTGGCCCCATAGGAGAGTGGACAGCGCCGTGGAGGAGGCTGCCTACCTGCCTTCCTGGCTCTTCCTGCTCTGGCTGGCTCAGCGGGTTGAGCGCAGGTGGTGGCTGTGGCCCTGCCACCACCGCAGTGACCTTCCCTTTGTATGTGAGTGATGTGGGTGGCATGACTGCGGATGCAGGCACGTGTGGGTGCCGGGGATTGTCTGGTAATCCTTTGATTAGACGCCAGGAAACCCAATATCGCGGCCTAGGCGGTGGGGGGACCTCCTTCTAGAGAGGCCCCAGCAGATTATGGGATTTTCACCTGCCCAGCCCTGGGAGGTGTCTTGGACCCAGAGCATTTGGCCTTGGGAGGTGGGGAGGGGGTTCCTGCCCTGGAGCCAGGGAAGCTGTCTGCGGCCCACAGTTCAGGGCCCCACGCAGAACTTTTACATGCTGTGTGACCTGGGGCAGCGTGTCTCTCTCTCTGAGTCTCGACTTTCTCATCTGTGAAGTGGGGTGAGGGCACTTGCTGCCCAGGTGGTTGTGAGGGTTGACTGAAGTAAGGCCTGTCCTTCAGTTCTTGCCTGGGAGCAGGGAAAGCCCTGGCTGGGGTCGCCTCTGAACCTCAGTGTCTTTGAGGGCTGGGAGGAGGAGTTTCTTCTTCTGGGTTCTGGGGGCTCATGCAGGATTGCCTGTCAGCATCCTGCAGCCCCTGGAATAGGGGGCGCTCAGTGTAGGGCAAAGGAACCTGAGGAGGGCATGAGTATTGTATCTCATGGGAAGAAGCATTTTCTTGGGAGGAGTGGTTGCAGGGGCAGCTAGTTCTGGAACCATCCTAGGACCTAGAAATTGCTCGGGGCCAGGAAGCGAGACCAGTCACTGGGTGCAACCTTGACATAGGCTTCAGGGGTCACGTCCCCTGCCCTGTCCCCATCTTGCTCAGTGGCCAGAGGAGAGACGCATGTGCACTTGGTGGACTGCCACGGGCCTGGGGGCCTCGGGACCAACTCTCCATCCGCCCGTCCCCAGCCGGGCGCGGCACTGAGCTGAGGGAGCCTGCGTTCTTCCTTCAAGCAGAGGTTCTTCTGCAACTGTGGGGAAGAGTGTTTCCTCTCGGAAGGCGGGGCCGGCTGGCTGGGTCAGCAGATGGGCTCCTCTGGCGTCTTCTCACCTTCTGGCCGGTCATTGGCCCTCGTGGCCCTACCACAGTGGGGTGGGCATCTCCCCATAGGCCCTCCCCACAGGATGCAGCCCTTCCTCATGGGGCCTGGCCCTGCTGAGGTTCCCGGGGGCCGTGCCCCGTGCGGCCCCACCTCTGTGCCACCTCTCAAGCCGTTCCCTCTGCCTGGCGTGTGTGCCTGCTCTGCCCTTCTTTTTCCATCCTTGTAGGCCTGAGTCCAGCATTCCCTGCGCTTGAAGCTGGCCCCAGGGACCTGGCAGGCCAGGGCCCATGCAGTACAAATGTGGACAGGTCTGCCCCCACCCTTCCCTGGGCCTCCCTTTTTCCCAGCCTCCTCTGGCACCGGCATGTGCGGAGGCTGTGGTGTGTCTCCTCCCTGGGTGGAGGAGTGGGTAGGGGGCTGGCTTTGCAGCTTGGGGTCTATCTAGCCTGGTGTCTGGAGAGACTTGTGGGGTGCAGCTTCCTGCCCTTGCCGCCGGAAGGGGCTGAGATTGGGGTCCCGCCCCTTTGCTCCTGACTCAGCAGCTGCAGGGTGGGGGAAACTGGAGGTTTCTTGACAAAACCCCCAACCCTGGGCACCCGCCCAAGGCTTAGATTCCTCTTACAAAGGTGGAAGTGGAGTCCTTGGTTCCTTTCTCTGGGGGCTCCCAACAGGAGGTTGGGACGGGGCTGGATCCCAGGCCCTGGGCCCTGGAGCCCTCTCCTCCCCACCTCCCGGGCCTCTGAGAACTGTGCTTCTCTGCTGCGTAGCGCCCTCTGTGGCTCCCCAGGGTGGAGTTCTCACTGCTGCCTGGCCACGGACGCCCCTTCATCCTCAGGAGCCAGGCAGGCCCCACCACCATACCCCTTAGCAACCAGCTTCCCACTCTGACCGGTGTCTGTCTGTGTGCTGCCTTCCGTAGGAGACTTTCTGAGCTTAGGTTCTCTCGACGCTCTATGGGCACTGGACTTCCTGTCCCAACACACTGGTGGTAGTGATGGGACGCAGCCTCTGTGTGGGCCCTGTGCCTGGTGTGGACCCAGCAGAGTTGGGCAGCGGATGTGGAGTTGGGGAGGGGAGCAGTGACAACCATTCGGAGTGGGCTCTGCCTCCTGCACCCCTGGGCCGTGTGCCTGGGGACAGCGGCCAGAATCACGAGGCCCAGTGCTCGAGCTGCAGTGTGGACGGGTGGCTTCTCTACCCCAGACTCCAGCTCTCTCCAGCTCAGCAAGTGTGGCAGCCCCTGGTCTGCTGGGACCACTGCCAGTGGCTGAGAAAATGAAAGTGGACGTGCCCTGGAGGTTATGGGCTTCAGGGTCCCCACCGGGTTAGCGAGGATAACGTATCCCCCTCTAGCTGGTATTTGCATCGCCCACGGCTGTGCTGGCTCTGTGGAGGGCCAGTTGTCAGGTGCTCATGAAGTGTAGCTGCTGGGAAGGAGGTGGAAAGTTTGGGCCAAAGCCCTGATGGGTTTTCGTGTGCCCTTGGGTGGTCAGCAGTGGGGGTACCTGGTTGGTTCATTGCACTTCAGGCCCTACCCTGGGACTGGCATGGATCCTCGTGGAGGGATCTGGAGTTTGGGGTTGGAGAAGCCTCAGCCCTGGCCTTGGTGGCCTCCATCAAGTAGAGACCAAGGCCACAGGCAGGACGGGGGCTCTGGCGGGAGCCGACATCACATGTCTGGCCTGGCTGCACCCACTAGGTGTTCATCCAGGAGCTGCTGGTAGCCCCGGCAAAGCTGTCCCACCAGCTGCCTGCCTCCATTCTCCATAGGAACTTGTGAAACCTGGAACCGAAAAAGAGCCAAGGCAGGAGGGAGCAATTGATGTTGAAATTAACTGCTGTTATATCTCCCCAGCTCCAGCCCTGCCACTGTCAGTGCAAAATGCATGACGGGGAAGGTGAAAATAATCAAAGTCTTGACTCTCTGGCCCGGTTCATTCATGACTAAACACGTGTCAGTTCCCGGCACAGATGAACATGGAATGGGTACCCCCGGGTGGGACTGTGGCTGCTCCTGTGTCCAGATGTCCCCTCCTCCAGGAAGCCCTCCTTGATTTCCCCATTCAGGAGGTCCTCTCCTATACCTGTGTTTCCTGATACATGTGCGTCTTACGGTGTTCATATAGGGACAGTTGAGAGTCGGGGCAGCAGCCTAGGCCATTTCTAGGGGGTGGGGTCCAGGCGGGGTATGGCTGACAGCCCAGAGTGGTGTGGTATTGGGGGCCACGCAGGGTCCCTCGGCTCTACCACTGCTGGCTCAATCTAAGCACCTGATCAGGACCATGCCGCCCTCCTCTTTAGTTCCTCCTGTTCCGCTGTGGTTCTAGGGGTGGAGTTCCAGCCCGGGACCTGGCGTTCATCCTTGCCCTGCCCTCCCTGCCCTCCCGCGGCTTGCTGGGGACCAGCTGTGCTGACTAATGTGATGTCTTCAAGCATCACAGCTTTGCACTTGCCGTCCCCTCCCCCAAATGCCCTTCTGCCGTTGCCCCTTCAGGTCTCCCTCGGCTGTCGGCTCATCCAGGAGCCTCCCCAGACCCCCAGCTGCCGTGGCCTCACCCCCACTGGTCCTTGCAGCCGGTTCTGCTTGTTCCTTCTGAGCACTCGCCAGGTCCTGCCAGTGGCTGGCCGTTCCCGGGCATGTTGGGGGCTCTCGTTAATCTTCTTGACCAGGACCTGGGCTCTGGGGACTAGGGGTGCCCAGGGACTGCAGGACCTGCCCTAGGTCCTGGCACTGCCCAGCTTCACATTAGTGGGGGAAAGCAGCGTGTGTCTGGGTGCCGTGGGTGGATGCCCCCAAGGGTGGAGCCCCCATTTTGGGGATGTGATGTACCTTCACCCCACTGTCTGCTCGCACTTGTGAGCTGCTGGAGTCTGAAGCCCAGGGTGGGACAAGGAGCTGCCTCTGAGGGAGGGTCCTCCTGGAGGCCCAGGGGCTTGAGGAACCCTTGTCGGGACAGTGTGGGTTGGAGGAGTCACAGGTGGGACTGGCTGGGACCCCACCAGCGCTTCACTGCTCCCATCTTACGGAGGGGGAGGGCAAGGCTGGTGGGGGGCAGCTTGAGAGGCACTGCCTCCAGGCACCACATCCTGGACCTGGCCCTTGCGGGGAGGGCCCAGCTGTCACTGTGGAGGTGGCAGGCAGGTGGGAGTGGGGTGGTGGCCTTTCCATCACTGTGGAGGTGACAGGCGGGTGGGAGTGGGGTGGTGGCCTCTCTGTCACTGTGGAGGTGACGGGCAAGGGTGGGATGGAGGCCTTGCCATCACTATGGGGGTGGCAGGCGGGTGGGGTTGGGGTGGGGACCTCACGGTCATCTGTGGGCAGGATGGGGCAGCCATAAGGAGAGCAGGTAGAGAAAGGGTTAAAGGGCCAAGGGAAGTAATAATGTTTCTAATTTTCCTGTGTAATTTAATAAAAATGTAAATTGCTGGGCGGATGACGCGCCCTGCCGCGGTGTTGACCGAGATGAATTGCGGGCGCTTGTGGTCAGCCTGCCTTTGTCTCTGCGCCCTGAGTGCAGCCCGGCTCCTCCGTCTGCCTGGGAGGCAGACACCGTGCCGTCCACCCTGATGGGGGCCGCAGTGTCCGGGCTTCTGCCGAGCAGGAGGGGGGCCTGGTCAGTCAGAGCCAGCCCCTGCTGTGACCCCACACCCCTGTCCGGAGGAGCACAGGGCTGGGGGAGGACGGCCAGGGGCCTGCGTTGATGGGCAGGTTCCAGGTATGCGGAGGGTCACTGGCCAGCGTGGTTAGGGAAAGCCCTCCAGGGGGATGCTGCGGGTGGGCTTGTGCATGGGAAGGAGCAGCCGGTGGGGAGGTGGAGGAGGACCACTCAGGCCAGGGGAACGGTGTGTGCAAAGGGCCCAGGGTGGGGCTCACTGGCAGGGGCTGGGGTGGTCAGTTCAGAGCTGGACATTGAGGTCTGGTGGCCAGGAGGGGGCTGGTGGGTGACAGAGCCAGGCAGGACATGGCCAGAGGTGCTGGGCCTGTCCTGACAGTGGTGAACATCCTTCAGAGGCCGTGAGTGCTGAGTGAGGGTCCTGGCTGCCGGTGAGGACGGACCCCAGGGGCAGGAGGGGAGTCCGTGGCCACTTAGGAGGCGGAAGCAGAGGCGGTCATGGCCATGGCTGTGGGGATGGAGGAGCCGGTGGGTCTGGTTGCAGTTACAGCCGTGGCCAACAGGCCCGGAGTGGGGGCTTGGGGTGACCATGTGGTTTGGGCCTGCACAGTGGTGCTGTTTCTAGGGACATGAGGCACCAAGGGGAGTCGAGGGTGCCAGGCGCGGCAGTTGCGATTGAGGTCATGCAGGACCCCTGGCAGGTTACAAGAGCAGTGTGCATTGAATGCCAGAGCTCTGGGGGAGACCTGGAAGCCTCCCAGGAGGTGAAACCCCAGGATCTGTGGTTGGAGCTTGGAACATTTTGGCGGCAGGACCAGCCAGGGTTTTGAGAAGGGAGGACAGAGCAGCATTTGCTGGTGCAGCGGGCATCGTGGTGTGATGGTCTTCAGGATGCAGGGCAGCGAGAGCCAGGTGCAGCTCCTCTGAGCTCAGGCTGGCTGAGAGGGTCCCTGTAGCCCAGTTTTGTCCCGAGGTCCCCCAGGGCCCATGTGGCTGCTTGTCCCCTGCTGCAGATGGAGGCCAGTCACGGGCAGAATGTTGATCTGATCCCGGGGGACGCAGGTGGCCAACACGTGGGTTGAGTCTTGGCTGAGTTCATCCAGGCTTGAACAGCCACCCTGCTGTGGCACTGCGATGGAGGGCTGGCTCCTGCCCAGTGCTTCCCGGCCTACGTACGCCCTGTCCTCGGGGTCCTAGGCTGCATGGCACCTGCCCATCCATCCGCTGTCAGAGGCATCACGTGTCCGCCATGTGCTGCCTCAGGCACAATGCAGGATTCGGTGGTCAGAAGACTTCATGTGCCTCCCCCTGACTCTGGACGTCGAGGTGGGTGAAACCGGGCCTGGGGTTGCAGTCCCTGAGGTAGAGCTGAATTTGGTGTGTGTGGCTTTGAAACACCCACGACCCCCAGACCTTGGCAGGACCTTACTTTGGACACCAGCTCTGTACCACCTGAGTGCCAACCGTGGCGTTGCGCCAGCTGGGCCTTGAGACTCGGGAGGGGCTGGCATATCCGAGACCCAGTTCTGTCACTTGCAGTGAAGGGCTGATCCCCGCTGAGAAGGCTGGTGATGCATGGTGGGTACGCTGCTTCCCAGGAGGGGACCTGTGCTGTCCCTGAACTCACCGAGGGCCAGGAGGGGTCCCGAACACTGCCCTGCCTCATGAGGGCCTGCACAGAGGGTCTTGCAGAAGAGGGGTCTGGCTGGGCCTGCAGACCCCAACTCCCTGCACCAGCCTGGCCCCAAGCTCCCACTTCCTCATGCTGGGCACACGAGGAGCCCTGCTGACCCCTATTCTGCACCTGGACAGCCGGGTGTCGTTGGTGGGCCTGTTGGTCAGGGGCGCCTCGGCCTGGTGGAGGGCTTGGCCGAGCTTGGTGGCAGGGAGGGAAGGCCGCTCCACGGGGAGCCGGAGGGAGGAGAGGGACAGGCTGGTGGGTGGGGGAAGAGAAGAGGCTGGCTCAGGTGGGCTGGGGTCTTCAGCTGCCACACCTGGCAGTGGTGCTGCGGGGGTGGCTCGCCCCTGAAGCTTGTGGCGGGCAGGAGTGTGCATGGACAGGGACCCAGCAACTTGGCGAGCATGGGCCAGACAGGGGCAGGGTTCTCAGGTGGCCCCATGAGTGGGTGACATCAGGAGACCCCGCATCAGGCGAGGTTACCTGTGTGCCTGCTGACTTGTCTCATGAGGTTTGGGGACTTTAGTTCAAGCTGAATGCCTGTCTCCCTGGAGGCACAGGGCTGTGCACAGGATTCCCCAGGGCTGGGCCAGCCTGGCGGTGTCCACCCGGGAAGGCTGCTTGGAGGAGGGGCAGAGCTAGCTCGGGTGGGCGGGTGGGTGCCGCAGGCTCTCCTGTGGTAGGAGTGGGGTGGACAGTTTGCACGATCTCGTCCTGCCTGTGACACCTTCCTCTCCTCTTGTTTGGGTCAGCTCCTGGCTGCAGCTGGTGTCTGGAGGTCCCCAGGCACTGCTGGGACCCCTTCCCCAAGCCCAGGACCCCTGATTCATGCCTCTTTCCAGAGCACTTGCTGGCCTATGGTCAGGAAGAGCAGACCCGCCAGATGGCTGTGTGTGTGTGTGTAGGGGGGGTGGAAGGTGGGGGTACAGCTGCCCAGAGATACCAGGAGATGTCATGCCGATTGCATGCTTTGATTAAACAGCCTGTCTGGGGCCGAGTGGGCAGCTGGTCAGTGTCAGGCTCCCAGGGCAGGATGTATGGAAACCACCGGGGGAGGGAGGAACTGGCCCCAGAGAGCCAGTGGGGCTGGGGCCGCGGAGTGGCCTGAACACAGTGCTGGCATCGCTCTCTGGCCCCCGCCTCGCCAGCTGCAGCCTTGGAAGGCCCTTTGCCCCTCCAAGCCTCAGTTTCCTTTTCTGTAAGGGGGCATGGCTGTCCTCGCCCCCCGGGTGGTGGCTCAGAGCTGGACATGCTGTGTAGTAGCCACATGGGTGGCGTGCTGGTGGCTGGGGTCCCCAGGGGCTGCCCGTGGGCGGCCAGCTCCATTCGGAGGCCTGTGGTTTCCGGCTAGTGTCTTCCTTCGGGCACAGCAGGCCCCAGACGATGCTACATGAGGACTGTGTGGGCCTCTGTGCTGTGGCCTGTGCTGTGCTCACCCACACGGGGAGCCTGAGGCACTGCCCAGTGGGGCCTCCCTGGCCCAGCTCCACCCTGCCCTTCCCCACGGAGAAGCCAGCCTCCCCCCAGGAGCAGCTGCATCTGGGGCATTTTCATGCCTTCTGCCGAGGTGGGTGGGGGTGGGGGTTGGGCCAGTGGCTCCGCTTTCCTCCCCGCCTGTCCCCACTGCACGAGGAGATGCATTAGAGGGGCTGAGCGGCTGAGCCTGGGGCCTGGCCTGGCCTGGGTGGTGCCTCCCCTGCCGCCTTGTCCTCATCTGTACCCAGGGCCAACGTCAGCACCTCGGCCGTGTGATGGTGTGGAGGCCACCTGTCCAGCACCCACAAGAGGCCTTGTGCCTCAGCAAGGTGGGGGCCGAGCATCCCTCACCTGCCTAAGTGTCCTTTCCTATAACATGGAGCGCCGTCCTCAGACTTCATGGGAAGTGCGTGTGGCCTCAAGGTACAAACACCGCATTGTGAGGAAGCGCTGGCTGCAGGGGGCTGAGCCCTCTGAATGCTTTACTTAGGAAATCAGAATGTTGGGGCCCCCTTCTCCCGCACAGGCCAGGCTTGGAGCCCACAGAGTCTGAAGAGGTGGCAGGTCTGGGGCTAGGAGGCCCGGTGGGAAATCACAGGAGGCCTTGGGCAAGTGCCTGGCCCTGTGGGCCGCAGCGTCCTCCTCAGAGAAGGGGCAGTCGGGAGGTCACTCGAAAGGGGCCCTATGCCAGCAGCGGGCAGAGGGGAGGGCAAAGTGGTGGTCCCAGGCCCGGCAGGCTGGTTGTGAGGCAGGCTGCTCTCCAGTCCCCGCCTGCATGGCTCTGTTCCTCCAGACAGTCCTGACCCCAGCACCCCAAACTCTGCGACTTCCCATGTGGGGAGCCCCAACAGGGCAGGGATCCTTCACCTCAGGAAACGCAATCCCTTCCCTGGCCTGTGAATATTTCATCAGCAGATTAAAAATTGAAGCTGAACCTCCCTGCTCCCCCGGGAGGGTGGAGGAGGGCGCCGGCTCCGTTTCAGGCCGGTTTGAGTATTTTTCTTGATAATGGAGCTGCGTCAATTAGAAAATGACACTGCTGGTTAAAATGCCGTTCTGCGGCCCTCTTTAATTAAGGCCGAGATGTAATAACCAATCCGCTGCTGCGAACTTGTTTTTAACCATCAGAACGCGAGGTGAATGACATGGAGTTGGGTTGATCAGAGGGGGGTGTGCGGGGCCTCGGAGAGATTTATGGAGGCCACGCAGCAGCTGCGGCTCTGGCGGGGCGTGGGGTGTGCCAGTGTGTGTTGGGTCAGATGGGTGCTCTGTTCCGTGTGCACGTGTGCGTGCATGTGGCATATGTGTGTTGGGACCAGAAGGGCCTGGGGGCTGAGGTTGAGAGTCCTACCAAGTTTGCCTGCATGGGTCATGGTGCTGGAGCCGGAGGGCGGCTCGGGGCAGCCCGGGGAGGGAGCGAGGCTGCGTAGGCTGTGGGAGTCAGAGGCTGTCAAAGGTGGAGTCGGGCTGGGGTGCAGCAAGGGGAGGGTTCTGGGCATGGGATGAGGACGACAGCGCGGCCCAGGAGCCCCTGTGGGTTCGATGGTGCCTGATGAGATGAGGAAAGGGGCAGACTGACTCTGCGCCTCCTGGGGTGCCTGGAAAACCCTGTGGAGGTGCGTGGGGGGCGAGGGGAGGGGAGCAGGGAGGTGGTGTCTGGCCATCCCCTCAGGTGTCTGAAGGGTGAGTACGGGAAGGGGCTGCCTCGGGGACCCTGGATGAGTCCGGGGCATGAGGAAGCCGAAGGGGCCACAGTCCTTCCCTGCTTCTGAGCAGGGGCCCTGCTCTAGGCCCCAGGTGGGCAGCACAGGACCTGGTGGGGCTGTCCTGCCCTCCCTGCCTCGCCCCTGCCCAGCAGTGGGCAGCAGTGGTCACCTGGCAGTGTGCAGACTGTGTGGGAACCGGCGTCTGTCCGGACCACCCAGCCTCCTGCTGGCCCCGCTTTCCTTTGGTGGGACTGAAGATGCACCCTGGCTGAGCCCTGCAGCTCCCGGGGTGCTGGCTTGACACAGAGGGTCAGCTGCCCCAAGGAAACGAGGTCAGGGCTTGCCTGGGACTATCTGGGGTGGGCAGTGTGGGGGCCAGCATGGGGCGGGCTCCACAGCTGACGGCTCGCATGCCTGTCTGGGCTGTGTTGGGTCTCGCTTGAGGTTGGAGCGGTCTCCCTTTGGGGACATCCAGGGCTCTTGGGTCTCTCTCTGGCAGGGAATCAGGAGCCCTGGAGACATGGGAGTTCTCTCCTGCTTCCTTGGTGTGAGGAAGTACGTCCTCAGCCTGCTCTTCTCTCCTTGGGGACACTTGGCCCTGCCTTTTGGTGCCCACTTGGAAAGCCAGCTGGGGGCTGTGACGTTTGTTGACACCCTCCCACCACCTGTGCTCTCTGGGCTGGCCTCTAGGGGTGCGGGCTGGGGGGATGAGCCGCCCCAGGTACAGGGTCCCCTTCTGGAAGGGGGAGGAGGGGCTGGGTCTGCTGGCGTGGCTGGGAGGGGCAGGCCCATAACTGGGAGGTTCTGGGGCTTGAGGAAGAATCCCAACTTTTACTTTTGAAACAAGAGCAAACAGCAAACTGAGCTCTCCCGGCTGTGGAGGAGGTGGGCTTGTTTTCTTCAGTGGATTTCCTGGAGTCCTTCTCAGGGGTATCCCTGGTGTGCAGAGGTGGGATCTCTGATGGCCCATGGTTGTAGGAGGCCTTGGGCCAGCATACTGGAGCGTGGGAAGGCAGGTGGTCTGGGCAGGTGATGAGTGCACATGTGTGCATGTGTGTGCACGGTCCCATGCATGTACACCGCACGTGTATGCACGTTAAGCTGGTGTCCCGTCATGTGGCCCGGCCGCAGGCATCCTTCACGTTGAGCAAACCCTCACTTACTTTCAAAGGCGTGTTCAGTGCCCAGTGGTGCCCCAGCAGCTTCCACGGCCCCACGAGTCCACGAGCCCCTGTACATCCAACACTGCTTCTCCCCACAGCTAGCGGGGAGGACGTTGGCAACTTTTCTGCCTCCTCCCGCTTTCCCCAGGGTGGCAGGACAGAGGTGCCCTCGGGGTGGGGGTGCCAGGCCCTGGCAGGCAGGAGAGGGAACTGCTGTCTCCTCATGCTGCCCATGGGCCTGGTTGGCCTCCAGGCCTGGGATGTCCTGTTGGGGCCGTGCCTGTGGGGTGTGTACCTGACTTCAGGCTGAGAATCTGGTGGGACTCCAGCAGCCGTACTCATCCACGAGCCCTGCTGGCGATGAGCTTGGACAGCCTGGCTGCATTTGGGGAACGTGTCCCCAAGGCTGGTGGGGATGGGACTGTGGGTGGATGGGAGCTAAGGGTGCCTGGTAGCTGTTCACTGGGGATGGAGGGGGCCACAAGCTCCTGGGGAAAGGGGGCAGAGGCAAAGACGGAGCCTAGACTTCACTGTTGCCACCATAAAATAACACTTAGGTCCATGCCTGGGAAAGCCTAGAGGTACATTCCAGCCTTTGTGTCTCTTCTGACGGATGGGATGGGGTGCCTGGGGCCCAGCAGGGAAGGTGGGTTGGTGGATTGGTGATGTCTGCAAGGAGGGCTGTGGGGCACTTCTGCGTGCCGAGTGCTCCCATCCTGGCCCTGCGGTCTCTGCGGCTAATCTAATGTCACCTTTCTACCGGGAGCTTAGTACTGCAGCTGTGTGTGTTTTCACTGTGACTTCTGCAGAATTTTCTGCCCATACTGCTGGCTTTTCTGGGTCCCCCTCCTTGGACAGTGTTGGCGTGAGGAGGTGGTCGGTGCGTGTGTGGTGGTGGAATGAATGAATCTCACCCGGGTTGGAACCAGCCTCACGCTGCGGTGGCTTAGTGGGTCTCACCTGGGCTGCCCATCAGGCACTTTTGAAGATGAGGAGCTTTTAAGATTCCTGGTACCCAGGCCACACCCCAGACCAATCAGATCGGCAGCCATGGGGGTGGTGCCTGGGCACCAGGGCTCCCTGGTGATTCTGTTGTGCCCCAGGGTGAGCCCTGCTGGTGGAGATGGCCTGGGCCGGGCATTCCCAGGGTTCCTCCTGCAGCTGTGCTGTGCACTGGCCTTCGCTGTAAGACTGAAATGTTCAGAGGCCGTGTTGTTGCTCGAAGTCTCAGATCTGGGCCAAACCTGCCTCCGCTGTCTTGGGCCCTCCAGGCTCCCCAGGCTGCAATTGTCCTCGTCCTGGATTTGCCTCTCCCCTTCCCATAGGCCTGTGCACTCCCAGTCCCCTAAGAGCCAGTGGAGCTGGCTTAGGGATGGAGGGACTGAGAAGCCACTGGGAAGCCATGGTTGGGAGTCAGGGAGCCTGTCCTGGAGTTCTGGGGTGTCTGGAGCAGAGGGGCTCCGGGAGACTGCATGAGCAGGGCCTCTGGTCTAGAAGTGGTCAGGACCATGATCCCAGGAGGCATATACATCCCATCTCCTGCAGGGATGGGGTGGCTCAGCTCCAATTCTGCCCACGTTGGCTTTTGGGGTTCAAGGTGGGGCTGGGGCTGGGCCACCCCATCTCTGCAGGCACATCCCTGCTGGCGTTTGTCCTCACCTGTGGGAAATGCAGGCCCAGTTGTCAGAAGCTGTGCTGTGGGTGCCAGGTGTATGAGCAGTGCCTAGTGTGCCTGGGCCCGGCATGGGCATCTCTGCGTCTCTTTGCGCTCCCCGGCCAGGCCAGGCACTGTTAACTGAACAGCAAACAGTAAAAAGCAGCCTGACCCTTGGACAGATCCCCCAACTCCTTCCCAGCTTCAGTTTCCTGATGTGCTGGTTTCCGAAAAGCTGGGAGGGTGAACAGAGATGAATCCGACAGAGCTCACCTGCAGCTCAGTCAGCGCCAGGAACTGCTAGTTGTTATTTTTGGTTAATTTTTCCTTGCCTGGGCTTCACTTCTCAGGGTGGGTTGGGAGGGAGAGGCAGTGGCCCAGAATTACAGTGGAGGGGTGGGGCAGTAGAGTCCGGCAGGGAGAGGCACCGCTGTCCACAGACAGGTTTTCGAAGCTGCCCTCTGCAGCCAGGCTGAGGACCCAGAGGCCGGGGAGCTATGTGCACCCCCGCTGGGTGGGGGAGGTCCTGGGCCTGCTCCTCTGGAGTGTTCAGCTTGGAACGCAGCCTTGCCACACGTTGGAGGCAGGTAGGGACCTGGCCCGTTGTGCAACCTGCAGCTGTGCAGAATTCCTCCCAGGGCCCTGGGCTCACCCTGCCCTGGAGTCTGCATTTTTCGGAAAGCTCCGCAGGTACCCTCTCAGCGGGTCAGAGGCTTTGAGGAGGTCAGGGTCTGCGCCCAGGTGTCAGACAAGCCCTGGGGGAGGGCAGCTGAGGGGTTGGGGGCAGCTCCCTGCCCTCGGGATGGCCGCTGGGCCCAGACTGCCAAGAGTAGCGGCAGGGAGGTGCTTCCACGACACCCTCACTGTGGGATCTGGCTCGGGCCCATCTCAGGCCAGGCCTCCTTTTCCTGGTGACCTGGAAAAGCATGGACTCTGCTGGCATGTCCTTCCCTCCTGCCCCTGCCAGGTGGAGCAGGGTGGGGCCTTTGGGGAAGCTGCCTCACCCTCACCTGGCTTCCTTGCCCCAGCCCTGCAAGGGAGGGGAACTGTGTCGGGCTCTCGTAGGTGACTCTCCCTGGGGGAGCTCTGGGGCCTTGGGTAGGTCACCTCATCAACCTCAGCCTTGCTCTCCTCATCGGTAAAAAGCGGGGAAGAGTTTCTACCTTGGATTTTGGTAAGGGGGAACCATTGTTTAGCTCCCACGGGGAACACACCTGGGATGGCCTTGGGCTGGGGATTGTATGCTGGCCGGGCCGGGGAGCCAGGAGTTGCTGCCTGTGCTTCTTCAGTGCCCACCAGGGCTTTCGGGGTATATAGATAGGGCAGCACAGTCTGCGGGATGGAGGCCCTTCCTGCTGACACAGGAGGCTGGGGAAGGTCCGTGCCTTGCCCAAAAGTGTGTCTTATCACCAAGAGATGGCCCGGTGCACTGAGCATCTACTGTATGCTAGCACTGCGGTGGCCGTCCTGCTCAGCGGCTCTTGGATTAGCCATCCTTGGCTGCCTGCAGGGGAGGACGAGTGTTCTCACCATTGTCCTGCTATGGAGGGGAAGGTGACAAGCTTCTCTGGTGGCACCTGTGCCTCAAAGTGTTGGGAAAGGGTGGTTTTCCCAGGTGGGGGCCCCTGCCCCGCCCCAGCCTCACCCTGCCTGAGGCCCTGCTCAGCCACCACCCTCGATGGCCCTGGTAGAAAGTGTCTCCCGACACCTCCGCACCCTGCCTTTCTCCCAGCCTCAGCAGCCCTGGAGGTGGCCCAAGGCCCATGCCCATGCCCGGTGCTGGGCACCCCCAGGAAGCTCAGAGGTCCCCAGGCAGAGCCGGGGAGGCGTGAAGGCATAGCCAGGGCGGAAGCAGAACAAAAGAAAAAAATCCACCCCCAAACCCACCCAGCCCACACCCTGAATCTCCTTATCTGTGTCTCTGCAGCCTGTTGCAATTGCCTGCTCTGAGTGGGTTGAGAAATTCGATGGAGCAGATAGTTGCCCAGGCACTGAGGCGTCTAGGGCGGTCAGACAGGTTTGGTTCCTGCCCCGGGTGGAGGGCCCTTCTCCAGAACCCGGAGCAGAAACCTGGCCAGAGTTCGCTGCTGAGCGGGCTGCAGCCTCCCGCATCCTCACCTTGGCTCCCTGCAGGTTACTGGGAAAAGGGGACTTTCAGGGCCAGGGGCAGGGGATTGCACAGAGCTGATTCGCGCCTTGGCCCCTCTGCTGTAGCCGCGTGAAGTCAGGCGCTTTGTGGGCCTCAGATTTCTCGCCTGTGCAGGGGGTTGGGGGACGTGGAGTTGGTGAGGTCCGTATGTCTACGAGGACTGTCCACACCACGAGCACAGTGGGGGAGTCGTGGGTGGAGGGTGGGAGACCCCCAGACCTGAGTCAGCCCCTCAGAGAGCCTTGGCCCTGGGTTCGAGGCCAAGGGTTCGGCTGTGGTTTGTGCAGTCCCAAGCAGAAAGGCGAGGTGTTTGCTAGGGAATGCCCTGCTTAACCAGTCAGATATGTTACCCAGAACCTTCCAGAACACAAACATGCACCAGAGGTAAGCAGAATTGGCCACCCTCGGGGCAGAGCACCCGGGAAATTACGTGTTCTTAGAAAATTATGTGTAAATCACGGTTTCTTCATGAGTTTGTTTATTGGTTTTTCCCTGGCAACCTTCACACTGTCTGATCCTAGGGTGAGACCATGGGGGCAGTTTACAGCGGACCCTGTGGGCAAGGGGAGGAGCCACAGCAGAGGAGGAGGAGGAGGAGGAGGGCAGCATCCCGCCTGGGGCCTGGGGTGCCCCCACAGAACACGGGGACATGGGATGAGAGGCGTACCCACTGTGCTCCCCGACATCCCAGCTGCTCGCTGGCCCGAGGGCTGGCTCCTGCAGCACCATCTCCACGGGAGGCCGTGGGCCGCTTCCAAGAGGGCTGCTGCCGGGTGTGCCGCCCAGGCCCTGGCCACCTGCCGAGGACGGAGCCAGGCGTGAGCCCGTGCAGGACAGAGTGGAAACACCGAGTTCTGCCTGCACAGTCCTTGGGCCCTTGCTGGAGGGCTCTGGCTCACGAGCCAGGAGATGGGCACCAGGCCTGTTGGGCCGCCACCATCCATTTTCCTCCAGCAGCAGGCAGGCAGGCAGAAGCCACAGCTCAGGGCCAACAGGCCTCCCTCAGCCTGGGTGGGGTGGAGCTGGAGGGAGGGCTTCCTGGGGGAGGTAACAGGGAACATATGGGGAACAGCATATGCAAAGGCCCAGAGCTGGGAGAGTTCCGGGGCCTGTAATGGGGAGGTCAGTAGCTGAGCCTGTGCAGTCCTCAGAGGCCTTGTGCACGGTCTGGACTTGGCCCTGTGGGTGCCACCCAGGAACTGACAAGGTCTTGTTCCAGAGACTTCCCCAGAGGTCTGGGACCTGCTTTCCAGGCTCCTGTTTGGATGCTGTTCCAGCCCAGCAGCACTGCCCTCCCCTCCCCGCCCCTCCCTGGTCGTCTGCAGGACTGGGCAGAGCCCCTGGACCCTGCCCGAGACAAGCAGTTTCCAGGGCAGGCCTGGGCCCCGGCTGGGGTCTCAATGGGGTGTGCTGGCTTTGGGAACGTTGGCAGGTCTGAGCCTGGCCTATGTGAGTGCTGCTTGCTCACGTGGATGGTGAGGGCTGCGGGCAGAGGGCCAGGAGTCCCCGGGGCCTGCTGCTGGGCTCAGGGGAAGGGCAGGCGGAGCCCTGGGGCCAACAGCCCCACGTGGCAGGGGATTTTCATTAAGCCTTGCGCCCACTCCTACCCCATGCCCAGTTCTGGAAGGCTCAACAGGGTCCAGGGAGCATTCATGGAACAGCTGCTGGGGGCTGCCATGTGGGAGAGGCCGAGAGGAAGGCCAGGGTGTAGCCAGGGGCGGAAGAAGCTTCCAGACCTGCTGCCTATAAAATTGAGGAAGGCAGAGGTGTTCTTCCTGCTTTCGGGGTCCCCTGCTCACATCTGAGGGCATGGAGAGTGAGATATAAAGAACACTCATTCCACTGAATAGCTGGGGAAACTGAGGCAGAGCCAGGGCCACCTGCCTTTGGGGTCCTCAGGCGTTGGCTGTGAGATGGGTGTGCTGCTGCCGCTGGCGGCTCTGAAGTGGGCTTCGAAAGCTTTGGAGGCCCCGGAGATAATTATCTGGCAATAACAAGCTAATTAATGGCTGCAGGTGTGCCCCAGCCCACCTCCCCTCCCTTCCCAGGCTCCATTCAGCCTCGTGCCTCCCACCCTTCCTCATCCTCTCCACCGGGTGCACCCTCACCTCGGTGTGAACATCAATTCCATAAGTCATCGCATTATTCCTGGGGCACTGTGGCTTTGCCTGCTTGGAGGGTGAGGGTGCCCGCCTGGGGAGGGCTGGAAGGGGCTACCTTGACCTCCGGGGAGGGGTGTGACCTACCCCCTGCGGATCTGCCACCTGCATTGTTTTCCCTCCCTCCCTCCCTCTGCTGGATAAATAGCACACACAGGCTGAGGGCAGGGGAAGCGTGGCCCTGGAGCCACGTGTGGCCCTGGCGGGGTGGGGAGGTGACACCCAGCCCCGCCCCTCCCAGCAAGGATGTGGCCTGTCTGTCCTGGAAGGTCCTGGGTAGGCTCTGGGCCCTGGTCCCAGCCCGTTTCCCCCAGGGGCTTTGCTCCCGAGATTGTCCTGCCATGCTGGGCAGCCTGGTGGCTCTGGGTGGGCCTGGCCTGTGAGGGGATGGGGCCCTGGCAGCAGAGGCCTTTCCTTGCCCCACCTAGGAACAGGGAAGCTTCTGGAGCCGCCCGGGTCCCTGGGCTAGGGGTGTGTGGGACTGGGCGGGGAATGGAGCAGTAACCGGAGGGTGGAGGTGTGGCATGCCCGGTGGGCCCACCCGGCACAGATGCCACCATGCTTTCGAGGCCGCTGAGGGGCCCCAGGGCTTTACCTAAGGCCCCTGCGATTGCTCTGTCCTGCCTGGGGTGGGCCAGGATCCCTGTGCAGGGCCTGGAAGCTGCCACCTGTCCTCAGTAGCCTCGGTGGGGGGCACTGGGCTGGGTGTCTGCCTTCCCTGGAGGCTGCACTGCCTGAGCCGGTGACAGGCTGTGGACTGGCCTGTCGGGCGGCAGGGCAGAGCGAGCAGGAAGCGCTGGTTCCTTCTCCATTTCCACCCCGCTGGTCACGGGAGCCTGCTGTGCCCAGGCCTGGGCTTGCCGACGCCTGGAATTCTGGGTTCGAGCTCTCGCTCCGTTGTGGCTGCAGGCGAGGCCCATCCTTCCCCTGGTCCCGCCGCCTGCAGCCTCAGTTTCCCTTTCTGAAGGACTGGTATCAGGAGACAGTGTGGGCAGCCAGTGCCCACCGTGCCAGCACACTTGTGTGCAGGTCGCTCGCGGTTACCCACCGCTCGCTGGTCTGCGGGAGGCTCTTTTGAAAGCGGCGCCCTTTGGCTGCTCAGCCTGGTGTTGCATGGGGGACATGGTGGCCACAGGGCCTTCGTGTATTGGGGGTGAATCCACCACCTGGGACCACAGAGAGAGGAGTTCTGGCTAGAATCTCCTGGAATAAAGAGCCCCCTTCCAATTCCTGGGACTCATTGGATTGAGGGACTGCCCCCAGGCAGGCCAAAGCTGGGGACCCCGAGGCCTGCCAGTGGGTAGTGGGGAAGCCTGCTGGGGGGAGGCTAGAGCCCTGGGCTCCCTGCAGGGGCCCTGAGCCTGATGCAGGGCGAGGGTTCCGTTGGCCCTCAGAATTCCGGGTGACTCCCCTCTTTTCCCCTGGCCTGGGGTTCAGTAACCCAGGAGGCCTGGAGAGCTTTTGGTGTGCTGCCCACCTCAGAGCCCGGATGTGGCGACTGCTGCCTCACCCCGGCCCTGCCAGGCATCTTATCTGATGGGCAGGAGCTGGCCCTTCGCTGTCAGACTGGACTGGCGCACGTGCCCTGCCATCTGACTCATCCAATTAATGCCGTGATCATTTTGCTAATTCCCTCAGCTAACTGATTCTGGAACCTTTTCCGGTTGGGCACTGGGTCTCGGAGCTGGGAGGGAACCTGGAGACCCTTTTCAATGTCCTCATTTCACTGAGGGGTAAACTGAGGCCTCCCAGGAAGCACAGCCCTGCCTGCCCTGCCTCCTCCCAGGCCCTCCCCTGAGCCCCCAAGCCGTTCTGTACTGAGGGCCTGCTGTGTGCCCGGCCCCTGGGCATCTCCTGTGGGGAGGCCCCTTCCAAGGGTCTGCCTTGCCTACCTGGTGCCGACCCTGTCGTTTCTCTTTGTCTCCCGGCTGGATGGCTGGGACAGGGATGGTGGTGGTGGGAAGGTGCGGGTGACAGATGAGGCCATGGGCACTGAGGTGTTGCGTCTCCTGAGACTAAATGCCTCCAACGTGCGTGATTCATCAGGGCCTTCCACACCGTCAGTGGCCGTCGCCCGTCATTTGCTGGTAATGAGCTTTTTCATACTGTAATTTGTGTCTCCTAATTGCCGAACAAGCACCTAATGGCTCTGATTAACATCGGAGGGACTCTGAGCTTCCGTGTTTGGGAGCAGGCCTGTGGCTTCCAGGACTGCCTGCCACCTGCCTGTGTGACTGGGGGAGGCAGAATGTTCCGGAACAGGGGCTCAGGGCCTGAGCATGGTGGGTCTCCTTCTGGTCTGACCCAGGTAGGGGTTTCAGTGCTTGTCCTCAGGGTCCCCATCTGTAGAATGGGGACAGCAGTGTGTTCATGCCCTGGGGGGCCAGGGTGTGCGCATAGCTCCGGCTGCGCTGGGTTTCTGATGCCGCCGGGCTCCGGTCCTCCCCTCCTGCTGGGCTTGGCAGGGCTGCCATTGGTGGGAGGAGCCCCAATCTGTCTCCCAGCCTGGAGCTGCCCCCTGGCTTGGCACCGCCTTCTGTGCCTCTGTGCTCTCCCTGGACTGCCTGCTGGCTCTGCCCGCCCTGGGCCTTCTGTGCGGGTTGGGAGGGGATGGGCTCAGAGGAGTGAGCGGCACTTGTCCAGGGCCCAGTGCGTGGCCGCTGCTCATGGCAGCCTCTGCCTAGAGCCCTCAGTGGCTCCCCTGTGCCCCTGGGGTAGCTCCCACCAAGCCTTGACCCTGAACCCCCTCCCTGCCTGGTCGCCCCTCCTTCGAAGACTCTTGCTCATCCCCCAAGTCCCATCTCTCCCTGGGGTGGCAGGGGCATCTCTTAGGCCCGCCGGGCTGGGTGCCCCTGCAGACACTCTGCAGCCCGCGTTTCTCTGTTCATGCCACAAACTGTGTTTCCAGCGGCTTGTCCAAGGTTTGGCTTCCCCAGCCCCCGCCAGACCGTGAGCTTCAAGGGGGCAGGAGCCGAGTCCGCCTCGTGGTCACAGCATGGTGCTGGCATGGCACAGGCCTTCATGGGTTTCATGGAGTGAATAAATGATGGTGTTCCAGGGAGCAGAGCCTCCTCCTGGGAGCTGGGCATGGGCTGGGCACGGGGCTGACGGTTAAGTCGTGGATTCCTTCACACCTACAAACACACGCTGCCGTCTTAGCTAGTGAGGCCCAGCAAGGCCCCCACGAGTGTACCCAGCTCTGCCCGCCCCACTTTCTGTCGGCCCCTCATGTGGTCCCGGTCGGCTCCCAGCTGGAGTGAACACTTGGCTGGTGGTGCTTAGAGGAGGGGGCCCACTTGGACGGGGATCCTGCCTGTGTGTGCCCCCATGCCCGGGTCTGCACCAGCCTCACTCCCACAGCGTTGTCCCCAGCCTGATGTGCCCGCTGTCAGCAGCCACCTCGGCTCCATTTGGAGACCTGAGCTCTGGGTCTGGGCAAATCCTTGCTCTTGTTAATTTGGGGAGAGTGTGGACGGTTGCAAAACAGGACCCCTTTCTCTTGCCCCTTCTCCCAGACAGAAGCTAGGAAGTGAGCCTTGGGCACCAAGTTCAGTAAGTTCACTTTCCCCGGGGGCTATTGGGTGCCATGTTCTCCCTGTGCCATGTGCCCTGTGCCTGTTGGATGCCACGTTCTCCCCATGGGGACCTTTTGGGAGTCATCATTAGTGATGGAGGTAACCCAAGTCATGGCCACGGGCGAGGGGGTGGGGGCCTCGTTGCTCTGTCCTCTCCCAGCCCAGCATGTGGCAGGGCTGTCGGGCCTCAGAGGTGTCCCCTCACTCAGGGAGCCTGGCGGTGGGCCCTGTCCACCCACCCCATTTTCCTGAGCAGCGGGAGGTGGGAAGGCATCTGTTTAGGGAGTCAGCTAATTTCATACCTCTCTGGTTTCTCATCTAAAGCCCAGCCCTCATGGGCCTGGTGTGGCACCACGAGCACAGGCTGCTGGGTACCGTGCCCCTCCTCTGCAGGGCAGTGTGTCTGTGGGGCAGTTTGCTTCTGTCCTGTTTCTGGGATGGGCCTACACTGCCCTCCAGGGAGGCCCCAAGGGGTGCAGGTGAGCAGGGTTGGCAACGGCAGCTTTGGGCAGGACGGGCACTGTGCCGCACCTGTGCGGCACCGGGTGTGGCTGGCACGGTTCGGCTGCTGTCTGCCTGAGCACTGCCTGTGCTGGCCAGTGCGTCTCCCAGTCCTTGGGACAGCCTTGTGGGAGGCCCAGGCCGCCCTGAGCATGGGGATCCCGGGGCCGGAGGTGTGACGTGGGTCTCCTCATCCTGACCTCAGCTCCAGACATGTCACCATCTCCCCCGGGTTTAGCATTTTTTGGGGAAAAGCCTCCCCTAAAAACTATACAGCCAGAAAAAAGAAGAAGAGAAAGGGTTGTGCCAAGAGCCTCGTGGTGGGCATACTGGGTCCGTGCCGGGTTTCTCCTCTCCCAGCTGCCCCTCCTTCAGCCCATGTTTCCAGACTCCTCCACAACAGTGATGTTGCCCATCTCTTTTCCCCCCAAATCTCCAGCCGCCTGAAGACACTTCCCACTCAGCGGGGTGAGGTCCACAGCGTCACGTGTAAGGTCCAGGCATCAGGGATAAGGTGCAAAAGCCGTGCAGTGGCAGCTTGTGCTGGGCGGGAGGGAGGTCTGGCAAACGCCCACTGTGTGGGCACCAGGGCACTGGTGGCTTCAGGGGGCTCCAAGCCCTGGCATATTAAATGGCCTCCACCCCAGCGTTGATGGGCAGCTGACCCTCAGACGCCGACTCCAGGAAGGGCCTAGGGTCGGTGTCTTTGGGAACAATGTCAACAGCAGCCTTTGTGTGGGGGTCCGGCTGTCATGGGCTCTGTGTTTGGATGCTCCCAGCAGCCACCAGAGGGCAGCTTGCATCTGTGGGAAACTGAGGCCCAGACAGGCCGGGGCATGGTTCTGGTGGGGCCTCAGCTGCCCTTCTGGCCTTGGCCCCTGCAGACCCTCTGGGCCACTTCCTGCCAGGGGTGTGGATACAGCGGAGCAGCCCTGGGTGCTCTGTGGCTCCCAGCTCCCCACATCCCCTAAGCTGGGCTCTTCCGGGCAAGGCTGGGGCGGTAACCCTGGGGTGTTCTGGGAGATTGGAGACCCCCTGGGGGGTCCATGCTTTGCCCAGCCTGCCCCTGCTGACGTTAGGGCTGCCTGGGACTCAGCTGGGTCCCTAGTGTTGGTGGCTGGGGGAGAGGAGCCAGGAGCGTGGACTTTGGCATCCCAGGCTGGGGCTGGCCTCTCGGCCCCTAGCTCATGGCCCTGGCTTTGAATGTTACATAGATGAGGCCTCATGTGGGTCCCTCCCCTTCTGCTTACCTGCCCTCTTACTTATGAGGAGGCTGATGCTAGAGAGGGGTGTGCCCTGTCCCGGTTGCCCAGCTGGGGGACGGGGCAGGCCCACAGCTTCTGGGGAGAGCGTTTCCCAAGGTGGGGTCTGGTGCTGGCAGGAGGGGGCGGGGTGAGCCAATGGCTCCGGGGCCACCACAGAGGCGGCTGTTGCTGGAGGGCTGATGGCACGCTGGGCCCGGGAAAGCCCCTCGTGGGCCATCTCCCAGAGTTCTCTTGAGGGCCCCTGTCTTACGGATGAGGAGATAGAGGTTGAGGATCACAGCCCCAGCCTGCAGGCGCTCGAGCTGAAAGCCCTCGCCCCTCGTGGTGGGGCAGCGTGTCCCTGGGTGAGTGACCAGGCAGCCTTGGGTCTCTGGTGAGCTCAGGGAGCGGGGTCCACGTTGCCTGGCCCAGGTGGGATTTGGCCGGTAACGCTCGTGGTGTGTCCTGGTGTGAGACCCGGTGTTCTTGGCTGATGTGTGGGTTTGCTCATGGGGTGGACCAGGCCGCTGCCCCTGCCTCCTCTCTCTGGCTGTGGCCATGGCTGTGTGGACCAGGCTGGGGCTGCACTGGGGCCTGGGTGGTAGGGGGTGATCTGCTTGTCCAGTGGCTTCTGTGGCTTTTCTGGGGTCCTGGGCTGTCCCTCAGCCGGTCTGGGACTGGGCGGGGACAGTGGGGATGAGTTTCAGGTCTGTTCTTGGTGGCTGTTAACTCTAGGCCAGATGTAGCCCTGAGGGGCCCGGCAGAGTCTCGGTGGGTCTCGGTGGGGCCAGCTGTCGGTGGGTGAGGTGCCCCAGGGGAAGGGAGGGCCAGCCCAGAAGGACCCTCCCGTTACCCTCTGGTGGCTTGCCCACCCCACCATTCCTACTGCTAGGCTCAGGCCTGTCTTGGGGAGGGTTCCTGGGCTGGGATTGGCCGTGGGGGAGGTGCACACAGACGCTCAGCACAGTTGTGGCTGCCTCCAGTCATGCGTCCGCTATGCGACCCCTAGGAGCCGCCTGTCTTTGCAGGAGCCGCGGGGATCATCTGGCGGCTGCCTCCACCCCTGCCTCCACCCCTCCCTTTTTGGGAGGTGGGGCTTGGCATCTTCAGCATCTCTCGTGCCTCAGTAACAACCTGGGAGAGGTGCTGTCCCTGGGTACAGATGAGAAGCTAAGGCTCAGAGGCACCAGGGCCCCAGTGGGAGGCAGCAGAGCCTCTGGTGGCTCTGTGTGGCATGTTCTGGGCTGTGTGTGGGGCCAGGGAGGGTGTCTTCAGCACAGGTGCCTGCTGGGTGGTCTCCCATGTGTGCCCAGGAGGAGTGCCACAGCCTCTCCCTCTGCCCACCCCCCCATGCCTGCCCTGCCAGCAGGTCCAGCAGGCCTTGGCACAGGCTCCAGAATTGCACGTGATCTCAGACGGTTCCCAGCTTCCTCTGCAGGGCGGGGCTGCTCCAGTCTCTTACACCAGCGCATCTGCAACTCATTACACAGCGGTGTCGGTGGCAGAGTGGCCTGGCCACGGCGAGCTCCTGGCGGGAGTCCTCCTCCCCAGCAGCCACCCCGTGCCATGGGCCTCCAGGTCCCCCGGGTGCTGGCCTGGGGACAGCACCACAGGGCCCAGCCAGGGCTGGGGCAGGGAGGAAGGGCCCCTCCACTAGCGGGCTTTGGCCTCCTCGTGAGGAGCTGGGTGGGGCTGGAGAAATCAGCTCCCGCCAGCCTGATCTTCCTGCCTCAGAAGCTGAACCCCGGGGACAGTGTTGGTCAGAAAAGCCATAGACTCTCCACGGAAAAGGAAGCCTGGCACCCCCCACGTTCCATGTAGGCCACCCTAAGGTCCACAGATGCCTGGGGACAAGGATTAGTGTGAGCAAAGACACAGGAGTCGGGGACACATCCCAGTCGGAACGTGGTGGAAAGGCGCCAGGCAGGCTCAGTCGGAGATGTCCCTCAGGCTCCTGCTGGGAGAAGGGGCTGGTGGTTCCCGGGCCTGCGCGTCCCCACCCCTGCCCTCCGTGCCACTCTCAGCCTTTGCCCAGCACCAGGCTTACTATCCGATTGGTTAACTGGTTGAGATACGGGTCACCTCCCGTAACAGTCATCTTTTTAAGGTATGCAGTTCAGTGGGTTTTCATCCACACACTTGCACAGCCACCACCACAGCCAGCTTTAGAATTTCGAAGCATTTCCACCAACCCCCCAAAAGAAGCCCCGTGCCCGCTGGAGCTGCTGCAGTGCCCCGCCTGACCCCACCAGCCACTCCCCTGCCTGCCTGCTTTGTGGATCTGCCTGGTCCGGCGTTTGTGATCTTCCTCCGTCTTCAGAGCAGTCTAGGTGCTGCGCTGGGCAGGATCTGAGTCTGCAGTTGGGGGAGGGCGGTGACCCTGTCCGGGGAGACCCAGCCTTGCTCCCCGGAGCCCACCCTTCCACTCTCTGTGGGAAGAGAAGGACACTGAGTCTGCCTTGGGTTTCTCCTGCGTCCCCACATGCAGGGACGACGTGCCAGGGCCCGCTGTGTGCCCTTACCGTGGAGATCCCACTTTACAGATGGGAAACTGAGGTTCAGTGGTCGAGGAGCCAGCACTTGGAGACAGGATGTGAAACCCCCGGCTCCTGGCCCCTCGGCCAAGCTGTCGGTGCAGTGCGGTGACCCTGGCCGGCTGGGGAGGGTGGGGTGGGCTTCCCTTTGTGGGGGCCTCAACTTGCCTGCCTGTGCAGGGGGTGTGTGGGGCACCATGGTCCCCCAAGGGGCACAGAGCCTCCTTAGCACCTGCAGCTCCCCCTCGGGTGGGGGGTGCCGGGGTGTCTTGTGGCCCCTTCTGGGTCCTTGGGGTTCCTCTCCCACACCTGAGGGCCTGCCCAGCCTGTCTCTGGCAGCCGAAACTGGTTCCTGGGCCCCGGCTCAGCCGGCAGTTTTGTGCTGACCCTGCAGGAACTGCTAATTAAGCTAATAGTTCCCAGAGCTGCCTGACAGCAGCTGATGGTATCGGCCTTGCCGGAGATGCTCGGCCGATAAGCCGCTCCCTGCCTGCTCGGAGTAATTTGTTATTAAACACCACAGCTCGCGCATGCTCTCCGCTCTGGAGGTGCCAGCTTGCAGGGCCAGGAGCCTGCGGCAGCGGGCCTGGGGCTAGGGTCTCCTCAACCCCCTCCCCCCGGGACTCCCTGCCATGCACCTGTGTCCCTGGAGAGCCCTCTGGGGGGGAGGGAGGCCAGGCTGCTCCCCGATGGATGGTCAGTGCCTGGCTGTGGCTCCCACAGTGCCCCGTGTCCCCAGGGCTCTGCTGATGGTCAGCTGGCCTTGACAGGTGCAGCCAGGTGCCTGCGAGGTGCTGTTCCGTCCCGTGGGCTTGAGGCCCCCTTGGGAAGTAGGGCAGCTGCTCACTCTGCCCTTGCTGCCCACTGCCCTGGGGCTGGATAGCCCCTGCCATGGGGGCCACCGGGGCCTTCCCGCACTGTGGTGTTCGGAGATGCGCCCTCCAGCATGAGAGGCTCAGGCAGCAGAAGGCTGCAGAGAGCTGGCTGGCTTTGAGCAAAAAGTCATGTGTGCCGTTCTGTTAGGGTGTGTGTGTATGAGTGTGTGTGTGTGACTGTGTATGTATTTTGTATGTATAGGTATGTGTGACTGTAGGTGACTGAGTGTACATGCATGTGGATGTATGTGTGTGGCTGTGTGGTGTGTGTGTGAGGGTGTGTGTGTGACTGAGGATGTATGTGTGAGTATATGTGAATGTGTGTGGATGTATGTGTGACTTCATGCTATGTGTGGATGTGACTGGGTGAGGGTGGATGTGTGTGTGACTGTGTGTTTGGATGTGTGCGTGTGACTGTGCATGTGAGATGTGTGTGTGCTGTGCATATGTGTGTGTGAAAGTGTGTGAGTGCCGGGGTTGTGTGTGTGTGTGAGTGCCGGGGTTATGTGTGTGTGAGTGCGGGGGTTGTGTGTGTGGGGTTATGTGTGTGTGAGTGCGGGGCTTGTGCGTGTGTGTGTGTGGGGTTATGTGTGTGTGTGGGGTTATGTGTGTATGGGGGGTTATGTGTGGGGGGTTATATGTGGGGGGGTGTTTGTGTGGGGTGGTTATGTGTGTCGGGGGGGTTGTGTGTGAGTGCAGGGGTTGTGTGTGTGTGGGGGTTATGTGTGTGGGGGGGGTTGTGTGTGTGTGTGTGGGTTATGTGTGTGCGGGGGTTGTGTGTGTGTGGGGGTTATGTGTGTGTGTGGGTTATGTGTGTGTGTGGGTTATATTTGTGTGAGTGCAGGGGTTATGTGTGTATGTGGGGGGGTTGTGAGTGTAGGGGTTTTGTGTGTGTGGGTTTGTGTGAGAGTGCGGGGGGTTGTGTGCGTGTGTGGGGGGAGATTATGTGTGTTGGAGATCGCAGCTGTTGTGCCTCCGGGGGCTTCTTGGATACCGTCACCCATTCCCTGTGAGCTCTCTACACCCCCACCTTTGTGTCCCCTCCAGCCCCACCCAGGGCCTCCTCCCTGTGGGCTTGGGAGTCATGGGCCTGGGTTTGAGGTCTGACCTGCTCGGTGGCCTTGGCGTGTTGAGGCCTCTCGGGTATCCTGTCTCAGAGCTGCTTTGGTGCACCCTCCCACAGCCTCACATTCGGAGGCAGAGGTGTGGGAGGAGAGGCTGAGTCCAGAGGTCCCCTCCTCCTAGTTCAAGGCTCACTGTAACCTGAAACTTTACAGACTCCATTTACACAGTCCCGTGTGTGCGGGTGCATGAGCCCAGCATGTGTACTGGTGCATGAGCCCAGCATGTGTACTGTGTTTGCACACGTGGGAGCTCGCCACGGAGTCTGCCTCCTGCCCAGTGGGATGAGCAGGGTGTGCTCAGAGCCTCGGTGCACCGAGGAAAGCACAGCCCGTTTCCCTTTGCTGGACTGGAAGTCACAGTGGGGTACTGGGGGCTCCCAGACAGGTGGGAACGGGGGCCCACTGCCTGACTCCCTGGGACCCAGCTGGGATCTGGTCCTTGGTCTTCTGATGTCCCGGGTCGGAAGGATGACTGTCTGTCCCATGGCTATGGCTTTGAGGAGCCCCGGAGGCCCTGTGGGGTGGTGCCCATCTGCATGGGACGTGGGGGAGCACATGCTCTGAGCTTGAGCACTGGCTCCGCCGCCGCTGGGCAGTGTGACCTCGGGCAGTGCTGCACTGAGCTTGGCAGGGCTCTCAGCCCTCGCCGTGTCCACTGCTGGGAGCACGTCAGGCCTCCCTGCCCGGCTGGTTCCAAGGCCTTTCTGGTCCCTGTGTGCAGACGAGGCCCCTCACCTCGGGACCCCACATTACTTTCTTATTTGTGCGCTGGTTTACTTTGTCTCTCCCCGTGGGGCATCACCTCTACAGGACAGGACCAGGCCTTTGCCCCGTAGACGAAGAGCTCATGGTGAGCCCCTCATTTGGGATTCTGTAGCTCTGTTGGGGCAGCCTGGTCATGCCAGGGCCTTTCAGGGTTTCAGAGTGCTGCCTGCTACGTGACCTCCCTGGTCGTCCTTCCTCGCCACCTGCAAGCTGTCCCCGTGTGCTGGCTGGGCCCTGGGCTGCAGACTGGGGCCAGGGAGATCTGGACAGCAGCGTCCCCCTCATGCAGCTCGCTGTGTGGCGGCGCCCAGTGGGCCTTGTGCACAGCCCAGCTCAGACCACGGAGGGTCTGGGGTTGGAGGTGGCGTGGACATGATGAGTGCTCTCACTCCGGGAGAGAACGCTGCCAAGAGAAGGGTGGCTGGCCCGGCGGGTGGCTGCTGAGGGGCCATCGCGGAAGGTGGGTGGTCAGCAGAGAGTACAGTGTCCCTTCGTCCACTGGGTTCCACCTGAGGGAGTGGCAGGAGCCGGAGGGCCTGGGGAAGAGGCCGCATCAGCCTCACTTGAGGGCTGAGTGCTGAAGACAGTGTGGGGGGCCCTGGGCTGGCAGGTGGGTCACCCCCCGCTCTGGGACACGCTCAAGAGAGCGCCCTGGAGAGGGGTTTGCATCCGAAGCTGATCCTGCTTCCCCATCACATTCCCACCCAGTTACAAAAGTCTTCCCTCCCACCGGCCCAGTGGGGGCTGCTGGGGCTCGGGGCCGAGTGGGGTCCTTGCTGCCTGTCTCGTCTGACGTGTGGCTTTGGAAAAGTCCCTTGACCCCCCAGGCCTCTGTGTCCTTTGCCGTGAGGTCTCAGGGAACCAGTCGTCTAGAGCCAGGGTGCTCTTGGGCAGCCGCCACTGTCTCTGGCCCCCCTGGTGTTTTTGCTTCACATTCAGGCAGGGCCAGGGCAGCCCTGGCTGTGAGCCCAGGTGGGTATGGGGCTTGGCGGGGCTGCCGTGTGTCCAGCGAGAGCCAGCTGGGCTGAGCTTCTCCTCAAATGCTGATGGGGGCCAGACTTCTGGGGGCACCGTCTCTTTCCATAACATGATCTCCCCTAGGCCTCGCCCCTAACAAGCTGGCAGAGAACTCTTGCCCCATTTCATGGCCATGGCACTGGTGGCTTGGGGCAGGGCCTGGCGGCCAGCTCTTGGGCCGGTGCCTCTGGTTCACTGGGCCTGTGGCCTGGCCCTTGGGGTATGGAGGACGGGCCTGGGGGTGGCGTGCGCCCCCTTGAAGTGGTCTGCCCTTGTCTCTGCCTGTCCTGAGGATGAGGGTCATCAACTGAGTCGGGGCCACAGGGCAGCCATGGGTGCGCGAGTGCAGGGCCGGGCCTGTCTCCTCCGGGTGGCGTGGCAGGTGGCTGGGCCAAGATGGCTGCAGCCCTTCCTGGGCGCTGCTGCGTGTTGAAACCCGTCTGTGACGTGGCCAGCGGTGTTGAAATAAGTGCCTGTGCATTTCCCAACATCCTGCCAGCCTGGTGCAGGACTGGGTGCCAGGCCCAGCCTGGGCCTCCCTTGTGGGGTGCTCAGGCCCCACTTCCCTCCCTGGGGAGGGGAGGAGAGGCCACCTCGAGGGAGTGACGTCAAGGCAGGGTGACATTAGTCTGGACCCACGGGATCCTTGCTACTTCCCCATTTATGGAGGGGAAACTGAGGTGTGGAGAGGGGTGAGGATGGGTTTGAAGCCAGGCCATCCAGTCTCAGTGCTGCTCGTGGAGGCGGAAGGGCGTAGGGAGGGAGAGGGAGAGCCAGGTAGGCCGAAGGCGCCTGGCAGTGTGGCAGGACATGTGCCCACTGGGGAGGTGGAGGGCCGGAGCCACGGCCCCAGCTGAGGGCCTCCTGGATGCTGGCTTTGCTGCTTGGGGCTGGAGCATGGACCCGTCCTGGGCCGATTATGGGAGATGGTGTGGAGTGGGGGCCGCAGGCGAGGGTCCCTCTTCCTTTGGCTGGAGGAGGCCTGGCCCTGGGACTGTCCCGTGAGGGGAGACAGTGGTTGGACCCATTGCAGAATTGATTCGTTATCACTGGGTTCCAGGCACACGGCTTAGAGGGCATCACGGAGGCCTCCCCGTCACCTTAGAGGGCATCACGGAGGCCTCCCCATCATCTTATGGGGTGGGTGTTATTAGGCTTAGTTTAGAGGAGACGGAGGATCAGAGAGGCCCACTGACCCGCCTGGGGGCCACCAGCAGGCAGAGGAACTGTGTCCAGGTGCTGGACTGTGAGACCCTGCTCTTCCTGGGACTCTACCACCTCAGAGGGTGGCAGCACAGGGCCCAGCAGGGCGTGTGCTCCTGTGGGGCAGGCAAGTCCTGGCTCTGCCCTTGTAGGCTGTGTGACCCCAGGCGGTAGCTCAGGCTCTCTGGTCTGGACTGGGCGCGGAGCTGCTTGAGATCTGGAATCTGGCTTTCTGGTGAAGGGGCAGCAGGAGAGGGGCTGAGACCCAGCCTTCCTGGTTGCAGAGCTGCGGTAGGCCAGACCCTCCTGCCTGCTGGGTGGGGCCTGGCATTCCAGGAACCTGTGGTCAAGCCTGGCCTGGGCTGTGGTGTCTGCCCCGGGTTCGTCAGCAGGGGAGGGGCCCTGGAGACCAGTCCGTTATGGATGAGGAAGCGGGTGCCCAGAGAGGGTGAGGAGCTGGGCTGGGCCACACAGCCAAGTGGCCACAGAGCTGGGGGCGGTCAGGAGCCATGCTTTCTGGTAAGGCGGAAGTGTCTGGGGCCAGGGTGGGATGAAGGACTCAGGTCCCAGAGACCAGCCTTTGGTGCTGTTCTTGGGCTGGGAATGGCAGTAACAGGAAGGGCATGGCCACCGAGACGCGCTCAGTTAGGGCACCTGCCGCCTGCCAGGAACTGTGGTCCACGCCCGACTGTCTTTAACAGCTCTGTGCCCGCTGCTGTGTGCCGGGCCCTGCGCTCAGCCCTTCTCGCGTGTGGTCTCCAACCCTGCGTGTTCCCAGGCCGTTGGCCCATTTTCCAGATGAGAATACTGCGGCCCAGAGAAGCAGCATTGTGTGCTGCGGTCCTTGGCCACGAGGTGGTGTGGCTTTTTTTGACCCAGATCTTCCTGTCTATCACCCTGCCTGGGCCTACCTTCCTCATGGTAGACACATGTGCAGGTCTGTCCCATCCCCCAGCTATCCACAGAGAGGCCAGGGTTTGGCATGGGGAGGTGTCGGAGCCTACTGGGTTGTAGCTGGAGGGAGGTGAGTGGCACCTCCCACAGGAAGCCCCCCTTGATGTCTCCTCCGCCTTGCCACATTACCAGCCAATAGCCAGGTTCCTGGAAAAGGCTGTCTTTCTGACTCTGGACTGGGTGCCCCTGGGCAGGGCCCATCTTTGTTTTCTAATTTATTTTAATTAAAATTTTAAAAATTAGAGACAGGGTCTTGCTTTGTTGCCCAGGCTAGACGTGAACTCCTGGGCTCAAGTGATCCTCCCGCCCCGGCCTCTCGGGTAATGGGGACTTCAGGAGTGCGCCACCTCACCTGGCCTCCCAGCCTGGTTTTTCTCTGCCTGTTCGTAGCCCTGGGTTCGACGGGGGAAGCAGTCGCCTGACGGGCAAGTGCTCTCTGAGTGGTGCATGAAGGTGGCTGTCCACGTGGCTGTCTGTGGTGTCGGTTAATCGTCACGGCTTCCGGGAGTTAAAGGTGAGGGTGCCATCCCCTTTCTGGGGACAAGGACGTTTAGACCCAGCGAGGTTGAGTCAGATGCCCAAGGCTCTGCCCAGCCGAGAGCGATGCAGCCAGGACTCAAACCCAGATCCGCAGGTTGCGGCCACTGTGCCTCAGTGGAGCTTGAGCCTGGGTGGTGGTTGGCACTCACCACCTGTGGGATGGATGAGGAAAGGCCAACCTGGTGGTCACTGCCACTTCCGCAGTGTGGGCTGCGCCCGGCCTGAGGGTGGCTCTGGTCCCCAGCTGTCCTGAGGGGTGAGGGGGTGAATCGCAGGCTACCCTCCTGGTGTGGGCTGCGCTGGTCACTGGTCGCTGGTCACAGGGATCCCGGCTCTCGGCCCAGGGTCAGGGCCACTGTTTCAATGGGTTCTGGCTTGAGGGAGGCCCCCGGGGCACCCCCCGCCTCCGGTCTTCCTCCCAGACCAAACCCCCACAACCTCCACATGTTGAGCCCCGAGCAAATGCCGTTCCCTCTGCCTACCCAGAGAACGGCCAGGCCAGCGGCTGCCTGGGGAGGCACAGCAAGTGGGTGGTAAAATTTAGACCTTTTGCCTCTTGGCGACTTCCTTCTTCAGTTTCATTTCTACAGAAGAGGAGATAGAGGCTCAGAGAGATTGTCTAACCTATTTGAGGAAGCACAGCTTGGCAGTGCCTCGTGTTACTGCTTGGGTCTCCTTGGAACTCGGTGCCTGCCTGGCTAGTTCTTAAGGACTCCTGCAGCCGGCGCCGACCTGGTCCCGCTATCCTGTAGGTCTGTACTTGGCACCTGCTATGTGCCAGGCACTGGCCAGGGCCCAGGGTGTCACAGTGGAGTGGCCATGGCTTTATCCTCGGTAGCCCTCAGCCCTGGCACCCAGGGTGAGGGGCTGACTGTGCCCTGCACTGCAGGGAGTGCTCTTGAGGGGGTGTGTAGGAGATGAGACCCCTACCCCAACTGAGAGACTCTGGGAAGGCTTCCTGGAGAAGGTGTTATATAAAACGGAGCCAGGCTGGAGTGAGCCAGGAAACAGGTGGAGGAGTTTCAGGCCCAGGGAACAGCATGTTCAAGGCTAGAGGCGAGAGAGCCTGACATGTTCCTGGAATGACCCAAGGCTGGGGGTGGAGAGCAGGCTGGGCCAGAGCGCGGGTCACTGTGGGGAGGTGGGAGCTGCCTGCTGTCTTCCTGGCCTGGTGCTGATGGCTGTGGCTGGCTGGGCACCCAGGAAACCTTCCTGCCTCCAGAATTGCAGTGGCTTCTGGGGTCTGGGAGGGGGGTGCTCTTCATGGAGGGCAGCCGAGGGCTCCCGGGTGGGCTGTGGACACTGAACAGTTGCTCCAGGCAGTGGGCAGGGGATTCCAGGCAGGTCGTGGCCCGGAATAAACCCTGGTTCATCTGAGGGTCAGCCCGGAGACCGTGTGTGGATGATCGGCCTGGCGGGAGAGCTGGGAGTGACGCTGGGTCGGCCGTCTAGTTTTACAGCTGGGAACACGGGCCAGGGCCAACGGGCAGCCTGGGGTGGCCAGCAGGTGGGCCCGGGGCCGGCAGCTCTGGGCCCTGTGTGGGTTGTCAGGGCTGGAGGAGAAGCCTGAGGGCTGGGGTGAGGGCGATTTAGAAGCAGCCACTCCCTGGTGCGGAGTAGGAGGGCCGGCTTCTGGCGGGAGAGCATTCTCGGTGTGAGAGTTTGTGTTAGTGGCTGGGGGGTGCTGAGATTCTGTAAAACACTCCCCAAAACAAACAACAAACACCACGTGCCCTGCGACTCGATGGCAGAGGCCACGTAGAGAAAACAAGCTGCCGGCCGCCCGCCCTCCCTCCCTCCCTCCCTCTCTCTGCTTCCCCCCTACCCCACCCCGCCAGGCTCGCAGCCTGCTGGCCTCCCTTCTCCGCATGCGGGCAGATCATGGCAAGCCTTGCTATTTATTAATTTTTTAAAACAAAAATGGAATTCAGATTTGTGTTTCCTATCAAAGTTGGGATCTTCCTTAGGAAGGAAGGCACCCTCCCACCGGCCCCGCTGGTTGGGGCGGAAGAAGGCGGCTCCTCTGCAGGCGCAGCCAGGCCTTCTCGTGGAGGCCCAGAGGGGCGCCCTCAGCCGCCGGGCCTGCCCATGCCAGCTGTCGCACCTCGCGGTGCCCAGGGTTGTGGGGGTCTAGGAGCTTCGGTGCCTGTCAGGGTGCGTGTTTATGCATGTGTGTGTGCCTCGTGCTCTGACCTGTGCATGTGCCTATGTGCCCCATCCACACCGCTCCCGTCTATGCTGTCTCCATTCCTCTGCAGGGGCAGAGATCCCTCCACTGGCCCAACCACAGCCCCCACTGCTGCCCTGTCCTACCGTTTCTTCTCTCTCCTCCCCTGCCGCTCGCCACACTCTGCTCAGGCAGCCCTGGGCTCATGACTTGACAGCCTGGCCAGCTGCGTGGCCTCGGCCAGGGCGACCTTTGTGTGTTGGAGCCTTGCCGCGTCCTCTGTCTATAGAAGGTGATGCTTAGGGAGCTCTCAGAGAACCAGTGAGACCTGTGCTGCGTCCTCTGTCTATAGAAGGTGATGCTTAGGGAGCGCTCAGAGAACCAGTGAGACCTGTGCTGGCTGGTGCATCTCGGGTGCTCAGTGTGCAGGCAGCACCCTCCCTGGCTGTGCTCATGGGGGAAGCTGGGCACTGGGCATGGAAATGAAAGCGTGGTAGAGAGGGACCTCCTGGCTCCTTGCAGCTGAGACCAGCCAGGGGCGCAGCCCTAGGGATCTGGCTGGGCCTGCAGGCTGCAGGGTCTCAGGAGGGAGGGAAGGGGCATGGTGAGGGCACCTTGGGCGTCGAGTCTCTGAGGGGGTGCAGGAAGCATTTCCTTACCTGTGGCAGGCAGTCGGTGGGCTGACCTCTGGGCCATGTGTTCACCGGCTGAGTGTGCGATTGTGTGCCCTGGCCCTGTGCCACGCCCACTGTCCCTGACCCATCAGCCGGGTTTTCCTGGCAGCCCTGTGACTGCTGGCCTAGGGGCCGGCCCCGTGAGGGGCTGGCACTGGGAATGGGGACCTGGCCAGTCTTGCTCAGCCTTTGGGGACGGAGCCCCAAGCTCGCTGCATCCGTGCTGGGCACTGACAGTACCCATTCTCACCCTCTCTGTGCTCTGCTTTCATTTCTGGGGGCCTCTGGCAGTGTTGGGGTTACTGATCTCCGCCAGCCCCAGGGGTGTTGGGTCCTTGATGGCGAGCTGGCTGCCCTCCCTGGGCCACATGCTGTCCCACATGGAAGGCGATGGCGTTGTCCCCATCACTGCCTGACCAAGGGCAGGTGGCCCAGAGCATGGGAGGCCTGGAGCATGGGAGGCCCGGAGCATGGGAGGGGTCCCCAGTGTCCAGCACAGTTGTGGGGCTGGGCCCTCCTTAGAACTCAGCCCTGCGTGTGCTGGCATCACCGCTCGGGAAGGCATGCGTGTCCTTCCTGCACAGCTGGGTGAATTCTCCGTGTGTGTGTGTGCCCTGCAGCCAGCACACCCACACCCCCAGCTCCCGCGACCCCTCGGAGATGTCCGTTTTCCCAACTTCCCTCTCCGGGACCACTTCTGTCTCTTGTTGGCCTTTGTGAAAACAGAGGTCAGTTTGGATGTGGGGGTCAGGCAGGAGCACTCTACGCTTGCAGAGATGTAACATTTTTATTCTGACTTCCAGCTTCTGCCCGATTTCCACCGTCTGCGTGTGCGTTTTGATCTGTCACACCCTCGTGCTCTGCAGACCAGCTTCTGTCCCCAGGAAGCCATCTCGCCGCCCCCCTCCCCACCCACCTCCGTCAGAACCAGTATGGGGGACGTTGCGTGAACTGATGGGGTGCTGAGCGGGGACCCTCCTGCTCTGCCACCCTTGGAGGGGCTGTGACAATCCAGGTGTGTGCGGAAGGGCCGAGCTGGGGCAGGTTATGTGCAGCTCAGCGTCGGCCACACCCAGGCCTGGCCCCTGTGCTGTCCTCCTGGAGTGGTGGCCGTGGGGGCACAGTGGTGCCGTGGGTGGTGAGCAGGTTTCACGATGACTGTGGCTGGGGACGAAGAGCTAGCTCGGCAGGAAGCTGGCAGCCACCCAGGGTTCTGGGCAGGGCCGGGGCAGAGGGCACAGGCAAGGCACAGAGCTCTGGAAGTGCCAGGCCACCCCTGCGGCTTCCTGGGAGATGAGTTCCTGGCTGGATGCTGTCATCCTAGGCAGAGAGGCGAGTTCTCTGTCTGCTGGGTCGGCGTTGGGGAGCCAGGCCGGTGCTGGTGTTGCTGCCTTGCTGCCGCCACCTGAAGGCGTGTGTGCCGGCCAGCGCCTGTGTGCGGGGTCCTTACCACTGTGTGGTTTAACCCTTGCCACCCAAGAGGGCTGTGGCCATCTGCCTCCAGAACGCAGCTGGTGAACAGAGCTGGCCTGGTCCCGAAGGGTCCTGTGGCCTGGAGGCAAATGTGGATGCTTGTTGGTTTATTTGCTTAGAGGCAGGCTCCTGGGTGCCAAGGGAATAGGCTGTGGCCCCTGTCACCTGTCCCCAAGGAGCAGTACCTGGGGAAGGTACCGTAGTGGTGGTCCTCCCTGCCCCTGCCAGCCTCAGGACTGTGGCCATTAGGCTGGGTAGGTCGCTCAGAGTCACAGGAGGGGTGGGTAGGGAGCTCTGACCCCGGGCAGCGCGTGCCATCCGGTTGCTCCCAAAGGCAGCCTGGAGTTGGGGTTTGCCGAGGGAGGCTGCCCCCGCAGACCCCAGGCTGTGAAGCACCCCCGTCTTGTAGGGGTGCCTGCAGGAGTCCAGGCAGCTTCAGGAGCGGCCTCTGGAGCCTGGAGGGCAGGAGCCAGACCATCCTTGGCTTTGACTTTGTTTTGTTTCCTCAAGTCAGATTGTCCTGCTTCATCCTGTGCCCGGAAGAGAGGTCCTGCTGCTGTCCTCGGGTGGGAACACATGTCTCTTGCCTTCCCTCCTTGAGGGTGGGGGTGGACCTCAGCCGCCACCCGTTTCTGTCAGTCAGCAAATGCAGCTCCTGCTGGGTCATTTGCCTGCCAGCTGAGCTCCTGGGATGCAGCCCAGCCTGTGGGGCCACCCGGCTCCTCCAGCCTTATAGCTCCTCCCCACCACACCTCCTCTGCACAGCAGGACCTGGAATTACGCTGTTCTCGGTTGGACCTGCTTGTCCGTGCTTAACTGGGCCTTTCCTGATCCCTGTGGGCTCCCTGAGGGCGGGGCTCGGGCCTGCCCCATCAGCAACAGCTGTTGCCGAGGGCACAGATGCCCTGTGCATGGGGTGGGGATGAAGGAGGGCTGGGGGCTCCGTGACAGACAGTGGGAGGGGAGGCTGGCTGTCCTGTGGTGAGCTGCTTCTGGGGCACTCTGAGATGGGGCCTGCCTTCACTTCCTGGCCATCCAGGCATCTGTGTCTGTGTCTGGGAAGTTGAGGAGGGCCCCCAGGACTGGGTCGCTGCCCATCACTGACCGTCTGTGGCAGGCACTGCCAGTGGCCGTGGCCCAGGGTCTTGGCGGCTCTGCCTCATCAGGGGCTTGCTCCAGGCCTTAGGTGATGCTCCTGTGCTCCCTGATGGCCGCAGGGTCTCACCCTCCTGCTCCAGCCCCTCTCTGACCCCACCCTGTGGTCCTGGGAGGCAGCAGGACAGCCCCAGTATGCAGATGAGAAAACCTGAGGCCCAGCCTGGGCGGGTTCGTGGGTCCAGCTCAGCCCCTCTGTGCCTGTGGTCTGTAGGGACCTGGGCCCAGCTGCCCCTAAGGATGGAGTTCAGTCTTCCCCAGCTCCAACCCTGGGGCCTTGTGTGGGAGGGGCAGTGGCCCTGGGATCTGGCCTTGGCGGCTCCAGCCCCCTCTCCAGTATGGCAGAGCCTGGAGGCATGCTGGTCTCTGGGTCTGAGACTCTGGCCTCCCAGCCTGCTCCCCTGGGGTGGTGGTGGAGGCCTCGGGGCTGTTGGAGCTTCAGGATTAGGGACTGAAGCCCAGCAGGGGCTCCCTTTTCTGTGCCCCCTGCCTGAGCACAATCTTCCTGCCCTCTCCCCTGCAGCCCCTCTGTTGTCTTGGTCAGTCGTGCCGCCTGAGGGCCAAGTGTGGCCTTGGCACTGCCACCGTCCACCAGCGGCAAGTCAGGGCAGGTGCGTGTGTTGGGGGTGGCCCCCCGCGGTGTAGGCCGGAGGTGGCGTGCCGGCCCCGTGAGTCACGCCGATCCCAGGATGGGAGTGGGGGTGGCCGGGGCACTGTGAGCTGGCGTGCTGAGGCTGGCCTGCCCGTGGCTTGGCCTGGGGGCAGGGGTAGGGTGGGGTCCTGCCCGGGTTCTCCTGGAGAACCTGGGTCAGGAGCCAGGGGCCAGATCAGGGCTGGGGACTTCGCTTGGGGTCGGATAGGGGCTGGGGTGGCCATGAGAAGTGAGGAGCCTCCCATGACCCAGTGGTTGCAAGGAGCAGATGCCGCCTGTCAGGTGGGCGGCCCCCCTGGGAGGAGGCTACAGGTTGGGAGGTAGACAGGACGGGCCCCTCGGTGGGATGGTTGGGGTGTCCAGGGACTGGACTTGGGAACGGTTGGTGACCTAGTGCCATGGGGTCCCTGCTCTCTGTGGCTGCCTCTGTGGCCAGGCCTTGGCCCTCCTATTGCTGCCCCACGACACCTGGCTGTGGCTTGTCCCAGCTCCTGGGCCAGGTGGGGAGTGCAGCTGGCCACCGAGCCTCATGGAGCACCTTTGCAGTTCCCCGGCACCTGGGTCTGGCTGAGGTCTGAGGCCAGAGGAAAGGCCTCCTCCAGAATCCAGGGCTGCCCGCCCTGAGGTAAGGGGCTTTGAGCTGCAGGCAGATGGCACCTTCCACCCATGGCCGGATCCCCCACTGCCAATCTGCAGTAGAGACAGCAGAGCCCCCGGGAACCCCTCCCAGCAGCTGAGGGTTCAGGGGGTGCCCCTCACTCTACCGGGGAAATGTGGCCCCAGCGGGCAGGAGGTGCAGGGCCCAGTCAGAGACTGAGTCTGAACCCGGTGGGGCCTCAGGCCAGCTCTGTGACCCGGACAAGGGGTTTTCCTTCTCTGAGCCCCAGTTGCTGCTGTCAGAGCCTGCGGTGGGCACTGATTTGAGGAAGGACAGACATGGGCTGGGAGGGTTGAGGGAGGCCCTGGAGAGGGGGACCCTGGGGAGGGAGATCTTGCAGCTGCAGAGGCTTTGAAGAGGCAGGGGTATGGGAGTGCGTGGCCAGGGTGCCCGGCCTGGGCTGGGGGCTGGGTCCAGGGATGCGGCTGGCCTCACCTGCTGGTAGAGCCCTGTCTGGAGGAGTTGAGCTCAGACCTTAGCTAGTGCTGACCGCGCTGGGGCAGAGTGCTGAGAGGGGCTCTCTCAGGGCCGTCTCTCAGGGCTGGGCCCTGTTGGATCTTCTAACTGTCTGAGCGGGAGAGGGAAGGCTTCCTGGAGGAGGTGTCCCTGGTAGGAAGACGCAGAGGGAATGATTGTGTGTGCTGTAAGGGCCAGGCCCGGGGCTGAGAGGGGCTGGTGGAGATGGTGGGGGCTGGGTGGGGCAGGACACCATGGTCTATGTGGCGCCCGCCCTTCTCCCTCCTCCATGGCCACAAGGCCCCTCTGGTACAGAGGGTGGTGCTGGCCTTGAGGGATCTGGCCGGCAGGTAGGCAAGTGAATGACAGAGCCCCTCAGGTGGATTTGGGGGTGGGGCCTCCTGGTTCTGCCTGTTTTCAGCGGCCCTGGTTAGGGCTTTGAAGGGGCTTCACTGCAAATTAGCCCCGACCTCCCTGGGGTGCCCAGCAGGGGCGCACCGCACCATAGGTGCTCCGTCGTGAAGTGGCCACAAGGTGCCTTTGGTGTGCGGGGCTCACAGGATGAGTTGGATGCAGCCTCCTGGTGGGGGCTGCTCAGGTGGTGATGAAAACCGTACCTGTGGGCAGGTGAAGCCACCGCTCCCTCGGTGTAGCAGTCAGCGTGCCCTCCCCACGTCCCCTCCTCTCCTTCTGTCCCTGGACCCAGGAGTTTGGGAGAGGCCAGTGGGCAAGCTGGGCACTTTGGTCTCTGTAATGAGGACCCTCCCACCCCCACCAAGATGCACACATGCCCTGCCAGGATGTGGGGGGGCAGGGCAGCGGGCTGAGCCAAGGTGTAGATGCTGGGAGGTAAGGTTACCCGCCCCCTGGGCTGGCGTCTGCCTCCCCGCCTGCTGCTGCCCCTGCGGCCGGCCGCATGTGGGGAGGAAGGAAGAGGTTTGGGTGGTGTGTGTGTGTGTGTGCGCTTTTGACTGGGCTCGGAGGGCTCTGGCTGGGACCCAAGCTCAGGCCTTCAGCACCTTGGCTGGGAGGAGTGAGGCCTGGGGAGACAGTGGGGGCCAGGAGCTGGGTGCTGAGGAGACCAGAGCTGGGGGCTGGGGCGGGGCCAGGGCAGGTGGTAGGAAGTCCTGCCCTTGCAGCCGGTCCTGCGAGAAAGCCCCTGGCTGCTGTCTTGGCTTTGCTGGACTGGCAAGGTGGACCAGAGGCTGGGGACTGGACACCATGGGCCTCTGTGCACTGATGGAGCAGTAGGTGTGTGGGATTCATGGGGTGCTGGGGTGTGGATTCACGAGGGAGGGGCCTTTTGGGTTACGAATCAGCCCCTCCAGTTATCCAGGGTGGGGTGCTGAGGCCTGAGTGGGCAACATGAGGGTGGGCTGCTAACTATGTAACAGCCGGGTCTCTGGGAGGCCCTGGTCTGTGGTGTTGCCGTCTGAGCTGGGAAGACATGCGCCTGAGAGCTGGTCCGGGGTGGCCTCTGGCTTTGGCTGGGGAGGCCCTGCCCACCTGAGAGCAGCGTTCGGCGAGTGTGGACTCTGCCCCGGTGCTGGGCGCAGCACCTATCAAGTTCTTGGAGCGTGCCGAATGCAGGCGTAGCTTCAGGCTGTCTGGACAGGACCTGGTTAGCGAGACCCTGGCTGAAGGGCCCAGAAGGGGCTGCAGTGGGACTGGAGCCACCTGGCCATGCCCCAGGGGCAGGCCCTGGGCTGCTGGGATCACATGCTGTGGGTGACTGGGCAGATGTGGCTGTGTGTGTGCACACTTCGGGGACAGACAGGGTGGGCCCATCTGAGCCATGTCCTGCCAGAGGCTTCCCCAGTGTCAGCACACACAGGGGGGCCATGAGGGGCCGAGAGCCCAGGCCGCCTCACCCCGGAGGGCTGAGCAGCTGGTCAGCTGGACTTGCTCTGGGGGTCTTTGTCTCACTGATGAGCCATGTCAGGGTGAGGCAGGATGGAGGTGGGGCTGTCTTGTGTGGCCTGAGTGGGTGTGGCGGGCTGGGAGCCTGTTGCAGGTCAGGATGTGTCCAGGGGCCAGCACCAGACCTGCTGAGGTGGGAGGTCAGTCTGCTGGCTCTGTGAGGGGCCCTGCAGTCTTGGACCTTGCCTGTCCCCTCTGGGGCTGAGGTCAACCCTGGGGCATGGGTAGGATGGGGACACGGACCCTCATTCCGAGTCTCATGAGACCGCACCACTTAGCTGTCAGTGAGGCTTGTTGGGCATAAATGAAGCACATTGATAGGGTGAGGGCCGGAAGAACCCACAGAGGCTTCGCACCCCCCACTCCCTGCCCCACTCTGGGAACCAGGCCCTCAGGCAGCTGGTGAGGATCTGGGGGTCACAGCTGACCACCAGCCACAGCTGAGTTGGCAGTTAGCATGGTGGCATGGCGTGCTTCTTGGGAATAAAGCTTCGACCTGGGCTGCATGAGGACGGGTAGGTGGGCTGTGATCCTCACTCCAGGCAGAACTGTCCCATGCCCTTGTCCATAGGATGAGCTTATCCAGGTGTGGTTCCAGGCCCTGAACCCGATGAGCAGGGAGCTGGAAAGTTCAGAGGAGGGAACAAGGGATCCTGGCTAACACCCAGGAGGCCAAGGGACCGTCTGGCCTGAGTCTTGATGAAACCAGGCGTCGGGGGTTGTTTGTGTTGTTATTATGAGACTAGCATGTGCCTGTGGTACAGACCCCAGCTCAACAAAAGCCTATCTTCTCCTCACTAGAGCTGGGAGTCCCGGACCCTCCACACTGTCACCCTGGGGGGGAGTCCCAGACCCTTCACACTGTCACTCAGGTGGGGAGTCCTGGACTCTCCACACTGTCACCCACGGGGGGAGTCCTGGACCCTCCTCAGTGTCACCCTGGTTGGGGGGGAGTCCTGGACCCTCCACACTGTCACCCTGGCGGGGAGTCCTCAACCCTCCTCAGTGTCACCCCTGGGGAGGAGTCCTGGACCCTCCTCACTGTCACCCCAGGGACCTCCCTCATCATCTTTGAACCCCAAACTGGGCAGACATTCATGGTTACCTGCTCCACATGGCTGGGCCGGTGTTGCAGAGGAAAGTGAACCGTGCTGGGGTCGCCAGCGACTGAGGATGGAGTCGGGATATGGCAGCAGTGGAGACACCAGCAAGCTAGGGACAGCCCGAAGCTGGGGGAGACTTGGGAATTTAGTGGGTTCTGCAGAGCATGGGCTTTTGTGGTGGGTGAGACCCAGGAGGGAAGGGACCTGCCCTGGGCCCCTCAGCCGGCGGAGCTGTGGGTGCAGGGTGAGCAGCGTGTGGACCCATGCAGGGCGTGCTGGGGGGCAGGGGCCAGAGCTGGAGGAAGAGGCCGAGGTGGGGCTGTACTGGGCCGTCACCCGGTCAGCCTGGGGGCGAGGGTTCTCTGGCCCTTTTCTGTCTTCCAGGAGGAAAGGAGCCCTCTGTGTCCCACCTGCCGCCTTGACGCTGGTGCCCTGGGCTTTTGTGGGCAGTGGGTTTCCCTGTGCTCAGGCGGGGCAGTGCTCTCCTGTGGTTCAGGGCCAGCCTGGCCTCCAGTCCTGAGCACCGCCTGCAGAAGGGTTTTCAGACGGGTGTGAGCATGTGGGGGTGCCATCACGGGAGACTTCTGGTTCCCCTCCAGCCCTGTGTGACATCTTGGCGGCCAGTCCCCAGCACTGGTTGGGCAGGCAGGAAGCTCCTGGCCTGGGATGGGCACAGACAGGGTGTGGGCCGTGAGTCGCTGCTGCTCAGAGCTACCCCTGCGCAGCCTTCCTTGAGGCCTGGTTCCCGGGCCATGGCTTCTGCAGCCTGGGCAGGGCAGCCTGTTGTGGACAGAGCTGGTTGGCTCTCAGGCCTCCTGGGTGGGTGGGGACTTAGGACCCCCACTAGCATGCCAGGGGCTGGCAGGGCTGAAAGCTGCACGTCCACACCCCCACACTCACTACTGGCCCTGGGCTTGGCCATTGGCTGATGGGCCACAAAAGGCATTCTGTGCCTTGGAAGAAAGCCCTCGTTGTGTGGCTGGAGGGAGGCTGGGAGCCATGAAGGCCCCTTCCCCCTCGTGCTTCCTCAAGCCTCTCGAGGCGGGTTCCATCCAGAGCTGCTCAGGCTCTGCCTCACCAGTATCCGAGGCTCTGCTCCATTCCGGCCCCTGCCTTGCCAGGCCTGGTGACTCCCTGCTTGTTTCCTCCACTCGGGCCTCTGCGTCCCCCACACCCCCACAGGACGCCCCCCAGGATCCGTAATGCTGGCCTCTCTAGGGCTCCCTGCTCAGTGAGGCCCTTGCTGGGAGCAGGTGGGGATGGCACGGTGGGGATGTGAGGGCCTGGGCGAGCGGTGGTGGCCCCCGAACAATGCCTGGGCTTCTTCCGGGCCACCACTCCAGGCCAGGACAAGGACAGGCACCCTGCATCCGGTTATCCAGCACTCCTGCGTGCCGGCTGGCACCATGTTGGGGCGGCTGTTGCCATCGCCCCCCAGCACGCAGATGGGGAATGGGCCCAGCCAGGTCACCTGATTTGCCTACAGTGGGCAGCTGGCTGTGGTGGCGCCGGATTTGAACTTGGGGCTGCCCAACGTCCGGGCCTTGCCCTTGTCCTCTGCCCAGGCCCCTGCTGGGTGGCAGACCATCTGCTGCACCAGCTGCGGGCGTGACGGTCGCGTCTCGGATTGAGGAAATGAGGCCGGGGTCCTTGTCCTCTTCCAAGAAGCTCTTGGCTTTGGCCAATGGCGGCCGCCTGTGGTCACAGGTGTCTGGTTAAGGGTGGGGGACCGGGCGGCTCTGGGAAAGGGGAACTGGGCCGCCGGGCCAGCATGAGCACCACTTGCTTGCGACCAGCTCCAGGCTGCCTGGAAGAGACTCCAGCTCTGCTCAGGCCCCTCCCTCAGGCCCCTTCCTGCCCGCTCAGCCGCCGCGCTGCATCGCCCGAGGCTGTGGGACCCTGAGCCCGCCGGCCAGCGGCCGATGGGGCCGCCCCTGCGGTGGGACCTCTCGCCTGCCCTCGCCATGAGGCTGCACCTCCTTGCCTCTCTGTCGGGCGGTGGACTGGCCTGGCGGGCGGGGGACCGCAGGTGGCTGGCAGGTGAGGGCCAGGTCTGGTGGCCACTCCGTGTGGCCTGGGTGGGTGCCTGTGTCTTGCCTATGGGGTGTGGGACTCATGGCATGTCTGCTGGGGCTGTGGGGGAGAGGATCTGGGGACCCCAGGTCGGGAGAGGCTGGGGAGGTATGGGAGCCAGGTCTGGGACACCCCGCTCCGTGGAGCATGCCTGTGGTCTGGTCACGGCTGCTCCGTATGTGGCCGTGCTGAGGGTGTCATGGGAGCATTCTGATTCTCCCAGGCTGCCACTGTCAGCAACAGCAAACTGAGGCTGGCCCTGGGTCTGCCAGACCCTGCAGCCCGAGGCCAGGACCACTGGGGTCTCTCGTGTCCCCCGGGTGTCTGGGCCTGAGGGCTCCTTTCAGGCCACTTTGTTCCAGAAGAAAGACCTGGGCTCTGGGCTCTGGGCAAGGGTGGGAGCGTGGGTGGTTCTCCTCCCTCTCCTTACCTTGAGGCTCTATGGAGGACCCCTTGGGGTCTGCCCCACTCCCATTTTAAAGATGAGGAAACTGAGGCTGGGTTGTGGCAGGGACTTGTGTAGCCGGAGGGGCGCAGTGGACCTGACCCCGTCCTCCTGGGCCCAGCGTTGGGACACTGTGCCAGAGAGCAGCAGGGGGCTTAAGCGGCCAGACTGCTCAGCCTCCGCCTGCCCTGGGCCGCTGCTGTGGCTGCGGTGTGGGGTAGGTGAGAGGGGAGACATAGGGGCAGCCCTTCTCTGCAGGGAGTGAGGGGGCTGAGTCGGAGGGTCCCCACACCCATCCTGCTGGTGGAGGCCAGAGCCGGCTCCCGGCCGCTTGGCCCTGCCCGGCCCTGGCTCACGTCCCGTTTCTTTTTCATGGCAAGGACGTCTGTTAATTGGCATGCACAGAGTGCCAGGGCCCATGTGGAGAGTGCTCATGTGTCTTCACAGACGTCCCTAGAAGGATGCGCTCTCGGCGCCCACGGTACAGGAAGACAGGCTCAGTGCCGTGGAGTAACTTTCCCAAGACCACGGGGAGCCTCAGGGAGGGACTCAAACCAGATCGGTCTGGCCAGGGTGCAAGCCTGGACCATCTCGATTTTCCAAGGCCTTTTAAAAGTCCTTTCGCAATTTGTAAGTATTTAGCCCAGCCTTCCTCAGCACTGCGTGGGCATTGATGGATGCCAGGCGAGGCTGTGCCGGGCAGTCTCTGGGAGCCACTTGGTTTTGGAGCTGACACCTGAAATAGAACAGTGCACCTGGGGACCACGCAGTCCTTGACCAGGGTCACCTGCCTCACAGAGCCGTCCATGAGCGTTTCCCGCGTTTTGTACTGTCAGTAAGCAGCAGGCGTGTGGCGTGCCTGCCTCGCACACTCGTCCCGGCGCCAGCCCTGACTAGCTGGTGACCATGAGCCTGTCCTGGGTGTCTCTGGGCTCAGCTTCTCCCCTTTTCCCCAAGCCCGTGCCTTGCTTGGGCTGTCTGGAGTGATCATGAAGGCCCGTTCCCAGCCTGACTCTGTGAGCCCAAGGTTTTTTAAAAGCCCCAGCCTCTTGCAGCGAAGAACTCTGATTTCTGTTTCGGAGCTGACATTGGGGGGTTTGAATTCAGATCCCTTTGGCAGCTCTTCCTGGAGGGCAGGAAGCGCTTATAGGGCGCTTATCTGCACCCCATGGTGACCACAGAGAGGCCTCTTCAGCTCTTGGCTTTGGTTTACTCATCTGTAAAGTGGGCGCAGAAAGTTTTCCAGGTCAGCTTTCTTGATGTGACAGGAGGTTTGAGTTTGTATTAAGTTACTTTTATGCAGAAAATATCCTAGGCTGTTAGACTGTGCACTTCTGTCAGGGGTCCTAGGCTGTTAGACTGTGCTCTTCGTCAGGGTTGGGGGATGTCTTTGGTGTTCTCAGCTAGAAGCTGTGTGTGTGTGTGTGTGTGTGTGTGTGTGAGTGTGTATGTGCATTTGCGTGCACAGGCACACGTGTTGGGGTCACTACGGGCATCTGGTGCTGGGCCAGGCACTCTGAGCGTCTCCTGAAGCGCACTTACTGTCTCTTCTGGGAATGACTTGGGATGTTGTTCTGCTCTCGCGCAGGAGTGGGGCCCAGGGTCTGTTGTATTTTTGGCTGCTGGACTTTGATTTGTGCACCTTTCCCCATGGCCTCCTGGTGACGGTCCTTTCTCCCACGGTTACCTCTGTCTGACTGCTTATCCTCTGGGGAGTCATCTGAAGCATCGGGTTAGTGTTGTGTGTGAAGCTGAGTCAAAGACCCTGAGCAGGAGCCTCTCCTGTGAGTCAGGCGCATGGGGGTTTTAGCTTGTGGAGTTGGTGGCCGCCATTCTGGGCGCGTCGGGCTCTCCCGGCCCCTTTCCCTGGTCTTCCTGCACCTGGATGGGGAGGGGAGTCATCCTTCGATGTCCTTCCTCTGCCTCCTCCTCCTCATGAGCCAGGTGACAGCCGGGTGCCCTGGGGCAGATGCTGAGGGTCTCCAGGTGTCTGGAGGCTGTGAGTTCTCTGGAGGGACGGAGCCCCCTCCCTGCTTGGTGGGGGCTGCTGCTTGACGGACTGGGTGTGGGTCAGAAGCCCTGGAAGACACATTTCTGGCTCCTCTCCTTCGTGCTGGATGCCCCAGAGGGCTGAGACCCGGTGACCTGCCTCCTCCAGGGTGGCCTCAGGCCTGTGTCCACTCACCTCCCTGCCAAGCTCTGGTCCTCCAAGGAGGGGTTTGGTCTCCTGGGTCCTCCTCAGAGAGTCACGTCTGCCACCTGGCCAGTCCTGTTGTGGGCGCCCTCAGCTCACTCCCGTCCCCTGCCCCTCTGGATGGCACAGACTGCACGTTGTTGCCATTTCACGGAACCCGTTTTCCCGGATTTGTCAGGAGGGGAGAAAATGGTGGAAATGCAGTTTTGCTGGGTTCCCTGCACACGTGGGCACTGGCTTTGGTCACCCCCGGGGAGTTGCTCGTGGGATCCAGAGAAGTGGATGTTGGTGAGGCCAAGCAGGCTGGGAAGGGTGCTGGACAGGGACAGCAGAGGCTTGGCCCCAGGGGGTTAGGGGGCCAGGGCTTGGGCGCCTCTGTCCCAGGCCGGGGGCTTTGGACTTTGGGGATATAATGGGGAGCCCTGGGACAGCAGAGGGCTAGCCCCAGAGGGCTAGGGGGGCCAGGGCTTGGGCATCTCTATCCTAGGCCTGGGGCTTTGGATTTTGGGGGTGTAATAGGGAGCCCTGGGAAGTTCTGGTGGTGACAGAGTGGACATTCTGCCAAGTGACCAGTGGAGGGGACAGTGGTGGAGAGGGTGTGCTGAGCTGGCCTTAGCCTGGCCTGGGCAAGGTCTGGACTTGGCCACGTCTGGCTCTGCCTGTACAGAGGGGGCTGGCAGACATTCCTGCGGGAGGCACTCTGTGGATGGGGTCACCCAGAGGCTGGAGAGAGACTCCATAGCTGCAGCCGGCCTGTCCATCTCTCCTCTTCCTCCAAGGCCCCTGGGGGCTGCCGGCTAGGCTGGGAGTTGCCGTGCGTGCTAGCTGCAGCCCCGTCTCGGGTTCTTGGGGCCGGGCGCCGAGGAGGAGAGAAGCTGCCTGCCACCTGTTCACCCTCGTGTCTGCAGGCCAGCGGCTCGTCCCCTCCTGCTGCCACAGTACCCTGATATGTGCCGATTGGTGGGATTGGGAGGGGACACAGCGAGGCCTTGGGTCAGAGCCTTGATGAGGATGGGGGTGGCTGTCCTGGGGGCAGCAGGCCGGAGCCTGCGCTTGCCTGGATTCCCCGGCAGGATTTTTCTCTTGGCCTCCTGGGTCGGCATCTCCTTGGTGCAGGGTGGAGTCCGCTCCCCTCTCCCTGGGCTTAAGGGAAGGGGAGGGGGAGTCTGACACACAGTGGGTAGGGGCCCGGGTGCCTCTAGAACTGGCCAAGTTCAGACCTAGCCCAGGCCAGGCTAAAGCCAGCTCAGCACACCGTCCTCTCCATTGCCGTCCCTTCCACGGGTCACTTGGCAGGAGGTCCACTCTGTCACTGCCAGAAGTTCCCAGGGCTCCCCATTACACTCCCAAAGTCCAAAGCCCCCAGCCTGGGACAGTGGGTGGGGGGCCAGGCCCTACACAGCAGGCACGGCAGCCAGGAGGGTGGTTTCTGAGGCTCAGCCTGTGGGGCCTGTGGCACCTGTGGCCACGGGGTGGTTTGTCTCGCTCAGAGTGGTGACGAACCTGACCCAGGCCCTCAGCAAGTTTCTGCGGAGCAGGAGGGATGTGCTGAGGCTGAGCTCGGAAGAGGCAACTCTGGGTGCAGTTGAGCCTCTGGGCTGGTGTCGTTGAGCTCCGCCGCAGCCCTGGCCCTGGGAGTGGCAGAGGCAGGGAGGGCGCCCATGTCGGGGTTGTGATGGGGGAAGTCCTGCTCAGTGGGCTGACGTCCCGTTCTCGGTCTGTCTCATGGGTGAGGCCCTGTCCCCCGTCTGCAGATGCCCCGCCAGTCAGGCCCCTGCACATGACAGGCACCCGGCTCAGGTGCGTGGGTGGTGAGCCTCTTCTGTGGGGGGGATGCTGCGTGCTAGGGTGGGCCTGGGCTTATGGCGCGGGTGTGGAGGGGATTCTTGGAAAGCCGGCACCGGCTGGAGAGGGTCCCCACTGCCAGCCTTGGGTGCTGAGCAGGTGCTCTGTCCTTCAGGGGTTCCCTGCCTGGACTCTGTCCACCGCGTGGCCCCGGTGGCCATGCCCTACCTATTCTAAGCACCGGTGCCCCCATCTGCAAATGGTGCTGCTCAGCGGGCCGTGGGAAGACTGGGGATGTCCCCCAGAGAGGCCGGCCCCATGGCAGGCCCCAGGACCTGCCTGGGGGAGCATCCTCTGCCCTGATCATTTCAGAGTCCCCGACTGAACCATCGTGTTGGCCTCTGGCGTGGAGCTGGCCACGCTCCACCACAGGTGGGACCTGAGGAACTGCAGGGATGTTCCTGAGCCAGGTGGCCGTGCACATGAAGGTGGAGAGGAGAGCCGCCCTGAGGGTGGAAAGCCTGGCCGTTCCACGACAGAGCTGCTGGCAGCGGTGGCAGGGCCTCTGAGCCACCAAGAGCAACATGGCTCAAAATGAAACAAGAATCATTTCTTTTCCTGTTGAAGGGAAACTACCCCCAGGAGCCCACAGGCTGGGGGCCCCCTCGCCACACAGGCGGGCTGTGGGGCAGGCGGGGTTTCTCCAGGAATTCCCCTGCTTCCCACTCACCCTCCTCGAAGGTCTGGCCCTGTGGTGGTGCTAGACACAGTTCAGGGGTACGGCCTGGAAGGGAGGCTGCGGTGCCCAGGAGCCCCTGCCTGGCCCTGGAGAGGTGAGCATCCTGCCAAGTCCCCGGGCTGGTACCCGTCCTCCAAGGTGGGCGTCATTGCTGGAACTCTCAGGGCTCATGGGCGTCTGCTGTGTCTGGCCACCCTGGTGGTCGAGGGGTGGCCAAGGGGTGGACCGAGGCTTCAGAAAGCCAGGCCTCCAGGCGTTGGCCCGGCAGCTCTTGTTCCGGGCTTGGAAGCATCTCGCCTCCTTGAGCCCTGGTTCCTCCCCTGCAGGACGGGGCCAGGAGGAGTGGCTCCCCCTTGTCACCACACTTCTGTGAGCTCATGTAATGAAATGTTGGCCTGGCATGCACCTGCAGTAGGTGTTTGAGCTGTGGTAGCTGCGGCCTACAGCAGCTCTTCTACCACATGATGGAGTCTGTGTGTTTGCAGGGGGCCGTGACAGTCACCTGGCTTGGTGCAGTGTGCAGGGCAAGCCCCGGTGTCAGAGCCTCCATTTTGCAGAGGGGGAGGGTGGGAAGGACGTCACATGCAGGCGATTGGGGCTCCCAGCTTCCTGGTGGCCCCACGCCTTTGGTCACACCCTTTCCGTGACTCCGCTTCTTTCCCCGGGGACTCTGCCAGGACTGGGGCTTGACTCCCGCCCTCCCACCCTCCTAGCCTCTGCCCCGGGCAGCAGATGGGTGGTCTGCTCACCATGCCCCGGGGGAAATGGCCGTACAGGGGCGCAGGTCAGCTTGCCGAGTGTCTCCGGCCTTGTGGCTGGAGAGCAGCTCTCAGGACTCTCCGGGGCCCCTTGGCATCTTTCTAGGTGGGTGGCCCTCAGCCCACCTCCTCCCTGTACCCCCATGGCAGGAGCTCCTTTTTGGGAACCAGTGGAGCGAGCGTGGCTGGACAGGCCTGGCCCCGGAGCTGCGCAATTTCCATCACGGCTCTCCTCTGGCTTCCTCCTTGGTGCTGGCTGGGCCAAGCCCTCCTGACTTCTGGGTCCCTGGGATGGGTGGGTGACTCTGTCCATGGGGCTACCTGAATTCTCGCTTACCCCAGCCATCTTTAGGCTGGGGGGATGTGGGTGCTTCCTGGTAAAATCAGATGCCCTGTAGCTCTCCTAAAAGGGCCAGCCTCAGATTTGCGGTCCCTGGTCCTGGCCCCTGGGTTCGGGACTTCATTTTGGCCGTGCGGGTTGCACCTTGGGGATGGGTGTCCCTTGAGGTATGTGCCAGTCGTGGGAGTGGAGGAGTAGCAGCTGCATTGGGAACCCGTCCCTGGGCAGGCACTCTGGGATGGGGTTCCGAGTCCCACAGCCACTGGCCGGTCATTGCCAGCCCCTCAGCCCTCTAGGGACAGACCCTGCCTGCTCGTCCCTGTTAGGGGCCAGTTCTGCAGGTGGTTACTTGGCTTCTTCTTAAAAAAACCCATCCTGCCCTGGGAAACCCAGGAATCATGGGGAAGCGGGAAATGACAGTAGGGAATTGGCATTTCCTGAGCCAGCGTCTGGGGCATCGGACCAAGTGCAGGGCGAGCTGGGCAGGGAGGGGTGCAGCCGGCTCTGCCGTCAGCCTAAAGCCATGAGCGACCTGGGCGCTCTTCTCCCCGTAGCACTGGGGCACACACAGGGTGGTGAAGGGGGCATGACACGACCAGGAGGCTGGGTCACAGAGGATCAGGGGTCTGTCGAGAGTTTGGCCTGCACCTCCCAGCTGCCTGGCCCAGGTGTGCCCCCCTGTCCCCATCTGCCTCTAAGCTGTGAAGAATTTGGGAGTGGATGCTGCTCTGGGGCTGTTTCCTCTTCTGAACCATGGTGGTTCAGGCAGCCTGGTCCCAGGTTAAGTGTGCCCCTTAGCGCCTGGGGCATCCCTGGACAGTGGCCGCCATGGGCATCTGGCAGCCCCGCCAGCCTTGGTGGGTGATCATAGCAACGGCTGCAAGACTCGGGGAAGGTGGTGCGTGCATATCTGGTTGAATGTAGCTGGGCCTGGTGTGAGGCCTGTGGCCGCAGCTCCCGTGGTGGGCTTCTCAGGGGAGTAGGCATGGCAGGGTGGGGTTCCTGCAAAAACCCTAGCCCTCATGCCCGAGTTAGTGAGTGTCTTCACCTCTCAGCTCTGTCTTGAATGCTTCCTGGGTGCAGGCACTGACTGCTCATGGGGAGCCCCCTCCTGAGCACCGTCTTCCTCCTGTGTGTGCTTCCCACTTCCCTCACTGTGGCTTGGCTGCAGCTGTACCTGCCACCACTGGGTCTAACCCCAGCGCCCCTGGGCTGTATGAGTGGGCTGTGCAAGGGTGGCCATCAGCCTGGGCACCACTTCCTATTCTTCCTTCTGCCGCTGGCCAGTCCTCAACTTGCTCAGTATGGCCAAGAGGACCCAAAACACCATCCCCTTGCTATTTATGACAAAACTTGTCAACCTCTCTGTCTAGGCTTCAGCCTGCCATCTGCACAGTGGAGCAGGGCAAGGGTTTGCTCAGCTGGTAGTGATGGTGATGGTGGTGGTGGTGGTGATGATGATGTAATGATGGTGTTGATGATGTTGGTGATGGTGTTGGTGATGGTGGTGGTGATGGTGATGGTGGTGGTGATGTTGATGTTGATGGTGGTAGTCATGGCAGTGATGATGGTGATGTTGGTGGTGATGGTGATGTTAATGTTGATGGTGATCATGGTATTGATGGTAGTGGTGATGGTGGTGATGTACATGGTGGTGGTGACGGTGATGACATTAATGTTGGTGATGGTGTTGATGTTGATGGTGGTGATTATGGTGATCCTAGTGGTGATGATGGTGGTGACAATGGTGATGATGGTGATCATAGTGATGGTGGTGATGGTAATGGTAGTGATGTTGATGACAGTGATGTTTATGGTGTTGATGTTGATGCTGGTGATGATGGTGTTGTTAGTGTTGGTGATGATGGTAGTGGTAATGGTAGTGATGGTAGTGATGATGGTGATGTTAATGTTGGTGATGATGGTAGTGGTGATGGTAGTGATGATGATGATGGTGGTGATGATGGTGATGATGGTGATCATAGTGATGGTGGTGATGGTAATGGTAGTGATGTTGATGGCAGTGATGTTTATGGTGTTGATGTTGATGCTGGTGATGATGGTGTTGTTAATGTTGGTGATGATGGTAGTGATAATGCTGGTGATGATGGTAGTGATGATGCTGGTGATGATGGTGATGTTAATGTTGGTGATGATGGTAGTGGTGATGGTGGTGTTGATGGTGATGATGGTGGTGATGATGGTGATCGTAGTGATGGTGGTGATGGTAATGGTAGTGATGTTGATGACAGTGATGTTGATGGTGTTGATGTTGATGCTGGTGATGATGGTGTTGTTAATGTTGGTGATGATGGTAGTGGTGAAGGTAGTGATGGTAGTGATGATGGTGGTGATGATGGTGATGGTGATCGTAGTGATAGTGGTGGTGGTGGTAATGGTGGTGATGTTGATGACAGTGATGTTGATGGTGATGATGATGGTGTTGATGTTGATCCTGGTGATGGTGATGTTAATGTTGATGATGGTAGTGATGGTGGTGATGATGGTGGTGATGATGGTGATGATGGTGATGTTAATGGTGGTGATGGTGATCATAGTGATGGTGGTGGTGATGACGGTGGTGATGATGGTGATGTTGATGGCAGTCACAGTGCAGATGTGTGATTGCACGCTTGCTGGATGCCTTCACAGACATTGCTTTAAGCTGAGTTTTATAATCAAGAGTGGTTTTCCTGCCGAGGCCCTTTGGGTCTTGATGGAGCCTGTCTCCATGAGGGGCCACTGCCTGTGCCCTGGGAGTTTGAGGTCAGTCAAGACTGAAGGGTGTTAGGTTGGTGTCTCCTGACTGAGGCTTGGAGAAGGTCAAGGTGTGTGGGTCACTCTTCCTCATTCTCATGCCCTGGCAGCTCGTGGAGGTCTCTGGGGGAGGCCCGGGCAGGGTCTCATAGGTCTGGGTTGCAGATCTACCCCTGCCTTTGGATCTGTCTCCCCTGCGGACTGAGCTGCCTGGCCAGCTGCACTTGCACGCTACGTGCCTCAGGGGCCAGAGGCCTCAGGCAGCACCCCTGGGCCCCTCATCATGACATCACGCCCCCTCACTACCCTGCATCTCCCAGTCTCCCCTTGTGCCAGCCCCTGATCTTGCACTGGGGAAACTGGACAAGGTCCCCACCATGGGGGCCTCTTGGGCTAGGAGGGCAGAGGGGTGAGAGGCAATGTCAGGGGGCCCCATGGAGCTCAAGGAGGGAGAGGCCAGTGTTTGGCTCCTCCTGGGTGAGCGGATAGGGAGTCAAGATCCCGCTTTCTCTGCATTTGTGCAGGGGTTGGTGATAATAAAAGTGGGTTTGGCATTCAGAGTCCTTGAGGGTCTCTTGGTCACGTGGAACCTGGGGGACCAAACTCACAGAGGCAGAGGCCGGACGGGAGTCCAGAGCCTGACCGACCTGGCCTGGCTGGGCTCTGTCCTGAGGCTGGGACACCGTGGGCTCTCAGGGAAGCATCAGTCCCCTCTCAGTCCTGGCAGGAGCCTGTCTGTGCTGGCTCTGCAACCCCGGTCACTCCCAACTCCCACATGTCCATGGGGCTGGCAGGACTGTGGCGTTGTGTCTGGTGCAGACCCAGATCTCTGTCCCTCCCTTGGCGGAGTCCCGCCTGGCCTCACCGTGGCTTCCTGTGTCCACCGCTGCTTCCTTCTCACCCTTTCCCTCCTGGCCCACTGGCCGGCCATGGGGGGCTGATCATGGAAGGGCCCGTCTCACTGGGCCCTTGGGGCATCTCTGCGTGTGTCACGGAAGGTTGGGTAGGGCAGGGCTAGGGAGCAGGCTGGTCAGGGCTCTGTGTAGGGCAGGCAGTCCTTAGGGCCACTTCCTGGGGGTCTTGTGAGCAGTTGCGGGCTGCAGTGAAGGAGGTGCCAGGCCCCATCCTCCTTTCTCCTCCAGAGTCTGGGTGGTTCTGGGGCACCCCTGGCTCAGAGCAGGGGCCTGAGTGTCCAGGTTCCTGCAGGTGGGTGACTTCATAGGCCTGGCCGAGGTGGGGGGCTGGACCTCCCCGTGGGGCCCCTTGGCATTGCCTTCAGGGAGCTCCGTCATCAGACCCTGCTTTGGGGCCCTCAGGCTTCTGTGGAGGCAGGCCTGGGTCTCTCCTAACTATTCAGGAGGGCCAATCTGGCCTGTCCTCAGATGGGGCTGAGATTTAGGGCCAGGGTGTTGGTTGGGGAAAGGGCAGGGTAATCTCAGAAGAGGTGAAATTCCAGCCTGGGCCACCTGAGCTGTAAGCTGACACTTGGCCTGGAGGCCGCTAGCGGGCCATGCTCCTGGGGCTGCAGGTGACAGGCCCGAGTCTTTGCCTGCCCCTGCGGGGAGGCGGGAAACAGACGTGCAGCAGGTACGGAGAGCCCACCCCGCCGAGGGCCCATAGGGCCCATCTTCAACAACCTCTGCTGTTGGCATGCCCATTTTACAGAAGGGGAAACTGAGGCTCATCTAGGTTAAGGGGTTGCCTAGGGTCTCTCCATCAGGGAATGGTGGGTCTTGTGGGCCCAAGGGTGAGCAGAAGCCCGTTCTCACCATGGCCGGCACCTCCTATGTTGGGCATGGCTGCCCGCCCCACCCTGGTTCCTCAGGGCCCCTCACCCTCTGGGGCTTGTGGCCACTTCCTTCCTCTTCCTCCTACACTAACCACCTTCAGCTTCCCCCAAACCTTGACGCGCCGTGGTCCCTGCCACGTCCTCATCCCTGTCCCCGCCAGCGCTGCCCTTCTCCCTCGCCTGGGAGGCCAGGGGAAGCAGTACTTCCGGAGGTGGGGGCTGGAGGTGGGTGATCCAGGAAGCTCTGAGGGCCTGCTAGCTGCTTGCAACGGGTTTCAGTTCCAGAGGGGGGGGGTCCCCAGGCAGGTGGCGCAGGGTTGCAGGGACGTTGCAGGGACCAGGAGCAGGCAGGCTTAGGACCAGCTCTCATCTGGGTGCTGGTTTACCCAGTGGGCTTCCTCACCACAGGCCGAGCTCCTCCCTCCTCCCGGGCACCCTGCCTTTCCTTTGCACCATCCTGGATTCCCCACCGTGGAGCCCACGGGACCCTACCCCACGCTCCCCCATTTAGAACGCCGTCCTTCCCTCCGCTGGGCTTCCTGGGGCCCCAGATTGGATGGTCCGGGTGTCCTCTGTTTTTCATCTAGACACGTGACCTGATTCCTTGGCCCCAGCCTGTGGCCTGCTCAGACCCTGCCGCGATTGGCCCTGCAGATTCCAAAGGGATGTGGGGACTTTGAGTTCCCCTCTCCAAGAGCCGGGGGTTCCCTGGCTGCCCAGGAGGGGGCTGGAGTCCTGAGGGCTCGCCCCCGCCCCAACCACAGTCAGACTGGCATTTCCTGCCACCTTCTCTGCCTCCCCCGCCTGCCAGGCAGAGGCCGGAAGGGAGTTGGTGGGGGTTCCCCAGGCTTGCTGCTCTGGGGTCCAGGCAGCAGAAGCATCCTGGCGCTGGTGAGCGTTCTGGAGGGAACTGTGCAGCTCAGGAACTTTGGTCAACAGGGTGTCCCTTCCCTCTTCCAGCAGACCCTCTGGGGTGTGAGTGTCCCTGGGGTCCTGAGTGGTGCCTGCATACACCTGTGGTGGGAATTCACCGTCTCGCGGAGCAGCCTGTGCCATCACTGGGCGGCAGTCAGGACAAGAACATTCCTTAGTTCAATGTTACTAAACCTGCCGCTTAGCCCCCGACACTCAGGATCTGCCATTTGGGGGCCCAGGGAGCTGCTCTGTGCCTGCCCTGGGTGCTGGCATTCCGGGGCATTCATCTCTGGTACAAGGCTTTTGCTCCCGGCCTCCAGGTATCTGCACTTTAGAGTCAGTTTTGTGCCAAGGGAGCGATCACTCCACCACTTCTTCTGTGCAGTCTTCCTGGATAGAAATCTGGTAGCTGTGAGAGGCGCCTTGGGGCTACTGGGCACTGCCCCTGCCGGGATCAGGGCCTGCTTTCTGCTCTTCCGTTTAGCCCTGGAGGTCCCTGAGTGCTTCTTGAGCTCCTCCTCGCCTGGGGTTCGGAGTCACACTGATTGCCTGTGGTCCCTAAGTGGGCACTGTGGGTGTAAGGGGTGTGAGGGTCTGGGATTGTGGGGCCCTGTATGGCTCAGGTTCTGAGGTTCCCAGATCCCGCCATTCAGTTTTGCCACTCAGGCCCCTCTGCCGCTCCCTTGTGTGGGGAGGGCTGTGTGTCTGCTGGCTCCCGGGTTGGGTCTGAGTGTCTGAGGCTGTCCCTGTGGTTTGGGGGTGAACCTGGAGGGCCACGGAAGTCAGTGAAGACCAGCTGGTAACAAGTGCCCCTGCAAGTCCAAAGTAGGATTTTTTTATTTTTTATTTTTTTTTGAGGCAGAGTTTCGCTTTTGTCACCCAGGCTGGAGTGCGATGGCGCGATCTCTGCTTACTGCAACCTCCGCCTCCCAGGTTCAAGCGATTCTCCTGTCTCAGCCTCCCAAGTAGCTGGAATTACAGGCGTGCACCACCATGCCCAGCTAATTTTTGTATTTTTAGTAGAGATGGGGTTTTGCCATGTTGGCCAGGCTGGTCTTGAATTCCTGACCTCAGGTGATCCACCCACCTCAGCCTCCCAAAGTTGTGGGATTACAGGTGTGAGCCACCCCGCCCGGCCCCAAAGTAGGATGTTTTAAGAAAAACGCCTATGGGAGCCACCACTTATCAGGGGTGGGGACGGATAAATGGCCTGGAAGAGACAGAGCCCACACGCACGTGGACGGGGCCCTTTGCTGTGAGTAGAGGATGTCGAGGGATTTTTTTGCCTCTTCTTTTTTAATATCCTCTTCCTGGCCAAAAAGCATCTCTCTCTAGAGGATTCCAGAAAACACACCCAGCCTATTGTCACCCAGGCTCTGGGAAGGTGTCTGCTATGGACAGAGTCTGCGTAAACAGGAAGGGCTGGGAGCGGGGCCCAGGGGCAACTGGCTTAAATAATTCAGCTCCTGAGGTGGCCTGGAAGGCTGTCCCAGAAACCCTCCAGTCCCCTCCTCCAACTCAGTGTCCCCCTGACTCCCCAGTCTTCCCAGATTACATCTGGAGCAGGGGGTGGGTGGAGAAGCTGAAAGAATCCAGGAGTGTCTTCTCCCATGGCCTTAAAATTCCCATCTTCTTCCCAGAGGCCAGGAAGAAAGGTGGGCGGCCTTCCCAGGGGTGCCTGGGGCCTCAGATCAGGCCATTCCAAGGCCCGGCTTCTGAGTGCAGTGCTGAGGTTTGGGCTCCCTGCATGGCTCGGCCTCCTGCCAGGTGCTCCCAGGGCTACCTGGTGGAGATGGCTGCAAAGCCGATTTGTGCACAGTCGTGCTTTCTTGTCCCTTATGCCTTGAAGTCAGCACAGTGCTTCCCTGGATTGGCTTGGATAAGGAGGGCCCAGCCCTGGTCCAGGCTCAGCCTGTGTGGATTTGGGGCTGAGCAGAACTTGCTGCTGAGTACGCGTGCCTGTCTGCATTTCACAGATGAGGAAACTGAGGCTTGGTAAAGGAAGAAGCTGGCTCAGGTTTCCTCTGGCAGGGGTCAGCTGAAGGTGGGTGAGGTGGGGCTGTGATGAGGCAGCCATGTGGCATTCCCAGGGTCCCCGCAGTGCCCTGGTGGGCATGGTTGCCTGGCCTAGGGGCAGCTGCAGGTTTCTGGGAGTGTACCTTTGGGGCAGTTCTCATCACACACCTTCTCTATGCCTCAGTTTCCCTGTCTGTCACAGGCTGGTGGTGGTAGCTTCTCCAAGAGTTGCAGGAATCAGTAACATCAGCTTATGCAGGTATTTCATAGACTTGTGAGCAGCCTGATTTTGTGTTTGTCTGTCTTGGACACACTCTTTTGCCTGCTTTTTCTTGTCAGCCGCTAGCTGTTCTCTCCCTGGCCTTCTGCACCTGGGGATTCTGGATGTGGAGACCTCTGGGCTGCATGTGTTTGATATCTACATGTGGGTCCTGCCTGTCCTCCTCCCAGGAGTTTAATGACCAATAGGGCTGGTTTGCAGTACCTGTCTTAGCCAGTAGGTGCCACCAACATCTGGTTCTGGAATTCCTTAAGTCTGCATTTTTATTTCAGTGAAATGGCTTATTCCCAATATTGTGAATGATGAAGGTTTCCAGTGGGTCAGACAAGGCTCGTTTGCTGGTGGGGTCTGTACCCCGACTGCGATGGGGCACTAGTGGCAGCCAGGCCCCTGCAGTGCTGGCTGAATCTGGGCAGTGCTGGCTGAATCAGGGCAGTGCTGGCTTCCAGGCCTCCTTTCTGCACCTTCCTCCCTGGGAGAGGAAGCGAGAAGGGGTGTGTGGAGCAGGCCTGAGGCTGCTGGACAAGAATGGGCAAATGCTCCTGAGCAGAGGTGGGCACAGGGTGGCAGAACCTCTGTGTTCTGCTGCCTCTGAGCTGGCCTTGGCCAGCTGCTCGGGGCAGCAGAGCTGTGTGAGATAAGAAGAGTGCCGGCTTTGGACGGGGTCAGGACTGGCCCGAGTCTCCACGTTGCCGAGTGGTGGTGGCATCCTAAAGCTCATGCCATGTCTTCCTGAGATGCAGGGTGCACAGGAGGCAGATGCCCATGAGAGGCCTGGCCCAGGGCTTCCTCCCGCTCTAGCCTGGCACCCAGCGAGTGAGCCAGTGCCCTGGACACAGCTGCTCTGAGGCTTGGGGAGGTGAAGTCTTCCTAGGGCTGTGGAGGGGTGGAGCCAGGGGTGTCCCCTGACCTGGGGCATGTGGGCTCAGTCATAGCCACCCTATGTGTTCATGGTCCTGCTCGACTCCCCAGAAGTGCCTGTGATTGCCACAGGTCAAGGCACGGAGGGCCTGAGAGCCATTCTGCAGATGGGAAGGCTGAGGCCCAGAGAGGGAGAGTGGCTTGCCCCGTGTGCCCAGCCCGTCGGAGATAGGGTGGGGGCAGGCAGGCAGTGCCTCCAGCTCCCGGCACGTGCTGCTGTCTGTGCTGCCTTGGGTGGGCTCCGACATTTCCCAGTGGTCTGCTCAGACCCATGGGCAGTGGATTTGCCACCTGGGAGCCTCCCTTCCGCAGTGCCAGCCTCCAGGGTGCGGGGCAGGGGGGCGCCTCCTGAAGTGTGGTTGGGGCTTTGAAATCTCTGATTTCAAAGGCGGGAGTGTGGGAGGTCCCAGCCTCTCCTGTGGCCCTGTGGGCTGCCCTCTTGTTCCTGGCACACACCAAGGCCTTACACAAAGCCACCCAGCAGCGTCCAGCCCACCGCCCATGTGAGAGGTGCCCCATTCCACCCATCTGGTCCCCTCAAACAGACCTCAGAGCATGGAGCTAGGGGCCTGAGCGTCTGGTGCCCGGGCGACCACTGCTATGGCACCTGAGCAGGCCCAGGCAGTGTGGCCTGCTGGTTAGGGCCACAGACATGGGAGTGGGTCAGCAGGCGCCGCCAGTCCTGGCTTGGCCACAGGCGGCTCTGAGTACTCAGGGCCTGGCTTCCCACATCTGTAAAATGGGAGAATCATGGTGCTCACTGCAGACCTCCCAAATCCATGAATTTACCCACGCTCAGAACTGACCAGGTCCTGGTACACGGCAGGTGCTCGGCGACACCAGCCTTTCTGCCTTTCATGATTATTCCCAGACCTTTACCTTGAGTCCCTGTGGAGATGGGCAGAGGGGCTGACTAGTCCCGGCCACCAGCCACTCCTCCCACTGCTTTCCCAGGTGGACGGGCCTGGAGTGCTGAGGGTTGGAGCGACCCAGGCGGGCATCCTGGGGCTCATTCACAGTGGGTTCTTCCTGCGTCTGCCGCAGGCCCAGCCTAAAGCCGGGGTCAGGCGCAGAACAGTACCTTGGAGGGGAGCTCTGGGCACACCTGGCCCGTAGTGGGTGTGAATTTGCGTCAGAGAGCTGTTGAGACCCACGGGGCCACCTTGAGGGTGCCGGGGTCTTCCCGCAGGTGCGTGCATCTGTAGCTGGGGGGAGCAGGCATTTGGTGGGGCCTGGCGTCACCTGCACTGACCACTCTCCTGCGGCTTCTTGTCTTGCAGATTTCTCCACCCAGGTGAACTCCTCCCTCACCTCCCCGACGGGGCGAGGCTCCATGGCTGCCCCCTCACTGCACCCGTCCCTGGGGCCTGGCATTGGCTCCCCGGGACAGCTGCATTCTCCCATCAGCACCCTGAGCTCCCCCATCAACGGCATGGGCCCGCCTTTCTCGGTCATCAGCTCCCCCATGGGCCCCCACTCCATGTCGGTGCCCACCACACCCACTCTGGGCTTCAGCACTGGCAGCCCCCAGGTGAGTGCGGGGCTGGGGCAAGGGGAGGGGGTAGGGCCTGGGGTGGGACTGTGGCTTCAACTGCAGGACGACCGCCTCATCTTGAGGCCTCTGGGAGGTAGGTGCTGTGGTCTCCCCGCTTGACGCAGAGTATACAGAGCCTCGGGGAGCAGCGTGCCGTGGGGGTTTGAGCCCAGGTGGGGCTGACTGCTGAGCCTGGGCCTTTGGATCATCAGCCGAGGTGCCTTGCAGCTGGTTATCTGCCCACGTGGCCCCTCCCCATGCTGGAGGGCTCGGGACTCCCTGTTCCCATGACTGGGGGGCTCAGCAGAGAGAGGCTGTGGCCTCCCTCAGGCCTAAGCCTACTTCCCCAAAAGCTTATGCCCACACAGCCTGGGTCCTCCCCTGAAGTCTCTGCTTACACCCAGGCCAAAGGGCCCCCAGGGAAGGCGTGTTCGGGCTCAGGGCAGCTGCGTCCCCTCTCAGGGATGCCGGCCCTGGGACCTGCAGTGGCCAGGTGTGGCAGCGGTGCTCTGTGGTCTCGGCTCCCCCATGGCTCTGTGGGCGCCTGGCCGTCTGTGGGGCGTGGGGACCTTTTCGACAGTTGAGGTTTGCTCAGTCGCTTCTCCAGCTCAGCCTGGCCCTTTGGGCTGTTTCTGGATCAGGAAGGGCTGGTGCCTGGCAGAGCCTGGCACAGTCCAGGTCTTGTCATGGAGAACTTGGGGACCTGGTCCATGCTCCCCTTCTTCCTTGGAGAAGACACCCCGAGTGTCTCTTGTGGAGTTGTCCCCAGCCCTGGGGTGTCCGGTCTGTGAGGGTGGAGGGCGAGGCTGGGCCTTGTCCCCTGGCTCCTGGTGGTTGCTTGTGGATTTCCACCTGGCCGGCCGGAACCTCCCAGACTCCCACTAGGCCCTCCCTCTCCAGGGGCTCCTCACATGAGCAGGGGTGCTCCTTCCGCTCTGAATTTCTGTGTTTGGGTTTCACCCTGTGTCCCTAGTAGCTGAAGCCTCCATGGCAGAGTTTCGGTGCCATCTCAGGACAGCCCACCCGGGTGGGACTCGCCCTAGGAACTCCTCTGCCCACACACAGCTGACAGCACCAGATGTGTCCTGTGGACTCCCAAGCCCCCTGCTGCCCTGCCTTAGTTTACCTAGGGCAGGCACTAGGCCCAAGGGATTGCATGTGAGGGGGCCAGGAGGCAGCAGGTGGACACCTAGTCCCAAGCCCCCATGCCATCTCCCGGGTAGTCCAGGACTGCTCCTGACCTAGGACTGGGCTGTGGTTGGGGTCTGGAGCCGGCCTGCTGCCCATCCACCTGGCCCTGTTTAGAGCTGGCCTTGACCTCCCGAGCTCCTTTTCCCTGGAGAATCTTGCCGGCTTTCTGGGCCAACCCCATCAAAGCCCCTCTGCTCTGGGGGATGTGTGCAGAAGAACTAGGGCCTCTGCTCCGTGTCCCCCTCATATCACCTGGCCTTCCGAAAGCAGGCAGCAGGCCCAAGGTGCTGGCACGAGGGAGGCCTGGTCATGTTATTTTTAGCACACCAGCCCTGCCCCTGCTCTTGTTGGCGGCACGGTGCCCTGTGGCGAGAGGGCGATGAAGACTCGGCTTCCGCCTGTCCCTTGGCTCACTGGCTGGCACCTGCTGGGTCCCAGGGCCCCAGGATGCCCCTTGCTGGGTCCTCCCAGGTCTGCCGCCTGCCCTGGACACCCAGGGGTCTAGTGCACAGTAGGTTACCCCCTGCGGGTGGCAGTGGTGCTCCCAGAATCCTCAGGGGTGCCTGGTGTTTTCAGGGCTGCTTCTGGGCCATTCTCTGTTGCTTCCTGTGCAGCCAGGCTCCTGGCACAAAGTAGGGACTTGTTGAAGCCAAGTTGCTTGGGAGTGAGTGGTGCAGGTCCCCTTGACATTGGCGAGGGCCCCGGGGTGGGTGTGGGTGAGGAGCAGACGCGGGTTGCCCCAGACGTTCCCTGCCCAGCCGCTGTTGGCGTCGGTCTGCCGTTGGGCTGTGGGTCTCACCCGCAGTTAGTTTGCCGTGGTCTGAGGCCCATGCTTGACTTGGCCCTGGTTCCCCAGAACCCATAGCTCCTTCCCTGGGGGTTGAGTCCAGCTTCGAGGCCTCAGCAGTTTGTCTTGGAACCCTGGGGTTCCTCACATTCATGGGAGTGTGAGCAGGGTTTCAGGAGGGATGTGCCCCCACTGCTAGCCCCAAAACCACAACCGCAAAGTCAGAGTCGCTGGAGCCAGAGAGATTCTCTGACTTCTGCTGCTGTTGGGGAGGGCCAGGCACTCTGCCAAATGCTGCCTTCTGCCTTCTCAAGTCCATGGCCAGGAAGGGCCTTCCATGTGGCGGCGTCCAGGCCACTCGACCCCTCCTGGTGGGGGAATAGGAGTCTGGGGGGCTTGGGTAGACCCAGGCCAGGCCGCAGCTGCGTGGCCCCTGAGCTGTCCCAAATCTCTTCCCTGGTCTGCAGGCTGTACTTCCAGAGCAGGCCCCAGGGGACATTCCCCACAGTGTCCCAGAGCCTTCCTGGCTGCAGCCGGCTCACCTGGGCGCGTTGCAGGTATTGGGAGTGAGTTGGTGCCAGCTTCCACACAGCACTTCTGAGTGCCCGGCATGGAGCTGGACTTGGTGTCAAGGCCTCTGAGCTCTAGCAAAGCCTCCTGGTGGGAGGGCCTGCCCAGGGCCTGTGGGGCTGTGATGTGTGCACAGGGAGTGTGGACGCGAGGCTGAGCGGGCTTCACGGGGTCGGAAGCAGGGCAGCACAGGTGCCTACCCGCCAGGGACTGAGGTCGGAGGGGAGTGTGCAGAGGAGCTGGTTTGCTCCTGCCTCGATGGACAGATGAGGTCCAGCAAGGTCCAGGGGCCTGCTCCTGGCACAGAGTGGGCCTTTCCCAAGTCGGGGCTGGTGGAGAGACCCTTCAGGGGCTCAGGAAGGAAGGGTGTGGTGAGTGTGAGGAGAGAGCCAAGAGACGGGCAGGAGACCTGGGTGGGGCATTGAGGCGGCGGGAACTGAAATAAGTGCCAAGGATCTGAAAGGGGAAATGCGATGGCCCCCACCCTGGCCACGCGTGGAGTCCTGAGGCTCCAGCGAAGCAACAGTGGCAGCCTGGCTCTCCTGGGAGCGGGAGCAGGGAGTGTGGGAGGAGACCCTGGATAGCTGGGGGGCTGTGGAGCCCACTGGGGGAGGGACAGACCAAGGCAGACCCCGGGGGGCGGCCCTGTGCTGTGCTCCGGGGGCTGTGAGCCAACCCGAGGCCCAGCAGCCTGGGGCTGGAAGGGTGGAAGAACGCCCGCCTGGCCTCCCCATCCTGGCACAGCCTTGCTTCTGCAGCCTGGACCGTCCTCCAGGTGAGCCCAAAGAAGCAAGGTGGGTGGCCCCAGGGCCTGCAGCCGGGATGGGCACCTCAGCCCGGGCTCCACTCTTCTCACATGTGCAGAGGCTCACCGGGCCCTGGGCTCACTGGGCTAGCCAGACCCTCTGATATCACTGAGGTCTGGGGGAGCCAGGGATGCACGCTGAGTTCAGCGCAGGAGCTGGCTTGGCCCTGACACTGAGAGGGAGGGGGACCGTCTGCCATTCCGTCCTGCCTGGAGTCCCTTTCCCGGCCAGGGCTGCTCTGGTGCTCCCTCAGTTTACCCAGGGCAGGTGCTAGGCCCAAGGGACTGCACATGGGGGGCCGGGAGGCGGCAGGTGGATCCCTACCCACCCGAGGTGGTTTGGGACAGCCTAGAAAGAGGAAGTGCGTGAGTTCCTTTCCTTTGTGCTTCCGAGCAACCTGGACCTGCAGAGTCATGGCCTGTGCTCCTCCAGCCTCTGGCCCAAGGGGCTCCTGCTCACACGCCTCGGTGCCTCCCCAGTGCTAGGGCACAAAGCGAGGGTGCCCGACACTTCCTGCTTGTGGATGCCTTTGCTGCCCCTGCTCTGACCTGATCCCCGCCCTGGCTGTACCTACTTCTTTCCTTTTTTCAAACAAGCCCTTTGCTTCCCCACCTCTGAACACTGGCTTGGGGGCCCCTCTGCCTGGGACACCCTTTTCTTCCTCCCAGGCCCTGGCCCATCTCCTCCAGGAAGCTTGAGTGCTCACTGCAGCCGCCGGCCTCCCTGTAAGACAGTGAGTTGTCTGCGAGCTCTGCTCTGAGCCCTGGCACATGGAGCGACTCAGTTACACTTAATCAGCTCTTAGAGGCACTGGCTGGGCATGGTGGCTCAACGCCTGTAATCCCAGCACTTTGGGAGGCCGAGGCGGGAGGATTGCTTGAGCCTAGGAGTTGGAGACAAGCCTGGGCAACATAGTTGAGACCCCACCACTAGAAAAAAAAAAAGTAGCTGAGTGCAGTGGCATGGACTTGTAATCCCAGCTACTCAGGAGGCTGAAGCAGGAGGATCAATTGGGCCTGGAAGTTTGAGGCTGCAGTGACTGTGATTGTGCCACTGTCCTCCAGCCTGGGCAACAGAGTGAGACCCTGTTTCGGGGGAAAAAAAAGAAAAGAAAAGAAAAGAAAAGAAGTAGGCGCTAACATTGCTCCAGTTTTGCCGATGAGGAAACTCAGGCTTACGGTGATTAAATAATTTTCTGAATGTCACACGAGAACGTAGGAGGCAGGCAGAATCCGGAGCCAGGGATCCGCCTCTGGGGCCTCCAGTGCCTCCAAGCGAGACAGCCACTAGACCAGCAAGCCCTGGAGGGCTGGGCAGGGCCTTGTCCCCTGGTGCCTCCCGGAGCCCAGCACGGGGCAGGGCCAGCTGGGCACTTAGTTTGGACGAGCTCTGTCCCTCCAGGGGCTTCACTTTCGCCTTCTGCAGCGTGGGGCATCATGTGTGACCTTGGCCAGCCCCTGACCTCCCTGAGCCGCAGCCTCTGCATCTGGGACCCCTAGGGTTTCCCATGCAGGGAGTGTCAAGTGTGGGTGCAAAGCCCAGGCACCGCACCCCTCGGCAGACGTCTGGGGCTTTCTCTTGCCCCTCCAGTTCCCTCCCTTCTCTGAGAAGCGCACCTGCTGCCTGTGGACATGAACACTGGGCATTTGGTGAGTCACACAGTGGCCACCCGGTTCTCCAGTGGGAGCTTCATGGCACCCCACTGTGCTGAGTTGTCACGGGGGGACCTCCTGGCCTCTCGCAGCCCACCTGAGTCCTGCAGGGACCAAGCATCCTCGTAAAGCCTCACAGCCCACCTGGGCAGACCGAGGAAGAGCCTAGAAGCCAGAACAAGCTGGGGCTGGAAGACTCATTCCAGGCACCGAGGTGCATGTGAAAGGAGGCTTTGCGGTGGTTTCTGCTTTGCTTGCATTGAGCCTCAAACTCTTCCTGTCCCGTGAGAAGGGGGGATGGGATTTGGAGGCCTGAGGAAGGAAGGAGGGGAGCTTCCTGCGCACAAGCGGCGGCAGGGGTTTGCAGAAGTGGAGGCTGGGGGCTGCCTGGCCAAGCGCTTACCGCCCTGCGCAGCCGGGCTGGCTGGCAGGCTGCAGCGGGAAGCGCCTGTGGGTCCTCGGCGCTGACTGCAGAGCTGGGTGGAGGCAGCGGAACCAAAACTGCTGTGTCACTGCACGCTGCAGCTGTTGCCAGGGTGACCGGGTGAGTTTCCCACGCTTGCCCGGGCGGCAGCGTGCGGGCCGGCGGGTGGGGCGGAGGGGTGTGCAGAGAGGCCAGTGGTGCCGTGCCACCCGATGCCCGGGGGTGTCCACTCCCCTCTCTTGGGTCACGTGACCAGGGCCCCTGCCCTGCGGTGTTGTGGGGTATATGTGTGGTTCTGGGGGGGGTCCCCAGCCCTCCTCCGTCCTGGGAACTGGGCTTCGGCATCCTCATCTGTGGGTTGGGACCCCCCAGAGTGCCTGCCTCATGGAGTGTCCGGGGGCACCCAGCGGGGCTGGGCACTGCCAGGGGCTCAGTAATGAGAGGCAGCTCTCATTTAGGTGGGCAGCGGGCAGGGGGTTGCAAGCAGGGACCGCCCATGTGTTGGGGGGGGGGTGTCGAAGGTCCTTTTCCACAGAGGCCTGGGGTCTGCTGCGGGCGAGTCCTGAGGTTGCCACAGCCTCTGCTGGCCTTGCTGAGCAAGCACAGTGGCCCCGCTGCTCCGGAGCAGCGTGGCGGGTAGGGGGCACGGCCCTCTCTAGCCTCGGTGTCTATGTGTGAAGTTGGGGGTACAGCTGCGCCATCCTTGCTGCAGTGCTGTGGGGGACATAGGGACAAACCTGGTGTGCACCCCGCTGACTGCTGTGGTTGCCCCCCCAGCTCAGCTCACCCATGAACCCCGTCAGCAGCAGCGAGGACATCAAGCCCCCCCTGGGCCTCAATGGCGTCCTCAAGGTCCCCGCCCACCCCTCAGGAAACATGGCTTCCTTCACCAAGCACATCTGCGCCATCTGCGGGGACCGCTCCTCAGGTATCGCTGCTGTGGGGGCCAGGGTCTGGTGGGACAGGGTTGTCAGGCCACTGCAGGGTCTGGAGGCCTCTCCAAATCACCCTCCTGTGGGCCAAGCAGGACCCAAGGCCAGGGTGCAGGGAGGCAGGTGCCTGGGCCATGCCCCACTCCCAGGGCTCCGCGAGGCCATTCCAGGGTTCTCACGTCTGTGGGACAGTGAGTGTTGGGTGGGGTGGGGCACAGGGCAGCCTGAGGCTTCCGGAGAGGAGGTGGCTGCTGATGGCAAGGTCAGCATGGGGGCAGCCAGTGCTGCGCCTCCTCCCTTGGCTGGGTCTGGGCAAGGGGCCCGTGTTGTGCCACTGACCCCCAGCAGCCTGAGAGGGAAGAACGGGCTGCACAGTGCAGACACAGAGCAGGTGACTTGCCTGGGGCCCTGGTCCCTGGTGGGCTGGGATTTGTCCCTGCCCCACTCCCAAGCTGTCCTCGGAGGAGCAGAGAGAGTGAGGCTGGGGCCCAGTCTGAGCCCAGCAGGGGTCTGGAGACCAGCAGGTCCCTTTCTGAGGCCTGGCCCGCCAGCTGGTAGTGGCGGTGTTGGAGGGGGGGTGGGCTCCCTGCCGGGGCAGTGGGTGCTCCCCAGCCCTGCTCTGCCCTGTCCCGCAGGCAAGCACTACGGAGTGTACAGCTGCGAGGGGTGCAAGGGCTTCTTCAAGCGGACGGTGCGCAAGGACCTGACCTACACCTGCCGCGACAACAAGGACTGCCTGATTGACAAGCGGCAGCGGAACCGGTGCCAGTACTGCCGCTACCAGAAGTGCCTGGCCATGGGCATGAAGCGGGAAGGTAGGCCACGGCGTCGGGTGGGGGCGCGGGCAGGTGTTGGACAAACAGTGGGGCCCGGGCTTGTGCGTGGACGCCCGAGATGGACAACAGGGAGTGAGTGGCCCGGACAGAAGCATGGCAAGGCCAAGGCAGGAGTGGGGGCAGGGCCCAGTGCATGGGCACACGTGCGGCCCAGAGCGTGGGCACACATGGGTCCTGGGCGGCATGTTCTGGCTGGCGTTGGCTGTCCAGTGAGGGGATGGTCAAGGAGACCCTCAGGTGGCACTGCTTAGGTTGGAGAGGTGGAGTGGGGGCATCTTCTGAGCTGTTGGATGCCAGGGGCGGTCCCGGGCCGGCTTCCTCCCGAGGCCAACTGTGCTGCACCCCGCAGGGCCGCCGGATGGCCCCCAGGCTCTTGGAGCAGTTCCTCCTTTCCTTTTATTTTTGTGCTCGTCTTATTAACAAATCTCTGTCGGGGCGGTTTGCAGGGAAGTCCCTCCCCCGATGTCACCGAAATTGTCAAGTCATCCAGCCAGACTTGGGTTGGAGTCCCGGGCCCCACAGGCACTGTGACTTCCCAGTCCTGGCTGGCTGTGGTCCTCAGTTTCCCCATCTGTCACATCCCCTTTCCCTCTCAGGTTTGGTGATTCCTGGCCTCTTAGTGGGTCCCTGGGTCATGGTTTGCACACACGTTTGGGGGTGTGCCTCAATTCCTCCCATCGGGTCCCGTGCCCTGGGCCTTGTGGGGGTGGGAGGTGCTGTCTGGGGTGAAGATCTGTTGGTCTGTCCCCGTCCCCCCGCTCTGCAGGACACCCTTCCTCTGTCCTCTGCCGTGCTGCTCCTGAGGCCCAACACCTGTGTGGCTGGTGTGTCTTACTTCCTCCCCGCCAGCCCCTGGTGGGGTCCCCAAACGGGACCCACACCACTGTCTCACCGTCAGGGATGTCCTGAGTGGCCGCCTTGGTGCTGCAGTTTCATTTCATCATCTCTCTTGTGTGTGTCTTCTCAGCCTCAACGGTCCTGTTGAGAAATCAGAGCCTCTGCCAGGCACCGTGCTCCTGGAGGGTGTCCTCCTTGGGCTGCGAGGCTGAGTGTGGTGTATGGGCTGGTGTGAGGTCCTTGTGCCTGCATAGCACAGCTGCCTTCCAGAGCTGGTGTGGCCATGCCCAGTGCTGCCAGTCAGGCCTTTCTGATGGGGATTCGTGTTTCACGGAGTGCTGACGTTTGCTCAGGCCCACCCTTTGCTGTGCAGGTTGGGAAACTGCGGGCAGACGGTTCAAGCCTTGCTCAGGGTCACATGCTGGGCCCTGGCCCCCATCCAGACCTTGTTGCTTTCACCAGAGGGCAGAGGAGCATGTGCCCAGCCTGGAGAGGTGTGTGTCCAGCCTGGAGAGGTGTGGGCCCAGTCCTGTTCTTCCAGGTGCCTGGTGTGGGCAGGGAGGCTTGCTGTGGTGGCAGGTGCAGCCTTGTCCCTGGAAGATGGAAACTGGGACAGGGGCAGGCATGGTAGGCAGTGGCCGGGGCCCCTGTGCCCAGGCGTGGAGACTGGCCTGTTCTGGGGTGGAGGCCCGAGGCGTGGCCGGAGCTGGGGGGTAAGGCCTCGTGTGCAGCCTTAGCCTGGCAGTCTCTGTGAGGATGCCACAGCACAGAGAGCTTGGTTTAGCC